>NW_007249758.1:40790-114172 GCF_000164805.1 Carlito syrichta | reverse complement strand
CTGGAGCGACGCCGCTCCTTTCGGGTCGCTGGGCCCGGGCTCCTTTCCCGGCCTCACGGCCAGCCCCGCGCCCCGGAGCACGGGTCGCCTTTCGCCGAACTCGCAACGTTTCTTTAAAAGGCGTGTGGACCCGCGTTGTGGAAGCAAACGCTGGTGTCGACGTTGTAAGTGTCCTCCTGAATCCGCAAGGAAGGGACCCGGGCTTCTACCCTCACCCCGGCTGGAGACCTGTGGGCTGTGTCTTGATTGGAAACTGAATGTTGCTGAGTTGAAAGAAACTGCTCTTGGGTTTTGTCCTTTCCCTTCGGGGAAATGTGGCTTGCTACGTTTACCGTGCTTGGATTTTGAAAGCGAACAGAAATATGTCTGCTTTTCTTTTCTTACAAATGTGTTTATATTTGTTCCTCCAGAGACTTGAAGGATGGCCTCCTCGGATCTGGAACAGTTATGCTCTCATATTAATGAAAAGATTGGCAATATTAAGAAAACTCTGTCATTAAGACACTGCGGTAAGCAAAACAGATTCCAAAGACTTTGTATATACAAACTGCATTTTGATTATTGTTCCATTTGAATGATCTCTTGTGCCTTGTTAAGTGAATGTATCTTAAGAAGATAATTTTACATTTTGAACAGTGATTTTTAAAACATTGCAGCCTCGATATTTCAAATATTGCAGAGGATACTATGTAAGTGATAGTGTACGATGAACTGGATATTCACTGACTGTTTTTTACTTACATTTTTCTGAGACACATAGGCCAAAGTAAGATTTGAAGGTCATGTAGCACCATGATTCTGGAGCTAAGTGGAGGTACGGTCATGAGTTGCTTAATGACAGAGACATATTCTGAGAAATGCGTTGTTTGGCAGTTTTGTCCATGTGAACATCACATCATGGAGTGCACACACCTACATACCTGTATAGCGTGTGTATAACCTGTCGCTGTTAGCCTACAGACCTGTACAGCGTGTTACTGTACTGAATACTGTAGGCAACTGTGGCACAACAGTAAATATTTGTGTATCTAAACATAAAAGGGTTCAGTAAAAATTGGTATAAAAGATGAAACATAGTACACCTGTCAGCCATTTACCATGAATGGCCTGGAGGTTGCTCTGGGTGAGTCAGTGAGTACTGAGTAGGCTACACTAAATTTATTTTTAAATTTTTCTTTCTTCAGTAATAAATTAACCTTAGCTTAGTGTAACTTTTACTTGATTAACTTTTTTGTTTTGTTTAAGTTTGCAATTCTTGTAATAACAGCTTAAAACACAGACACATTTTACAGCTGTACAAAAATATTTTCTTTCTTTATATCTTTATTCTGTAAGATTTTTTCTATTTAATTTTTTCCTTTTTAAGCTTTTTTGTTAAATACACAAACACACACATAAACCCCCTATCTTCCACTTCTGCATCTTATCCCACTTGAATTTCTTCAGGGGCAGTAACTCCCATAATAATGGTTTCCTATGGTAATAATGCTTTCTTTGGAATACCTTCTGAAAGACTTCCCTGAGAGTGTTTTTCTTTTTTTATAAGTAGAAGTATGCTCTAAAATAATGTCGAAAATACAGAATAGTAAATACACAAACCAGGAATATAGTCATTTATTACCATTGTTAAGTATTATGTACTGCACATAATTGTATATGCTGTACTTTTATATTACAGGCAGTGTAGTAAGTTTGTTTACCAGCGTTACCACAAACACATGATTTATGCATTGTGCTACAACATTACTGATAGGAATTTTTCAGTTCCATTATAATCTTACAGAGCCATAACGTGGTCTATCACCCAAATAGTATGCAATGCATCACTGTAGTAAAAGACAAGTAGAAAGATTCATAGAAGTAGAATAAGTTCATAACCTGTCTTACAGTCTGCTTTGGAGGATGCTTATCCATCTGTATCATTGGGAAACAACTAATTGAAAATGAAATAAATATTTCAAGTATCTGTAAAGTTGGAGATTGTGGTCTTTGAAAATATTTTGATATACTGAAAAAGGTTGATGCAATGAAAGTTCAGAGAAGCAGATGATTTTTGTCAAGACTAAAATATTGTTTAAAAAAATGATATGTTCCTCAGTGTTATCTGGAAGAAGTAAAGATTTGTTGATGGACAGAATTCCATATGCTAGGGAGGTTGTGTTGAATGCTTACTGTAGTTTGCATTATGAATTGAGAGTTTAAAAAAATTTCAAATATGAACTTGTAATGTTGGAGTGCCCTTTCAAATTATACCTGTTCTTCTGTGGACTTCGATATTCTCAGTCCTTTACTGAGAACTCTTAATAAAGAAGCCTTATCCATTTTATAGTTTATGGTTCACATATTCTGTGGACATTTAAAACTGGGGGACTATGGGTTCATCTTAGCAAGCCCCCTCATTTCACATATAAAGAAACAGAGACTCTTAGAAGTCAAGTGTGGGCCAACAGTTTCTGTGTCTTGATTCCCATTCTAGTACTCTTTCTACTTCTTTGCCATGCTTTTTGAAATAATCTATAAAGGACTTCTGGATTTTTAATAATTACTCTTGTTTAGATTCTCTGAGGTCATGATTTCTCTTGGATAAACAGATATAATTTGGAGGTCTATAAAACTATCAAACCTTGAATTCAAATGACCCCACCAAACATGAGACCTGACTAAAGCAGTCAGACCTATTAGATTCCTATACACATTCCTATAATTTGTATGTGGGCAGAATAATTTGTCTGTTGGTTCATAGCCTATTTAATAAAGCCTAATATTTTGTTTGTCATTTTGGCTTCTGTAACTTAATTAGATTACTGCTACCAAAAGTAGTGAATTGATTATATTACTAAAAATTAGTAAACAAGTCTCTAAAATTTAGGTGACTAAAAGTTGAGGTACCGGTGTAGAGGGAGGAAGTACTGTATTCAGCTAATTATCTAACACTCTCAGTTATTCTCAGTAGAGACTCCAGTACTCTTGACAACTTACTAATTTGTTTTAGTTGTTACGAGCTGAGTGCCAAATGCTATTAGCATTGCTCTGTTAGATAGAATAATATACTGCTTCTCGTTATGATGATGAATAGTAGTTAGCGTTTACTGAGTGTTTTACTAGGTCCCAGGCACAGTGCTAAGCCCATCTTTTATATACTTTCACTTCTCTTTGCAGTGACCTTGTGAGGTATCAGGCCTGGAGCTTGTTGTCATTTTTTTCCTTCTGCCTTCATAGTCTACACATATGACCAAAGTGTGCTTTTGCATATGTTTATGTAAAAGATATATATATATATATCTCATTATTTGTTTGCTGGAAATACAGATGGAAAGATTTAATTATGAGGATGTTTTTTCTTTTATGCTTTTCATCTGCTTTAAAAAACTTTTTAAAAATACCTTTTTTATTTCTAGGGAAGAAGGGACTCTGATTTTTCCATTCTCAAATCTATGAAGCTAGAGAAGGTGCTAGGAGGTAGGGCTGGGAGTATGAGAATATGCTACTTTGTGTCTTGTGTTTGTTTCTGCCAGGCATCCCAGGGGGGTTACTGCACTGCAAAGAGAAGTGAAAGTACATGCCTGTGACTTTTTATGTTACTTTTTCTACTTTAGCTTTTTGGATAATGTGGATAGTATTAATATGTACCCCAAACCTGAATGATTCCCAAACCTATGTTACATATTCCCAAAGAGAACTCTGCTCAACCTCACCTCCACCTGTTGCACACACACACCTGCAGGCCAGCCCCAAACGAGCTTATTTCTCAGGCCAGTGATGAGAATTTTTCAGGTTTGTACTTGCACTGAAGTGGGGGTTCTGGCCTCATTTGAGGTTCTCTCCTAGTATTTCGTATTTTGAAGTCCCAAAGCCTTGGCTCTTATCCTCATTAAATAAAATATATTCATTTGTTGAAAACCTCTCCAGTATTCCTCTGTACCCCCCAGATTAGGGCTGCTGCAGCATCAATTCCCACATACTGCCTGGTTTGTGGTTACCTCTTCCTACTGACATCCTTGGAAATTCATTCATCTTATTCTCATGAAAACTCAGCTATGTGTGTAGAAGGATATTTATTTTATCTAGCATTTTTAGATATTTTATTACAGTGGAGGAATTTGTCAACAAAATACTGAGGGGACACTTTGTCCTTGTCTCTCCCCTCCTTGTCTTCCATACTACTTAGAATTGAGGTCTAAAGATTATCCATGGAGTCAAGTCCTAAGGGCTGAAGCAGTAGTCTTTTTGCCACCCTCAGTGTCTCAGGTACAGCTATTTGTTCCATGAGTTTACATGGAACTTGTGCATTACTGCTTTTCTATACACTTTGTTTTCTATTTTATCTTTGTTTATAACAGGCCAAGAACCTACCTTGAAGACTGTATTAAATAATATAGGTGATGAGATTATTGTAGTAAATGAACTTCTAAATAAATTGGAATTGGAAATTCATTATCAAGAACAAACCAACAATTCACTCAAGGTAATGCTTTTCTAATGAAAAAATAGCAAAAAGGCAATAAATACAAACTCCCTAATCACCAGGTAATTCTTAAGGATTTTTTGTTTGTAATGTTCTTAGCTTTATCAATTGCTAATAGTATGAAGTGACATTTGTGTTTTATTTTCCTAGTATAAAGAGTTCAGAGCTCCACAGCTGTTGAACTCAGGCCAATGAAATTGAACTTTACTAAAAAGAGCAGTTCTCTAAGTAAGTCTTGGTGGATTTAATTTGAACAAATGATGACCTGGTAGAGTGGTGTGTAAAGAACACTGGCCTTGGATAAGTAGATGTGGATCCTCACCTTGGCTCCCCTTGGCGCTTGCTCTCTGCCGCTCTGAGAACGCCATTTCTTCTTGAGACCTCAGGATCCTCATTTGAAAAGTAATGGGTCACCCTAGACTATTTTTTAATACAATGTAATATAAGTATTCCCAAGTAAAAGAAAGCTTGAACCTCATCGCATGCACGTTTTATTGATATGCCTTCTAATTGACTTCAGCTAACAAAAGTGCTTATGAGCTTCCTGATGGGAAAATACTCACTCTGTATCACAATTGCTTCTCGTTGTTGTTAAAGCCACTGAAATGTTCGGTGATATTGAACAAGGGTCTCTATAATCCCCTTCAGCATTATAATCCTTAAGGCCCATAAAGGTTTTTCAACTGTAGGAATGGGCACGATTGTGTCTATCCTACTGTCAGTCAAAATGAAATTAGTATCCATGAACATCATTCGACTTTTCAAAAAAAGATGTCAAATAAATTCAAAACAGAAACTAATATTGATATTTCAATTCTAACCTGCCCAATAATTCCCAGGGTTAGATGTGGGCCTAGAGAATGTTCACCTCAAAACTGAAAGCTATTTGGAATTTCTGTGTACATTATCATTGGGAGCCAGATGACGGGAACCCAGAGGTGCAGAATATTTTCCTTATTAAAATTTTATGAGTTCATAGCCTCAAATTCTAGTGAAAGTTACAAAAAAGCTCAGTTATGATCAAGTAGAAATTTTCATTAAGCTGGGGTATATGAATGTCATCAGTGGAAGTCATTCTAAGCAGCATCCCATGCTTGACATCCGGGCATCTATTATCATGTTTGTGCTGTTAATATGGGTAGCACTGAGGAACATTTGCTAGGTCAACGAAAAATATAAGTCTTTCATATATTTCTTAGTTGCCTTCCAAGATTCAAGTATTTGGGAAAGATTTAACTTTAACCCTGCCTTGCATTTGTAATGTGATTATAGCGATGATTCTCTGAAAAAATCTAGTAGAGAAAAATATAATATCACCATCCAAAAACAGCTCTAGAAACCAAAGGGCTTCTTTTTTATGTTGCTGTATTCAGTGCTTTTTCACTTCATGCTGCTTTCTCAACACTCACAGTCACTGTGGTTAAGCTCACAGTCTTTTCTATTCTTTAAAGTGACTTAAAACACACACAGGAAGACAAAGACTTATTTGTGAGCATTTTTTAATTTTAGGAACTCTGTGACTCTCTTGAAGAAGATTACAAAGATGTGGAACATCTCAAAGAAAACATCCCTTCTCATTTACCTCAAATAACAGAAACCCAGAGCTTGTAAGTGTATTATAACTATTCTTGCTATCTGGATTTATAAATTCATGAAGACAAATTCTTCAAAGCTTTTTGTTTCTTCATGTACTTGCAACTTTGTCAGTGATTATCCTGTTTTTGTCACTTACATTGGAAGCAGTATTTTTCCTTATGTTCACCAGTTTTCTTTTCCTGCCTTCTATGAGAACCCCTCTTTCCCAAGGACGTGTCGCTCTAGCCCCCTTTTCCCCTCATTAGAGCAGTTTGTCAGTCTCAGCTTCATAGACATTTTAGGCTGGATAATTCTTTGTTGTGAAAATAGGACATTAAGTAGCATTCTTGTTCTCTGCCCACTAGATACCAATAGCATTCCTCATTCCCCACCCAGTTGTAACAATGAAAAATGTCTCCAGACATTGCCAAATGCCCTCTGGAGGCAAAATGTCCCTTGACCCTTGAGAACCACTGCCTTGGTAAAGATAAGCTTAGTGAACTATCTTAAAAATCGCCAGAGGAACAGTAAATTTGGCTCTTTTTCCTCCCTCAGACTTCCATACTATCTCTGTCTGCCTGTTCTCTTACAGTGTACGTTTGTGCTTTGCCTTTCTCCCAGAGGCCCCAACACCTGCCTTTTGGCTGTCATTACTACCTCACTTATGGAATTGATTGCTCAAAGGTCATAAAGAGGTAAAAAATCCCTCTTCAGTCCTCATTCTACTTGTCAGATTTCACTTGGTTTTGCCACCATTTTGTCTTTGAAATTCTGTTTTCTATGCTGCCACTGTGCTTTCATAGTTGTTATCCACATCTCTGACTGGACTGCCTCCTTGTCCTCTGCCTACCTTTAAGTTACAGGTATTTCCTGAAGCTACTTTACTCTTGCTGACCTAACCCCACCATTAACACTCTCAAGTGTCCAACTCTAGCCTTGACATGTCATCTAGTTCTGGTGATTTGATGGCCTGCTATAAATCTGATGAGTGAGCCCTTTTTCTTCTCAAACTTTGTATCTATAAGACTTGGCGGTCTTCTTACTTACCCATCCAACCTGTTGCTCTCATCCTCCCATCCCCTAGGCAAGGACTTGGCATCTTGATCCTCTTTCACTGTCCTTAGCCATCACCTGTCATTGGGCATCCAGCAAGAATATAGTCAGGAAAATAGAAGGAATTTTCTTCTTCTAAGTTCTCTATGGCCTAGCTTCAATTCTCAGGGTAAGTCAAAGCAGAACCTTTATATAGATTGAAATGAGTATTTCTGGCTGATATAATATAGCAGGACATGAAGGAGAGAAGTCAGGTCCTTCCTTAGCACACGGTTAAGACAAGCAAGTTACAAGTACAATTCAGCATGATAGATTCTCATGTCAAAGATGACATGAAGATTGTGGTACCACAGCATTTGGGCATGTATATCTTGACAGCCTGTAACATGGCTGTCTCCTGAGTCATACTGCCTCAGTCAGGCCTGGTTGCCCTCTGTGTCTGATGCTCAGATGTCATCTGGGATCTCACTTCCTGTCTTTCTGGGGATTCCCTTTGCTTGCTTCTGTGTTGAATCTGTTTCCTATATGTGGTGTGTTCTTTCTTGGAGCAGTTAAGCCACTATGGCTTGTTCCTTCTCTGGCGATTAAGCAAACTAAAAGCTACAGTGTGTTTCTAGACCCCATTTGCTAGTAGGGCAGGAGCTATGTAAGTAGATTTCTCACCCACTAAAAATTGGGCAGACTCAATCTAAGGGTTATTCGTGCTCATTGCTGGCAACTAAAATGAGTCTGTAATAGGCAGGGACTGACAAAAGCCATCAATGGATGAATTAGAATAAATAGAACTCTTTAACATAGCTAATTTTTCCAGGTCCAGAACTGGGAAAGAAAAGCTGTTTAGGAGTTAAGTTCAACTTTACACATATGGACTTTGAGGGACAACTGATTAAATATGTAGCATATGTCCTACATATACCATGTTTTGGATATGTAAATAGATATAGTAGTATTGCTGAAGATCTGGGGACTTAATTTTTAACAATCCCTTCACTACATAGATTTTCATGTACAGGGATAGAAAGAAAATGTGGCAACAACATTATTATAACAGAGTGAATTGTATTTAATTAATGATTTTCAGTTGGGAAAATTTTCAGTGTGCTGCATAATTCTGATAACTACCTGTGTGTATGTACATCTCTATTCTATAGTGATAAGGGATCAAATCTTGTCCCTGAAGAACCAGCCAAAGTTGAGGAACCAGCACCCACAAAGAAGCCCTCAAAAGAACAAAGAAGTATTAAAGAAATGCCATTTATAACTTGTGATGAATTTAATGGTATTCCTGCGTAAGTATTTAAGATACATTTTATTGTTCAGTCCATACTAACCAACATAAATGATTGTTTAAATCATAAAACTTGATTATTTTAATTGTAATATGCTGTGTTCAGATGTTGATCTTTTTGAAATCCTAGCCTCAAGCAATCTTGCCTCAGCCTCCCAAAGTGCTGGGATTACTAGTATGAGCTACCATGCCTGCCCACGACCTTTTCTAAAATAATTTTATATTGTACTATGAAAATGCAAGACATTTTTTGAATTTTTTTTTTTTAGTTGTAAAATCTTTTTGTTTGTTTGTTTTAGTCAGAGTATCACTCTGCTGCCCAGGCTGGAGTGCAGTGACACATTCATGGCCACTGCAGCCTCCACCTGCTGGGCTTAAGTGATCCTTCTGCCTTAGTCTTCCAAGTAGCTGGAACTACAGGCATGTGCCACCATGCCCAGCTAATTTTTTGATTTATTGTAGAGATGAGGTCTTGCCAAGTTGCCCAGACTGGTCCAAACCCTTGGGCTCAGGCAGTCCTCTCACCTCAGCCTACCAAAGTGCTGAGATTATAGCTGTGAGTCACTGTACTTGGCTATAAAATCTCTTTTCATAGAGCGATCTAGAGATTTATCAGTTTTCTCTCCAGGATCTTTTTGTGATAAAGATTTATCAATTAAATTTTTTTATTTTTATTTATTTATTTATTTATTTACATTTTTATTTTTTGAGTTGGAGTCTCACTCTGTCGCTCAGACTGGAGTGCAGTGGCTGCTCCCAGCTACCGCAGCCTCAACCTGCTGGGCTGCGGCAATCCTTCCGCCTCAGCCTTCCAAGTAGCTAGAACTACAGGCGTGTGCTACCACACCTGGCTCATTTTTGATTTATTGTAGAGATGAGGTCTTGCCAAGTTGCCTAGGTCTTGAACCTGCGAACTCAGGCAATCCACTCACCTTAGCCTCCCAAAGGCATGGGATTACAGGCTGAGCCGCTGAGCCTGGCTTAATTTTATTTATTTATGTTTATTTTTTTTGTGTTGGAGTCTTACTCCATTGCCCAGGCTAGAGTGCTGTGGCATGCTCATGGCCACCCCAGCATCGACCTGCTGGGCTCAGGCAATCCTTCTGCCTCAGCCTTCCAAGTAGTTGAAACTACAGGCACGCAATTCCATGCCCTACTAATTTTTGATTTATTGTAGAGATATATTGCCCGGGCTGGTCTCGAGTCTGCGGACTCAGGCAATCCTCTCACCTTGGCCTCCCAAAGTTCTGGGAATACAGGCTTGAGACACCATGCCCAGCCTACCAATTACATTTTAGAAGTACCTTCGGTTTTGCTGTAATTTTAAGAGTATTGAGTG
The DNA here is from genome assembly GCF_000164805.1 of Carlito syrichta. Lineage (NCBI taxonomy): Eukaryota > Metazoa > Chordata > Mammalia > Primates > Tarsiidae > Carlito > Carlito syrichta. Next base: position 104,452 of record NW_007249758.1, on the reverse strand, counting down.
TGTTGTATAGATTTGAGAATTAGAATGAAGAGTGTCGTGTGGGTTTGGTTTACATTTGTTCCTAGCAGCATACACTTTTGGGTCCCTGAGGAGAATAAAGAATGAACAAGACAAAATGCCTCCCATAGAGGGAGGTCTCCTTGGCTTTTTTATTTTTTTTATTTCTCCATTATGACAGTCTACCATTTAATCCTTTGCTTTTTACAGATGGCAATAATGGGAAGCCAATCATGGAAATCTTTGTTTTTATTTTTTTTAATTTTTTACTTTTTTATTTTAAAGTGTGGAGTACAATTCAGGGTTAGGTATGCAAACATTGATTATGCAGGTACCCTTGTTGATGAGGTGTGTTCCTCCCTCCCCTAGCAGTTTCCCTCAACTGTCAATTTCACCCACCCTCCCCTGGCAGTTTCCCACTAATGCCATTCCCTTTCTTATAGTATTATGATAATTGTTCAAGAGCCACTTATATTGGGAGGCTGAGGTGAGTGGATTGCCTGAGCCCACGGGTTCGAGACCCACCTGGGCAGGCGAGACCTCATCTCTACAATAAATCAAAAAATTAGCTGGGCGTGGTAGTGTGCACCTGTATTTCTGACTACTCGGAAGGCTGAGGCAGAAGGATCGCTGAAGCCCAGCAGGTCGAGGCTGCGGTGGCCGAGAGCAGCCACTGCACTCCAGTCTGGGCAACAGAGTGAGACTCCAACTCAAAAAAAAAAAAAAAGAGCCACTTATGAGTGAGAACATATAGTACTCTGTTCTTTCTTTCTGTGATAGATCACTGAGTATGACAGATTCTAAATCAATCCAAGTTACTGCAAAGTCTACATGTTTGTCCTACTTTATGGCTGTATAATATTCCATTGTGTATATGTACCATATGTACCACATATTTTTTATCCAGTCCAGCTTTGATGGTCAGCGTGGTTGGTTCCATATTTTTGCTATTGTGAATAGAGCTGCAACAAATATGCGTGTACAGGCATCTTTATTGAAGAATGACTTGATATCCTCTGGGTATATTCCCAATAGGGGGATTGCTGGATCATATGGAAGGTCAAGTTCTAGTTCTTTCAGAAATTACCACACTGTCTTCCAAAGAGGCTGCACTAGCTTGCACTTCCACCAGCAGTGTAGAAGTGTTCCTTTTTCTCTGCATCCCCGCCAGCATCTGTTGTTTATTAATGATGATCATTCTTACTGGGGTAAGTGGTGTTTCAATGTGGTTTTGATTTGCATTTCTCTGGTGATGAGTGAGGCTGAGCACTTTTTCATCTGATGACTGCCCGTATGTCTTCTTTTGAGAAGTGTTTATTCATGTCTTTTGCCCACTTTTTAATGGGACTGTTTGTTTTTTTCCTTTTGGTGCAATTAAGTTCTTTGTCGATCCTAGATGTTAGGGCTTTGTCAGATATACAGTTGGCAAATATTTTTTTCTCATTCTATGGGCTGTTTCTCCACTCTCTTGATGGTTTCTTTTGCTTTGCAGAAGCTCATCAGTTTGATGAGGTCCCATCTGTCTATCTTATTTCTTATGGTATGGTCACTTAGGGTTCTGACCAGGAATTGGTTGCTAGTTCCAATTTCCATAAGGGTCTTTCTTGCGTTGTCTACGATTCTTATAGTTTGATGTATTACGTTTAGGTCTTTGATCCATTTAGAGTTAATTTTTGTCAGTATTGATAGGTAGGGGGTCCTGTTTCAATCTTCTGCATGTGATCAGCCAGATTTCCCAGCACTATGTACTGAATAGGTTCTCCTCTTCCCAGTGGTTGTTGTTGGAGGCTTTGTCAAAGATGAGTTAGTTGAGGAATTGAGGCTTTGCATCCAGAATCTCCCTGAGACTTTCCTGTTCCTTTGGTCTTTATGCCTATTCTTGTACCAATACCAGACTGCTTTGATTACTTAGCCTTATAGTAAAGTTTGAAGTCTGGAGGTGTGATATCTCCAGCTTTGTTTCTTTTGCTGAGGACTGTTTTGGCTATTCGTGGTTGTTGATGTTTCCATCTGAATTTCTGTATTGTCATTTCCAAGTCTGAGAAGAATGATGTTCGTAAATTTAATGGGTATTGCATTGAATCTGTAGATTGCCTTTGGTAGGGTGGACATCTTAACAATGTTGATTCTTCCTTCCATGAGCATGGGATATTTTTCCATTTGTTTGTGTCTTATTGGATTTCTTTGAGCAGCATTTTATAGTTCTCATTGCAAAGGTCTTTCAATTCTCTTGTTAGGAAGATGCTGAGGTATTCCTTTTTTGTGTGTGTGTAGCTGTTGTGAATGCGATTGTGCTTTTTATTTTGTTCTCTGCCTGCTTGTTGTTGGTGTATAGAAATGCAACTGTCTTTTGTACATTTATTTGAAACCCTGAGACTTTGCCAAAGTTCTTTATCAGTGCAAGCAGGTTTTTGACAGATTCTTTTGGATTTTCGAGGAATAGAATCATATCGTCAGCAAAGAGGAATAACTTGACTTCCTCTTTTTCTATTTGGATACCCCTGATTTCCTTCTCTTGTCTAATTGCCTGAGTTAGGACTTCCAACACAATATTGAACACGAGGGGTGAGAGGGGGCACCCTTGTCTTATTCCAGTTTCCAGGGAAAATTTTTCCATTCTCTGTTCATTTAGCAGTATGTTAACTGTGTGTTTATCTTAGATGGCACTTACTATTTTGAGGTATGTTCCTTCTATACCTAGGTGTTTGATGGTTTTTATTATGAAGTGCTACTGGATTTTATTAAAAGCTTTTTCTGTTCTAATGATATAATGGTGTGATTCTTGTTTTTATATCTGTTGACATATTTAATTACATTTATGGCCTTGTGAATGTTGAACCAGCCCTGCATCCTGGGGATGAAGCCTACTTGGTCATGGTGGATGATTTTTGAGATGTGTGTTTGGATCTGATTCGCTAGAATCTTGTTGAGGATTTTTGCATCTACATTCTTAAGGAATATTGATCAGTAGTTCTCTTTTTTGTGAATCTTTACCTGGTTTGGGTATCAGTGTGATGTTAGCTTTGTAAAATGATTAGGGTGAATTCCATCTTCTCAATTGCCTGGAATACCTTCGGTAGGAGAGATATCAACTCCTCCTTGTACGTTTTGTAGAATTCTGCTGGAAAGCCATCCAGGGCAGGGCTTTTTTTGTTTGGTAGGTTTCTTATGACAGAGTCAATTTCCTGGACTGTTATTGTTCTATTAAGTGTCTCAATGTCTTCTTGTTTCAATTTGGGGAGGTTGTGTGATGTCAGAAATTCTCCATTTCATTTAGGTTATGAAGTTTGTTTCCATATAGGTGTACATAGGAATCTCTGGTAATCTTTTGTGTTTCTTCAGGGTCAGCTGTTCTTTGATCTTTTGTATTTCTGATTGTGTTTATTTGGGCTTTTTCTCTCTTTTTCTTGGTCATTCTGGCTAGGGGGTCCATCAATCTTGTTAATTCTTTCAAAGCACCAGCTTTTTGTTTTGTTGGTGTTTTTATGATATTTTTGTCTGCTGTGTCCCATATTTGGGCTCTTATTTTGGTAATCTGGATTCTTCTGCTAAAGTTAGGGTTTTGGTCATCTTCTCTTTCCACCTCCCTTAGGTGATTTGTTAGGCTCTCATTTTGTATTCTTTGCATTTTCTTGACGTGTGCTCATAGAGATATAAATTTCTCTCTAAGAACTGTTTTCATGGCATCCCAGAGGTTTTGGTAAGATGTCTCTTCATTTTCATTTGTTTTCAGGGATCTTTTAATTTCTGTTTTGATTTCAGTGTTGACTCAATAGTTGTTCAGCATCATGCTGTGTGGTGTTCATGTGTTTGTGGGCTTTTGGGAAATTTTGTTGGCGGTGACATTTATTTTATTCCACTGTGATCTGAGAAGGTGCATGACAATATTTTAACCTTATGGAATTTGTTTATATTTGTTTTGTGGCTAAGGATATTTTCAATCTTAGAGTACATTCCAGGTGGTGATGAGTAGAATGCACATTCTGTGGTTGTTGGGTGGAATAATCTGTAAGGATCTATTAAGTCCATTTGGTTGAGTGTCAACTTTAGGTTCTGTATCTACTTGTTGATTTTTTGTCTCGATGATCGATCTAGGGCTGTTAGTGGGGTATTAAAGTCCTCTGCTTCAATCCTTTTAAATTCAATATCTTTTTTTAGTTTACTTAGTAGTTGTTTTATAAATGCTGGTGCTCTTGTGTTGGGTGCATATATGTTTTGGATATGTATTTCTTGTTGATGGGTTCAGCCTTTTATCATTATGTAATCTCCTTTTGTATCTTTTTAAATTTTTGATAGCTTAGAGGTTGTTTTGTCTGATATTAAGATTGTGACTCCTACCATGTTTTGTGATCCATTTGCCTGGAAACTCGTTTTCCATGCTTTAACTTTGAGTCTGTGTGTGTCTCTTGTGGTGAGATGAGTCTCCTGGATGCAACAAATAATTAGGTCATGGTTTCTTATCCAGTTTGCCATTCTGTGTCTTTTCAGTGGTGTATTTAGTCCATTCACATTTATGCTATTTATTGAAATGTGATTTTTTTTTTTTTATCAATATGAAATGTGATTTTTTTTTATCCCTGTCATGAGGTTCTTATATAGTTTTTTCTTTCTTTGCTTGTTTTCTTTTGGCTTTAGGGTTGATGTTATGTGTATGTTTTCAAGTTTGTTGTAGTGGTGTATTCTCTGTTGATTCTGTGCTCTGCTGTTCTCTTGATCATTCTTTTTTTTTCTTCTATGCTTAATACCTTTTTAAGTGTCTCCTGTAGAGCTGGTTTGGAAGCTGCATAATCTCTTAGGGATTAGATGTCTGGGAAGGATTTTAATTCTCCATCACTGATGAAGCTGAGCTTGGTTGTGTAGGCAATTCTTGGTTGAAACTGTTTAACTTTGAGGACTTTGAATGTTGGACTCCAGTCCCTTCTTGTTCACAGTTTTTCTGCCGATAGGTCTGCTGCTGTTCTGATTGGTTTTCCCCAGTAGGTAGTCTGACTTTTCTCTCTTGCTGCCTTTAAGATTTTTTCTTTTGTGCCTACTTTGTGTATGAGCATCACTATGTGTCTAGGGGTTGGTCTTGTCATTTGGCTTCTTGTGGGGGTTCTCTGTTTCTCTTGTGTTTGACTGGTCACATCTCTGGTGAGATGGGGAAAGTTTTCTTGGAATACCGCCTGGAATACTTGCTCCAAGTTTTTCTCCATTTCTCTTTCTTCTAGGATACCGATCATGCATAGATTCAGACTCTTAATATAATTGCACATCTCTTGTAGGCTTTGTTCTTTCTTTCTGAGTCTTCTTTCTGTGTTTTTTACAGATCAGGTTAATTCCATGTTATGAAATCTCATCTTCAAGTTATGAGATTCTTCAGCTAGATTAATTTTGCTTCCCATGCTGTCATCTTGTTATATATTTTCTGGATGAAATTTTTTTTTGCCAAAATCTCTGTTACAAGGTCTTTCAGTGTCACATCTTGTCTTTCTTGAGTCTTATTAACTCTATTCCCTAATCCCTGGCGTATTCTGGGGCCAGTCCTTTGTGACTTCCATTGTTTCGGCTCCAAGGTCTGATTTTGCAGGAGTTTTCTCTTTGTTACACTTGAAATTACCTGTAGTCTTCCTTTGTTTTTCCTCATTTGTGACTGATCTCTTGTTTTTCTCTTTAGTTCTGTTATTTGGTGTCAGTGGGAGAGGATTTCCCTTCTGGTGTTTGCTCAGCCCTCTGTTCTTCCCTGATCCAGTCTCTGGATTTGTTCTATTTTGAAATAGGACTGTGGGTGGGAAGCTTCGCGGTCTCTTGTAGTTTTGAAAGTCAAATAAGGTAGGGGATGAGGCACTAGGATTCAGAAACTACTTGCAAATTACAGTGTTTACTGATTGTGGTATGTGTTCCCTGAGACCCAATCCCCACCATCACTCTATATGACACAATGCAGTTGGTACATGTGTGCATCCTATGAGTCCGAGATACAGTGACAGCAATGTAGAGTACAGAAAAAAATAGAATGGAATAAGATGCACAAGAACTTTTTAAAAAACCCACACAGAACAATGAAAGAATATGCAAAAACAATTGGACACACACACAGGGACATACACACACACACCCCAAAACAAGTTGGAATAACAACAAAGTAAATCAAGACAAACAGCAACAAAATCCAAGAAAATTAAACACACACACACATAGCACAAAGTGAATGGAGAAGAAAAGCAGAAAGACAAGTAAAAAAAAAGAAAAGAAGAAAAGAAAAAGGAATTCAGATTGAACCCTCACGCATATATTGACACATACCTTAAACTAAAAAAATAAAAATAAACAAAAGTGCAAAAACAAGTCAACAACAGCAACAAAATTGAAAGATGAACACACTCAGTCATTCACATACACACAAACAGAAAACAAACTGAAGAAAGTAATAGAACTACACTAAGGGTCTGCAAAGGCATAAAGAATAATAGAGTCTCAGAAAAGGGAGGATTGGAAGGCAGGTAAACATGAAAAATTACCTATTGAGTACTATGTTTACTCATGGGGGTGATGGATACACTTAAAGTCCAGACTTTTTCACCACTATACGAAACACTCATGTAACCAAAAGCCATTTGTGCCCTGAAGCTATTGAAATAAATATTTTTTTGAAAGAAAGAGAATGCTTTCATGAAGAGTCATTGGAAGGCCATTAGAATTGTCATGGTATTCATTTTTCACTAAGGGATTATTTAATGAAAGAAACAAAGACGATCAGGAGGAAAAAAATGTATTCCAAGCACAGGATTTTTAATTAATTAATTTACTTTTAAAATTGGAGTTTCACTCTGTCACCTAGGCTGGAGTACAGTGGCACAATTATAGCTCACTGCAACCTCCACCACCTGGGGTTGGACAACTTTCCACCTCAGTCTCACAAGTAGCTGGTATTACCGGCGTGTGCCACCATGCCCAGCTAGTTTATTTTATTTTATTTTTTTGATTATGTTGCCCAGACTTGTCTCAAATTTCTGCCCTCAAGTGATCTCCCTGCCTTGGCTTTCCAAAGTGCTGAGATTACAGGCATGAGCCACCACATCCAGTCTTATTTCTTTTAAAAACCTGATACTAAGGGAAGAATTCTAAAAGGTGAAAGATTTATTCAATCTGGAGAGAAACTGGGGCATAAGGGTGGATGGAATTAAAGAGAAAAGCATTGGCAGCAATGGGAGGCAGATATGGAGGATATCAAGGTAAAAGCTGAAAATATTTGAAGGAATTCATGAGTGCATTATGGGGAACTGTGGTATCAAGGGTTTGCAGAAATGGTTAGAAACAGGGCGTCAAAAATGAATCTAGAAAAGGGAGGAATAATGAAAATGAATATTTTTATGAAAATATGAGCATTTCCTTTTAAATAAATCTCTATATTATTGTATATTAAAGAAGTTTTGATTAGAAAAATGCCACTTTGGCAGCCAAAAAGTTAAAATACCTAGGAATATATTTAACCAAGGAGATGAAAGATCTTTACAAGGAGAACTACAAAACTCTGATGAAAGAAATTACAGAGGACACAAACATATGGAGAAACATCCTATTCTCATGGATTGGAAGAATCAACATTATTGAAATGACCTTATTACCCAGAGTAACCTACAGATTCAGTGGAATCCCTATTAAACTACTAATGACATTTTTCACAGAATTAGAAAAAAAATTCTAAAATTAATGTGGAACCAAAAAAGAACCAGAATAGCCAAAGCAATCCTAAGCAAAAGGAAAAAAGCTGGAGGTATTCCATTACCTGATTCCAAATTATGCTATAAGACTATAGTAACCAAAACAGCATGGTACAGGTACAAGAGCAGCCACATGAACCAATGGAACAGAACAGAGAATCCAGAAATAAACCCAAATGTTTAAAACCAACTGATCTTTGACAAAGCAGACAAACATACACTGGGGAAAGGACACCCTGTTCAACAAATGGTGCTGGGAAAATTGGATAGCTACATTTAAAAAATGAAACTTGATCCCTATCTCTCCCCATATTACCAAAATTCACTCAAGAAGTATTAAAGACTTAAATGTTAGACCTGAAACCATAAAAATCCTGAAATAATCCCTAGGGAAAACTCATCCGGTCCTCAGCCTAGGCAAAGTATGTATGGCTAAAATCCCAAAAGCAAATGAAACAAAAATAAATAAGTGGGAGGGACTTAATCTAAAAAGCTGCTGCACAGCAAAATACATAATCAACAGAGTAAATAGGCAACCTATACAATGGGAGAAGATATTCACAAACTATGCATCTGACAAAGGACTAAAATGCAGAATCCACAAAAGTCAAAGAAAACGCAAGAAAGAAAAAACAAAAAATCCCATTAAAGAATGAAAGAAATTAGAGGACACAAACGTATGGAGAAACATCCTATTCTCATCCTGTTGAGATGTCTGACATGAACAGACATCTCTCAAAAGAAGATATACAAATGGTCAATAAACATGAAAAAATGTTCAGTATCACAAATAATCAGGGAAAAGCAAATTAAAACCACAATGAGATACCACCTATACCAGTCAGGATGGCCATTATTAAAAAACCAAAAAACAAATGCTGGCATGGATGTGGAGAAAAATTAACACTTATATACTGTTGGAGGGAGGGTAAATTAGTGCAACCTCTATGGAAAGTAATATGAAGATTATGCAAAGAATTGAAAGTAGGCTGGGCATGGTGACTCATTCCTGTAATTCCAGCACTTTAGGAGGGAGAGGTGAGAGGATTGCCTGAGCTCAGGGGTTTGAGACCAACCTGGCAACTTGGCAAGACCTCATCTCTACAATTGGTACATAAATAAAATTAGCTGGGCATGGTGACACACGCTGCATGCTATTTGGAAGGCTGATGTGGAGGGATCACCTGGGCCCATCAGGTCGAGACTGGTGGCCATGAGTGTACCGCTGTGCTCGTCTGGGTGACAGAGTGAGACTCCAACTTAAAAAAAAAAATAAAAAAAAACTAAAAGTAGATCTACCATTTGATCCAGCAACCCCACTACTAGGTATCTGCCCTAAGGAATAGAGGTCTTTATATAAAAAATACACCTGCACCCATATGTTCATTGTAGCACAATTCACAATTGCAAAGACTTGGAATCTACCTAATTGCCCATCAACCATTCAGTGGGTAATAAAAATGTGGCACATGTATGCCATGGAATACTACATAGCCACAAAAAGAATTAATTGATGTCCTTTGCAGCAACATGGATAGAACTGAAGATCATCATCCTATTTAAACTGACTCAGAAACAGAAAACCAAACACAAGTTCTCAATTATATGTGGGAGCTAAGAGGTCACAAAGGTGGAAATAATAGACACTGGGGACACCAATAAGTGGGGAGGAGAGAGGGTGGGTAGAGTTCAGAAACGACCTACAGGGCACAGTGCACACTATTCAGGGAATGGGTCGCCTGAGACCCAATCCCCACTACTGCAAAATATGTTCATGTGATGATCACATGTGTACCCTCTGAATCTAAGATTTTAAAAAAGTAAAATAAAATTTTAAAAATTGAAAAAAAAATTGTTTTAATGTGACTAGTGTGATATGAAACGTGGTAGTTGGAAAATAAACACTGGATTTTAAAGCCAGTTTAAATAAAGACTTTTAAGTATCTTAATTATTAGTTACACTGATTACATGTTGAAATGATAATAATTTGGATGTATTGCCTTAAAGTATTTTGAAATGAAAAAAAAGTTGCCACTTGGAACAGAAGCAAAGGAAAGAGCTTAATGTAGTGAACTCACAATTGGTTGAGAAAAATTGAAACAAATTATTAAGTTTTGTTTTTGGTGTGTTCAGAATATTCAAAATTGTGTCTCCTATTTTTATATTCTGAGATTCCATAGTGACTGGAAGGGTGGCCAAGAGAGAGATTCAGGTTGAAGAGTAGAATTTAGAGTGAAAGAAACAGTGCTCTAAGGGAATCTGAGATAGGCAACAACAAAGAACATGATACCCATTGGTTTTCTTCTGTCCTGGCAGCTTAAATTCAGATTCCTCTCATTCCTTTGCATCCCCTGGCCCATCTTATCTTCTTAATTATCATTGTCATCTTTTTTATCATGGTCTTTGTCATCCTTCATTTTCTTTCTTTTCTTCTTTTGTTCCTTTCTTTCTCTGAATAGATTTTTGTTTTTGTTTTTGAGTTGGACTCTCACTCCATCACCCAGGCTGGAGTGCAGCAGCACACTCATGGTCACTCCAGTGTCAAACTGCTGGGTTCTGGTCATCCTTCTGCCTCAGCCTTCCAAATAGCTGGAACTATAAGCACACACTACCATGCCAGGCTAATTTTTCATTTATTGTAGAGGTGAGGTCTTGTCAAGTTTCCTGGGCTGGTCTTGAACCCGCAGGCTCAGGCAATCCACTTGTCTTGGCCTCCCAAAGTGCTGGGATTACAGACTAAGCCACCGAGCCCAGCCAGGTAATAATTTTTATAATAGCATTAGAGTGCTACAAGTTGAATAGCTTCTTTTATTTTCTTCTGTCTATCTATCATTCCTCTATGTCTATTATCTATCTATTTGAGTCGAGATCTCATTCTGTCACCCAAACTGGATTACAGTGTGATCATGGCTCACCACCTTGACCTCCTAGATTTAGTAAATCCTTCAGCCTTCCAAGTAACTGGGGCTACAGGCACATGTCATAATACCCAGCAAATTTTATTTTTTATTTTTGTAGAAATAGTTCTCACTATGTTGCCTAGGCTGTTCTCAAACTCCTGGGCTCAAGCAATCCTCACCTCAGTCTCCCAAAGTGCTGGGATTACAGGCATGAGCCACCATGCTTTAATTTTTCTTTCCTTTGTTCACAAATGTTTTTAAATATTCAAATAATCATTTATCTTATGGTTAATCAGTCCATTTGAATCAGAATTTAGAGTTTATTTTAAATTGTAATATTAATTCTCCATAGGTGCAGAGTAGAGATTGATGTACCCAAATATAATTAGAAAAGATATACACTAATATGTACTTTGTTTAATTTTCAGCTGTTGAGATAGCTCTGATTTAGTTGGAGGCTGATACGAAATTCTTTTCAGTATACTATAGCTTTGCTACTGTACAAAGTCATCATACTTATGTTTTTCAAAGAAAGTAATTTTATTTTATTTATTTATCTATTTATTTATTTTTTGAGTTGGAGTCTCACTCTGTCGCTCAGACTGGAGTGCAGTGGCCACTCCTGGCCACCGCAGCCTCGGGTTGCTGGGCTCCGGCGATCCTTCTGCCTCAGCCTTCCAAGTAGCCGGAATTACAGGCATGCGCTACCATGCCTGGCTGATTTTTTGATTTATTGTAGAGATGAGGTCTCGCTGCCCAGGCGAGTCTTGAACCCGCGGGCTCAGGCAATCCACTCACCGCAGCCTCCCAAAGTCGCGGGATTACAGGCTGAGCCACCAAGCCTGGCTTAAAGAACGTAATTTTATATGATGATCCTTTAAAAAAAAAAAACATAGGAAAAGATTTTTTAAAAACCCATATATCTTTTTTTTACAGATACATGAAATCCCGCTTAACCTATTATCAAGTTAATGATGTTATTAAAGAAATCAACAAGGCAGTGATAAGTAAATATAAGATCCTCCACCAATCAAAAAAATCTATGAATTCTGTAACCAGAAATCTCTATCACAGATTTATTGATGAAGAAACAAAGGATACCAAAGGTAAAATTCTAGCATATGTATGTGTGTATGTGAACTGTTTAGAGTATAACTAAATCATGGGAAACAAAGCTAATTTTAGAACATTATAAATTTAGAATATTTGTTTGTCACCAACCAGGGGCGATTTTTTTTTTTTGCCAGGAGATATTTTGCCTTGTGTGGAGACATTTTTGGTTGTTACGACTCAGGTGGGAGGTGCTCCTGGCATCAAGTAGGTGGAGGCCAATGGTGCTGCTAAACAGTCTCCAGGGAACGCTTTGTAGTGCCAAGTCTGAGAAACACAGCTTTAGAGTCTTGTGGAACTATACCCAGTCTTTTAAAAAGTGGAATAGCAATGATAACAAGTAATTCTGCTTCTGTAGCACTTACTGTGTACCAGATAGTATGCTAAAATAGTGTTTTTGTCCTTACAACATCTCTATCACATAGGTGTTGTTATTTCCCTCGTTTTGCAGACTAGGCAAAGAAAACTTAACGCTCATGGAGTGTTATTTCCATTATTTGCACAAGGGTATCCAGTTTAATGACAGTTCCACTGTGGGTTTTATTCTATTAACTACTACATTATATTGCCTTTTGAAAAGTGAATTGTTTGAGATACCAACAGATAGCTAGTGACCTAATAAGCAGGGCTACAATTCTGAATTGTAAATATCATGCAACTTCTGTTGATAGGATAATTACTTTAACAAGAATACCAGTTCTTGCTTTTATTGGGTAATGACAGTAAAAATGATTAATAGCTTTTATGTTAACAATTTAACACATTAAAGACTCGTCTTGAAAATTGACTTCAAGCCGAGCTCAGTGGCTCAGCCTGTAATCCCAGCGCTTTGGGAGGTTGAGGTGTGTAGATTGCCTGAGCCTGCGGGTTCAAGACCTGCCTGGGCAACTTGGCAAGACCTCATCTCTACAATAAGTCAAAAATTAGCCAGGTGTGGTAGCGCACACCTGTAGTTCCAGCTACTTGGAAGGCTGAGGCGGAAAGATCACCAGAGCACAGCAGGTCGAGGCTGCACTCAAAAAGAAATGAAAATTGGCCTCATAAGGGTTAGCACTAATACTCTTATTTTCAGGTCATTATTTTATAGTGGAAGCTGACATAAAGGAATTCACAACTTTGAGAGTTGACAAGAAGTTTCACATGTTACTGAATATTTTACGACATTGCCGGAGGCTGTCGGAGGTCCGAGGGGGAGGACTTACTCGTTATGTTATAACCTGAGACCCTTGTGAGTTTTCGAACAAAAAACAGTAGGTTCTAGAGGCTATTCCTAGAATTTTCTTATATATACTTTCTTAGCTTTTTCATTTTCCATTCTTGTTTCTTATAAAAATAAAACTTTTTAGATAAAGCCTATGTATTTTCAAGGTTTGCTGTCAGCAAATATTCAACCACCTGGCCTATAAGCCCCATGTAACAGGCACATAAAGGAACTAAAAAGTGTTTATGTTTAGTTTTTGTGTTTAATGGACAATGCCACAGACCCCAATAAGATGAGTATAGATGTGATATTGGAAGAAAAAGTCCTAGAAGATAAGGTCAGGATACCCAAGCCCTTTGGAATTAAAGGTCACTAGTGTCTAAGTTCCATCAATGGCATTTTAGTCTACAAGTAAACTTTCTAAAAGTTTGATTTAGAGGGAGCTTATCCATCTGATTATTGTGTTTTCCCATAGGTCCTTAGGGAGCAGCTTACTTGGAATTTATTTAATGTACACCAGTCTGTAAACTCTAACTTGTAATGACCGTGTAATAAAAGTATATTGAGATGATGTAATATAATGAGAAATGTATGTTTGATTTTTATCTCTTGTACTCTGTTCAGAATTTCTAAAACTTTTGATTTTCTAAGGGATAGGGCTGCATCTTATTCTAATATATGGTGTTTGACTCCAGTTCCTGACACAGAACTCCTAAATTCCTTCAAATTTCCTGGTAATAAGAACATTTTTTGTTACATTGAGGTGACTCTTAATGGGCTCCTGGATAGCTTCAAGATAGGGGTTGGTCACAAAGACCAGACCATGAATGGAAGATTCAGATATTCTTCACCCCTCACCTCCAGACAGGAGAGAAGGGCTGGATTTTGAGTTAATAATCCCTCATGCATTTGTGATCAATTCATAAAAACATCTAAACTATAGAGTGTGAAGAGCTTACAGGTTGGCAAACACACTTATGTACCCAGAGTGATGCATCCCAGCTGTGCCAGGACAGAAACTTGGGACCCTTCCAGACCTTACTCTGTATATTTACTCTTCTATTGGGTGCTCATCTGTAGCCTTTGTGATATTCTTGAGGACTAAACATAGACCTTTTTCTTTACCTTGCCGGATTCCTAACTAAGGAACTTGGGAGATGGGCTTTTCATTAACTGTCCCTGTGTAAAATAGTTTCCTTTCCAACTTGACTGTGGCATAACATCACATAACAAATAAAGAAGGAAAATTAAAGTGCTTTATGACCCTGTAAAGCTGTCTTTTGGAGTCTCCCAGTCCCTTTAAGATATTTACCTGTTCTCTCTGAAGTCTGTGATCCATGAAGCTTCATCTACATACCAAGACACTTGACTCCATTATCATTCCTCAAGCTACACATTTCCTTTATTGCTTTCAAAATTCCTTAAATGACTCTAGCTAACTAATTGCCAATCATGAAGTCTTTGAATCCATCTGTAGCCTGCAAACCCCCACTTGAAGACATTTCACCTCAAGCTGAACCAATGTCAATTTCACATGTATTGATTTATGTTTTCTGGTAACTTCTGTCCTAAATGTACATAACCAAGCTACAATTCAACCAATATGGACATACATTCGCAGGACCTCCTAGGGGTGTTGAGATAGAAAAAACAAAACAAAACAGGAATTAAGCAGGAAAGTTGACCTCAAGGGTCTTATCTTAAGTAAGCAACTGCTTGCCATCTCTGCTTCTATAAATACACTAAGTATGCAGCTATATGCCATCTCTGCTTCTGTAAATGCACTATAAGTAAGCAGCTATACGCCATTTTCCTTAACTACAATATCTGTTTCTGTAGACACGCTTTATTACACCTCATATGGAAATATCCATAAAAATGTCTGCTTCAATGCTTGTTGTAGAAGTAACTGTTCTCAGTCCTAAATTTAAAATTGTAAATCCACCAATGGCATACTCACGTATGTTGTAACCACAAAAAGCTCTATAAAAGCAGCTTGAAACTGAGGATCAGGGCTCAGGTTTTGGGAGGCTACTCCCCCTGAGACTTCTGGAATAAACACCTTCGATTCTCCTCAGTCTCTGGTGCCTGTTCTGAGTGCATTCATTCCTGTTCCCAGTGAGTTGGTGTGACATTTTTGGTGCATGGGCCAGGAAGCCCCTGCTGTGCCCTCAGGTTAGGCTGGCTCTTTGAGCTACCACCGTTGTTGAACTCAGCTGTGGCCCGGGAGCAGCCCGAGGATAAGGAAGGCAAACCTCCTGACCAGTTGTCTGGGATCCAGACTCCATGAGCCACGAGCTGCAACCCGAACCAACGGACTGCATTCCACTAGTTGGACCAATGGAGAGAGTGGATAAATCAACCAGGACTCCAGGAACCAGTAAGATATCCCAGGATGCCCAGTCAGTCAGGGTGCCCGAATGGTGGTGATGGGAGTCTGATCACCTCCCAGCAGTTATTGTAACTGCTCAGGTAGAATCTCTGGGGGAGGTTCATCTGCTTTTGAAAGAGAATGAAAGTGGTGTGAATGTGTGTGGCTCCATGGTCTTTAGGCTATGGAGTCGATTGGGCCCTAATGTGACGACCTCATACAGCTGAAGGCAGCCACAGCCCCATCATAGGGCTGGTCCAGGTTGGGGGTTTATACCCACCCTCCAATTGCTAAGAGGCATCTTAAATTCCCTTCAGAGAAACGGCCAGGCAGGCATCACGAGTTCTGTTCTGGACAGTGCCTGTCCTGGAGGTCTTTGTCTTTTGTTCTGTGACACCAACAAAGTGGGAGACACACTATGGGAGGGTCCCCTTGGCAACCCACTGTCTTAGACTTTATGATCATAAACTTCAGGAAAGGTTATTTAGGAGACTATGATATTAAAAAGTCTCCAAGAAAACCGAAAACTGTCTGCACAGTAGAGTGGCCAATGTTAACCAAGGACTGGCCTACAGAGGGAACTCTGAATGTAACCAAGACAAAGACTGTGTACTGGGTGGTAAACTGGGGAACTGGGCTACCCAGATCAGTTCCCACATAGAGATTACTGGCTACAGATTGCATTAGCTCAGCCCCCTTGGATAAGGTTTTGCACTAGCAGGCGGGAACAGAGTAGAATTCTCCTAGCCAAGGCTCCACTTCAACGAAAAGATCAAAACTGAGACTGAGCTAAAATATCCTCCAATCATCCAGGAAGACCCAGATGACGAGACTCCATTGCTACTGCCCCCTACCCACTATAACACACCACTAATACAAGAGTCCCCCTCTTCACCAGTTATATCAGAGCCCCCCCCACCAGACACACCACCACCATCTGTGTCCCCACTATCACCTGCAGAGTTGGACCCAAAGGGAAGGCACCTTTGCTCAGCCTCAAGCCAGTGGTCTCAATCCAAATGTCCCTGCACAAGATCAGAGGCCCCCAACGAGTAACAAAAGAGGACAATGTCCAGGGTGGATGATCTATCTTCTATTATCAGCTGTTTGTTAGCATGAACTTGCTAAATTGGAAACATCATACCTCTTACTTGGAAAAACCCAAGGCTATAATCGACTTAGTTGAGCCCATCTGTCAGACCCATCCCACTTGGGGAGATTGCTGCCAGCTCCTCCTAATTCTTAATACTGAGGAGCAACAACGAGTAATGACAGAAGCCTGAAAATGGATGGCAGGATGTGCCCCAGGAGGCTTATTAGATCCTGAGGCCTGGCTAAGGGGTGCTTTCCCAGAGGAGGATCCACATTGGGACCCGAACTTGGAGAACAGGAGGGCCAAACTAGAAAAATATTGACAAACCTTCATGGAAGGATTAATAGGAAGCCCAGCAATATGTCCAAGACTACTGAGGTCCTCCAAAAGCCAGATGAAAGTCCCTTGGACTTTTATGAGAGACTTTGTGAGGCGTTCTGGTTATATACCCCCTTCGACCCTGAGACCCCCGAAAATCAGTGTATAGTGAATGCCGTCTTTGTGAGAAAAGCACAAGGTGATATCCAAAGAAAGCTACAGAAGTACGAAGGGTTTGCCAAATGAACAGCACCAACTATTGGAGATAGCCAACAAAGTCTTTGTAAACCAAGAACAAACTGCAAAGAGGGAGACTGACAAGGTCGACCAGAGAATGAGGCAAAAGGCAGCTCTCCTTGCTGTAGCCCTAAGCCAGTCAACTGAATTCAGGTCAAAGCAAACAAAAGCAAAGCCCAGGACCCATGTCCCCTTACAACGGGATCAGTGTGCATACAGCAAGAAAATTCAACACTGGAAGAACTGCCCTGTTAGACCTCAGAGGGAAGAAAAGAAAAATCAAGGAGTGGAGTTGAACACTGCCCCATACAAGACAGAACCCTCTGCTGCCGCCTTTATCGGGCTAGCCAGCATTGACTCAGACAGAGCTTAATCAACTTAGACCCTCCCATGAGCCCATGGTCAAAATAAAGCTTGGGGGCCAGTCAATGAGCTTTATGGTGGATACTGGAGCAGAGCATTCAGTTGTAACCAAACCAGTGGGGCCCATGTCAAAAAGAAAAACAAAAATCATGGGAGCTACCAGAACCCAAATCAAACACTCTTTTTGTGAAACCCACATCATGCATCATGGGGGGACACCAGGTGAAATATGATTTCCTGTATGTCCTAGAATGTCCAATACCCTTGATGGGAAGGGACTTGCTATCCAAGCTGGGGGCCCGTATCACCTTCTCGACTGATGACCCTGCCCACCTTGAACTGCTGGGACCCACACAGCTGGGACCCCCAAAGGACACCTTATTTTTGTCCATCACAATTCCCCAAGAGGAAGAATGGAGACTCCATTCTCAGTCTGCCATGAACATCAGCCTGGCCCTGGAAACGTGGAGCTCCCACTTCCCCAGAGTTTGGGCTGAGAAGAACCCACCTGGAGTAGCCATCAACCATCCACTGGTAATAGTTGACCTGCTGCCCAGTGCCCACCTGGTAAGGGTCCAACAATATCCCTTATCTTGGGAAGCCAAGATCAGCATCCAAGTTCACCTTCAAAGACTACTAAAATTCAGGATGCTCCAAAAGTGCCAATCTTCATGGAATACTCTGTTGCCTGTGGAAAAAAAACAGGCACCAATGACTACTGACCTGTCCAGTACCTGTGAGCCATCAACCAAGCCATGACCACCTTCCATCCAGTGGTCCCTACACCCTCCTAGGTCTCATACCTGCAGAGACCCAATGGTACACCTGTCTGGATCTGAAGGATGCTTTCTTCTGCATTTGCCTGGCACCTATAAGTCAGCCCATGTTTGCCTTTGAATGGAAAGATCCTGCCACCGGCCAAAAGGAGCAATTAGCTTGGATCCAGTTGCCCCAGGGGTTCAAGAACTCCCCCACCATATTTGGAGAGGCTGTAGCAGAGGATCTGGCACACTTCCCAAGTGCAGAAGTCAAGTGTACATGCCTGCAATATGTGAATGAATTGGCAAGTGCAATCTTGGAGGACTGCACTAAGGGAACAGAGACATTGCTAGACTTGCTCCAGAAAGCAGGATACAGGGTGTCCCTTAAAAAGGCCCAGATTTGCCAGAAAACAAGTCAAGTACTTGGGGTTTCTAATTTCAAAAGGGCATCAGGCCTTGGGGCCTGAATGAAAAAAGGCAATTTGGGCCCGTCCAACCCTGAAGACCTGAAGGCAAATCTGACAGTTTCTGGGGGCCACTGGATTCTGTTGCATCTGGATCCCTAACGACTGATTAATAGTCAAACCCCTGTATGAAGCCACAAAGGGGGGAGAAAATGAGCCATTCCAGGGGGGACAACAGCAACAGGAATTATTTCTTACCCTTAAGAAGGCTTTACTTGGGACTCCCTGATGTAACTTGAGAATGTAATGTCTTCATTCATGAGAAAAAGGGAATGGTCCTGGGAGTTCTAACTCAGAACATAAGACCCTGGCAGTGGCCTGTGGCTTATAGACACAGTGGCAGTGGATGGTCACCCTGCATGTGGGCCCTGACTGCCACTGCTTTCTTGGCTGAAGAGGCAGACAAACTCACCATGGGACAAATCCTGAACATCAAAGTCCCTCATGCAGTCACGGCCCTAATGGACCACAGAGGGCACCACTGGCTCACCAACCATGCATGAGCTGCTACCAAGGCCTTCTGTGTGGAAACCCTTGGGTGCGCCTAGAGACTATCAGAACTTTAAATCCAGCCACTTTCTTACCTGCTGAACCAGGATCCCCAGACCATAACTGTATTGAAACAGCAGATGAGATCTACTCAAGCTGCCCAGATCTCATAGATCAACCTTTGCCTTCTCCGGACTGTGTCCTCCATACTGATGGAAGCAGGTTCCTGTCAAATGGGAAGCATTTGGCAGGAGATGCAGTCATAATGGAAACAGAAGTAATAGAATCAAGGCCCTCCCAATGGGATGATCAGCTCAACAGGCAGAGCTAATAGCTTTAATCAGGGCCCTAGAATTAAGCAAAGGACAGAAGGTAAATATCTATACAGACGCAAGATATGCCTTTGTCACTCTCTGTATACATGTAGCCCTCTATAAAGAAAGGACTCCTTACCTCAGGAGGAAAAGCTATCAAAAATCAAGCTGAAAGCCTAGACTGCCTCCTAGAAGCAGTCTGGGATCCCATGGCCATTGCAGTTATCCACTGCCAAGGACACCAAAAGGGAAAGAGTTTCATAATCAAAGGAAGCCAACGGGCTGACATGGAGGCCAAGTGGGCAGCCATGACAGCAATCCCTCAGACCCCTCCTGGGAAAATTGTAATGATTTCAGCCCTGCCCAAATGCCCAAGCTATGCCCAGGAAGAAGAGAATTGGATAAAAAGAGAAAAGGGTACCAAGGGCTCAGATGGATGGTGACTTCTCCCTGATGGACAGTCTTTTGTCCCAACCTACCTGGTCCATCCCCCGGTTCACCAACTTCATGAAGACACCCATATGGGAGAAATGGCATTAGAAACCTTAGCAAACCAGTATTACTACATGGCCAGACTCCCCGCGCTTTGTGGAAATGTAACCCAGAGATGTCAGCCATGTGTTTACAACAATGCCAAATAAGGGCCTTCCCAGCCACCAGGAATACAAAGAACTGGACAAAGCCCATTTGAAGGCCAGAAATAGACTTTGCTGAACTGCCATCCAGCAAAGGATATAAATATCTCTTAGTCATTGTATGCACATACTCAGGCTGGGTTGAAGCATACCCCACCAGAACTGAGAAAACCAGAGAAGTAGCAAGAATCCTACTGACTTACCTAGGTTTGGAATGCCCACCTCAATCAGATCAGATAATGGACCCACTTTCATGACTGAAATTACACAAGGACTAGCAAGGGCCATACAAATCAAATGGAACTTGCACAGTTTACAGTCCTCAGAGTTCCCTAAAGCAAATTTTCAGTAAGTTTTGTCAAGAAACCCAACTGCCCTTGATCTCTGTGCTGCCTATGAGCAGAAATCAAGCTCTCCCCTATGAAATCCTGTTCAGTAGACCTCCTCCCCTTGTAAGGGTCCCTGGAGACAGGAAAGAAATAAGAAATCTAGATATCCATTCCCAGCTACAGTCCTTAGCTACCACCATATCCCAGTTACTTCACAGGGTGCAGGAAAGACTTCCCCTGTCCGTAAGCAACCCAGTGCACCCCTACAAGCCAGGAGATTTTGTTTGGGTAAAAGACTGGCACAAAGCACCATACTCTGTACTTTTAACTATTCCCACAGCTTTAAAGGTTGCAGGTATACACACGTGGCTCCATCACTCCTGAGTAAAAGCTTCCGCACCACTAGAGAGCTCAGCCAACTGGATGGAAACCAGAGAACCTAGGAAACCCTCAAAATCACTGTCTGAACCCACCATCCTACCTCCAGAGAACTTACAGAGCATTAGCCCTGCTTTAGTCACTCCGGAAGCGGACTAATCTATGCATGGAGGAAGCCTAAGAAACCAGCCATCAAAATCATAAACTGTTTCATGGGTTGTTAATTCACTAAATGTATTGCTATCACCCTTTAACCCTTGCCCTTTCCATCCTGATCATCTTGGCTCTGGGCGTGGGCCTAATTGCTGTAACCCCCACTGATTGGAAATGTGGTGAGAAGTCTTTATTGCTATTTCTGTATTTCTCATGCATAGGATGTATTATTGTTTCGTAATGTTTACAATAGGGATATATATGTTAATCAGTCCTGGAAGCCGCGCTATGCAAAATTTTGATCCTCAGGCACAATCCAGATTCACAAGTAAAGGTAACTGAATCTTCTCCTCTCCATTACCAACGTGTCATTTTGCCAGATTTACCCCCTTTTGGGCTGCACTAGACCAACGTGTCACCGCATGGCAGAAGAAAGGGGAAGTCGTTTTGTGTACTCACGAAGCATCTTCTACTCTTGCAACCTACTTTACCGGCCCAGAATGCTATACTTGTTATCCTTCTCTTCTTCCACAAGAACGCATTCCTTCCCCCAAAGTCTATCCCAACACAGGCCAAAACCCCCACCTCCTGTTTCAACCAGTAAATATCAGGATGCCATAGCAGAATCAAGGATTCAGTCATGATCTTGTAACATCATCTACTCCCATATACCAAGTAGATGTTTTAAAAACTGCACCCTCTGTACTAAAAATGGAAAGGCATACTGGACAGGAAAAAATACAAAAACCCTTACTGGGGTCTGCTAGACCCAACCTGCCCTGATGTTCCCCACGCCTGTTGGATCACTTCTGATATAGGTCACCAATATAAGCCAGATAAACCTCTTGCCTTAGGCCCTCGTCTAAATCAAATGTTAAATGCAATTCATCGCCTCCTTAGTGATACTAACCCCAACCTGGCCAAAGACTGTTGGCTCTGTTTGTTCACAGCTCCTCCCCCCCGATTCTGCTGCAACTCCAGTAGCACAGGAAATTATAAATGTTACCCTGATGACCAACAGTTCAGAGCCTCATGAATTGGGTACTGTACTAACCCAGGTCGAATTGTCCCAAAAGGCATCCAAGTGCCTGACAAACAAAATGGGAACAAAGCCCGTTGGCAACCTACCCACCATCCAATGCCACCAGGTTATCAATATCTAGGAACTTGGCCCTCACCTGATAGCCAATCCCTGGTGCTGACCTCTTACAGGCCTTTTCTTCATATGTGGAACCAACGCCTACCAATGCTTATCGGTCAACTGGGCAGAAACCTGTACTCTGGCCTTCCTCACTCTACAAATAAACATTGTTCCCAATAACCAATCTCTTACAGTGTCTAGCAGCATACACCCAAAGAAAAAGAGCCATCCAAATTATACCCCTGTTAATTGGACTAAGAATAACAGCTGGAATAGGCACTGGAATAGGAGCCATCACGGCCTCAACCACATGCTATCATCGACTGTCTAAGGACTTAATGGATGACATGGAATGAGTAGCTACATCATTAATGGCCCTTCAAGATCAATTACATTCCTTAGCTGGGTAGTTTTATAAAATAGATGGGCACTAAACCTGCTAACCGCTGAAAAGGGAGGGCTTTGTTTCTTAAATGTGGAATGCTGTTTTTATGTAAATAAGTCAGGGGCGGTAAGGGACATGGCCCAACAATTAAGAGAATGAATCACAAAAAGAGGACAAGAATTGGCTAGTTCTTGGCTGAGAAACAGTATTTGGAGTTGGGCATCCTGGCTTCTCCCATTAACTGGAGCCCTCCACATGGCACTATTGGCACTCCTCTTTGAACCCTGCATTCTCAACCTATTAGTTCAATTTGTTTCCTCTTGCCTAGAATCCATAAAATTTCAAATGTTTCTCCATGGCTGTGAACAACTTCCCCTGCAAGATGTGAAAAGCAGGTGATGCCCCTTAGAAAAACTTTAAAGGGCATCAAAGGGGGGAATGAGAAAACAAAAACAACGGGGATTAAGCAGGAAAGCTGACCTCAAAGGTCTTAAGTAAGCAACCGCTTGCCATTTCTACTTCTGTAAATACACTGTAAGTAAGCAACTGCATGCCATCTCTGCTTCTGTAAATACGCTGTAAGTAAGCAGCTACATGCCATTTTCCTTAACTGCAATCTCTGTTTCTGTAAACATGCTTTATTACACCTCAGATGGAAATGTCCATAAAAATGTCTGCTTCAATGCTTGTTGTAGAAGTAACTGTTCCCGGTCCTAAATTTAAAATTGTAAACCCACCAATGGCAAACCCATGTATGTTGTAACCACAAAAAGCTCTATAAAAACAGCTTGAAACTGAGGGTCGGGGCTCAGGTTTTGGAAGGTTACTCCACCTGAGACTTCCAGAATAAATACCTTCGATTCTTCTCTCAGTCTCTGGTGCCTATTCTGAGTGCATTCATTCTTGTTCCCCGTGAGTTGCTACAGTTGCTGTAACAGTGTCACCAGTCCTAGGCTCACTCACATTTGACTTAGAATAAACCATCTTAAATATTCTACAGAGTTGGTATCTTCCATCAACATTCTTTCTTATAGATGGGTAAACATAAGTAAAGCATTTCCCTGAGTTCCATAACATCATAGCAAATTATCAATCCTGAGGAGGAGTTGGTGGGAACCACTGTTTGTAGCCAAGTAAGACAAAAGTGTGAGTAACCAAGGGACACACTATTTGTGATTAGCGCTTGAAGTGGGGGGCAGTCTTGTAAGACTGAGCCCTTAAACCTGTGAGGTCTGCATCTCCAGGTAGTTTCTGTCAGAAATGAGTTGTTATACACTCAGTTGGTGTCCAGAAAGTTGGAGAATTGGTTGGCATGGAGGAAGAAAACCCTACACATTTGATGTCAGAAGTATTGTGTGAATATGGCATAGAAGAAAACAGAGTTTTTCTTTTTTAGATGAAAAAGATTATTTTAAAAAGCATGTGAATAGGCTGATAGTGGTCATGCAAAATCAGTAATCATAAGGAAGACGGAATTAAGAATTTAGCTGTGTTTCTCTTCCATACCTCGGAAAACTGGTCTGTCCATGTCTGTGCAATCTGCTTGCCAGGATCATCCCTGTAGCAGAGAACAAATATCTCATCAGATCTTGTTACCTAGAGAGTTGTGTCACTTTAGATACACTGCATATTTATTATTATCCTCTCTCCTTGATGTAATTGCATGTATATTTAATTTTTTGTGCCTCAATTGAATAAGAATAGTGGCATTATCCTTTAAGTCTTGTTTGATTTTTCTCTATGAATTTTTTCCTTATGAAAAATATTTTCTGTTAAAATATATCTTCCTGAAATTCATATCAAACAACTGTATCAGTAAGCTTGTTTCCTTTTTGTAAGAACAGATACTAAGGTGAAAAATTAATCTCTTAATTGTAGCACATAATTAATTTATTACATTAATTTAGGCATACCAATGATAAAATTATATTCCTCAATGAATGATAAATGACATTTATTTTTCAAACAAGAATTAATCTCTATTACTTGAACTGCATTTTTAAGAAAAAGGTTATATTCTTCCAAAATTGGAATTTTTTTCAAAGAGAAATTTAAAAAACAATTTTTTTTGAGTCAGAGTCACCCATTCTGGAGGGCAGTGGCGCACTCATGGCCACTGCAGCCTCGACCTGCTGGGCTCAGGTGATCCTTCCACCTCAGCCTTCCAAGTAGCTGGAAATATAGGCATGCACCATCATGCCAGGCTGATTTTGTGATTTATTGTAGAGACGAGGCCTTGCCAGGCTGCTTAGGCTGGTCTCAAACGCGTGAGCCACTGCGCCTGGCTAAAAGAATGTTTTCAGAGAGAATGCATCCCGTTGCCCTTTGCCTTCAAACCCGCCCCTTGCCCGTTCTTGTTCTCTATCTTCTTACAGACACACATCCCAGTTGGCTGGCTCCACTGTACTCTGCAGAGCCTCAGGTCTAGTGTACGCCCTTCCGGTCCCACCAGCCTGCAGGTCACTGGGCAGGAGCATGGTTGCCAGCGGGCACCCAGAGCTTCCCTCTGACAACTTTTTATTTCGGTTATTGAGATATGAATTTTTATGTGATAAAATCTTCAGTCTATCCCTTTACGGGTAGTGTTTTTTGGAAAAGTTTGTTATCTGTACATTAAACTTTTTTTCCAGGTGTACAGACTCATTAAAGCAATCATGGGAGAGGACCACCTCTATTTTGCTTTAGTCCTGCAGAGTACACTGTGTTCCATTTTACCTCTGCTAGATTCACTCTGCCTGTTTTATCTCCCCCGGGTACATTCTGTCCCCTGTACATTTCCTCGGTGTGCTCTCTCTCCTTGGACCTTTCCTAAGCATGCTCTGCCCTCTTACGTTTCCTGAGGGCATAAATATTCTCTCAGATTCTTTTGGCCTCATTTGTATTCCAGTCCCTGGGTCACTTGCTCATGGAGAGTCCTGACTGACTGCCACAGCACCAGTTGTCTTCTTCCCTGGGTGAGTGCCAGGTTCTGGCCTTAATGGCACCTGCTGCAGTGGCAAACTCTGCAGTGCCAGTTCCCAAACCCAGCACAGCTGGACCTGTGGAAGGGCTGACTCTACTAGAGGACTCCAGTGAAGCACCTGAATATGGAGTTTGGCTTCCCCAGAGGCTGCTAGCGGGGCCAGTTTACATCCCAGACATGTGGGGTAGTTTAGCTGCCTGTGGAATATTCTTTTCTCAGTGAGACAGAGGAAACAGGGCTGGCAAATAAATTCCCTGCTCTTCCTCCTGAGGGACTACAGGTTTCTCATCTGCCAGTCTGGGGACATCCTATGTGGCTGAATCATCAGCCCTATCTCTTTGTGGCTCATGGGGCAGCAGCCGGCTTAGGTGTGTTGTCATTTTGTATTTGCTTTCCATCTCCCCTTGTCTTATTTCCCTCTTTCCTCACTCTTGTTGCTCTGGACATGTAACTCCCAATAAAATTGGCGCTGAAGCCTTTTCTCTGAGGAACTTGAGCTAGGATAAAGTTTGCAAACCTTTGGCTTGGCACTTCCAAATGAGTTGGAGTCTTACTCTGTCACCCAGGTTGGAGTGCAGTGGCACACTCATGGCCACACCTGGGTCAACCTGCTGGGCTCCAGCAATCCTTCAGTGATCCTTCCACCTCAGCCTTCCAAGTAGCTGGAAATATAGGCGTGCACTACCACACCTGGCTAGTTTTTTAGTTAGTGTAGAGAGGAGGTCTCACCAAGTTGCCCAGGCTGTTCGCGAATCTGTGGACTCAGGCAGTTCACTCACCTCAGACTCCAGAAGTGCTGGGATTACAGGCTTGAGCCACCACGCCTGGCCCCATGCTCATTTTTATTAATAAAGCTTCATTACTGCAGTCTCCTCGTGGTAAATATATATGTAAAAACAAAACTTTTTTGTAGCAGCATAGTGGACTTTGGGGTGAGAAGGCTAACTGAAGTTCAAATCCTGATGTGCTACTTGATGGGCAATGTAGACTTCAGTTAGCTAAAGTTTTAGAACCGAAGTTTTCTCATTCATCATAATGAGAATAATGGCAGTCACGTGATTCCTTTGGCTGACTCCACTTGAGAATAGGAGGCAAGAGAGGTATGGGTAAAGTTTGAGAGTGAGAAAAAAAAAAAGAAACAAAAAACAGAATTATAAAACAAAGGAGAGGTGAACGCCCTAAACAGATTCTAAAAGTTCAACTAACTGAAGTCTGCACTGCCTATCGAGTAGCACATCCACATATAAACTGTGAACCTTAATTGAATTCATTTTTGGAAAAAACAAAACATTTAGGAACTGCTGTGGAAATTTTTAAAAGGATTGTGTATTGGAGTCATAAGGGAATTATTTTTTGTTTTCCTAGGTATAACAATGGTATTGTGGTTATGCAGGAGAATATCCTTATTTTTTTCAGATGTATACAATAAATATTTAGTGGTAAAGTGATATGTGATGTCAATAATATGCTTTAAAGTGGTGCCAGTATAATTATATACAGCATATATGCAACATATATAGAGCATATGCATACAACATATATGACAAAGGACCCCCAAAATGGAATTTACTTATCAAAAATTATGTATTTATTCTTATATGTTTAGACATCAGCCACTCTAAAGAACTCTCTCTTTGATGCAGTACACCTATGAGATGCTTTTTCCACTGCTCAAAACAGTTTCTGAGCTCCTCGATTTTGATGCCTTTTAGTGCTTCTGCCGTTTTTTGTTTTGCCTCTTCCACACTGGCAAAATGCTTTCCTTTAGGGACATTTTTTCATTGTGAGATTGGGTGAATAGGAAGGGTGGGATACAGGGGTCATGCCATTTTGGGTCAAAAACTGCTACATTGTCATCCTACAAATTGGGATGTTTCTTCCACAAATCATGACACAATCTTCTCAACCTTCTCAGATAAAAACTTTGGTTGACCATTTGACCTGGAGGAAAAAACTTTGAATATACAAGGGGCCCACCTCCAAAAAAGATAATTCTGGGAGCTTTTTTGAGTCCCTTCTCATGACAATGTTAATAATTGCTCAACCTAGCTGATGATTATAATAGCATCTGTTGTACTATACTTTCTAATTTTCTGAATGTTAAAAAATTTGTTCTACTAAAATGAACACCTATGTGAAACAAATTTACTGATTAGATATTTATATTTCATGAAATGTTCATTGATAACTTGTGGGCTGGTGAAGTTGGGAAAGAAGGGAGAGTTGTTAGTGATCAATTATGAGCTTATATGGCACCTGGTGGAATTCATTTGCTTCATTGAAGACTTCTTGCTGAGGTCCCAGACATCAAGAAGCAAACACAAGCTGTCCCTGCTATGCTCTGTCTGAATTCAGGACTTGCAGAACTCATGTAAAATACTAAATGTTTATGGTGGTTTAAAGACTCTAGGTTTTTGCATTCCCACCTGTGTTTATTCTTCTCATCACTGCTTACTTAGCCTATGCTGAGTGAGCATTACATATTAGATGAAGTGGATGAAGATACAAGTTTCTTGAATTAAACTGTAGGCAAATGTTATGTTTACACGCAAGGCAATGTATTTGGCATCTGACTTATCCATGGAGAAATGAAATGCAGTGTATAAAGCTTGACATCTGAAAAATGTGACATTTTTAAAGAACTGTTTTCAAATATACTTATTCAAGACTTTTCAGGTAATTAACCTGGACATATTTTTATTACTAATGCAATTTTTAAAAATTATCTTGAGCCTACTTTTCTTTTAACAACTGTAGTGCAACTTCAGACTAATGTTTTAAATCTAGGATCAATGTAGTAACTAAAAAAATCAGGTAATTAAAATTTCATTTTGTTACAAAATAGCAGGCGTGTGGGGTCAGGGTCCTATTGCATGTTGCACACACACCCAGTCCCTGAGACGAGTATAACAAGGAAGATGATTTTTATTTGGGTGATGTCAGTCAAAGAGAAAGGGAGATTCCTTCTCAAATCCAACTCCCTGTGTCACCAAAGTCAGGGATTTATATACTAGGGCAGGATTGTGGAAAACAGGAATTAGGGAGGGGTCAGAAAGAGAAGTTGATAAATAGAAACTTGGGAGGGATAAGAAAGAGGAGTTGGTAACAGGAATTAGGGAAGGGTAAGAATGAGAATTTTGTAAGCAGGAATTAGAGAGTGGTCTGACAAGCTCATTGTCTAGATATGGTGATGTGGAAAGTTTCAGTTCCATGATACTTTAGGCCTGAGAGTTGGTTTCCTAAGA
This sequence comes from Carlito syrichta, assembly GCF_000164805.1. Taxonomy (NCBI): domain Eukaryota; kingdom Metazoa; phylum Chordata; class Mammalia; order Primates; family Tarsiidae; genus Carlito; species Carlito syrichta. The sequence continues at coordinate 75,902 of NW_007249758.1, read as the reverse complement.
AAGGAAATCAGATCTAAGACAAATGTAAGTTTCGAACTTTAGCACCCAAAAGGGTCGATTTCTATGTTTATTTAAAAAATTGAAACCATTAGTACCATGGAGAAGTTGGGCTGATTTCGATTTCTTCTGAAAAGTCTACCTGATAAATATGGGTTATATTTTTCTTTCTTTCTTTTTTTTACTTTTTTATTTTAAAAATGTGAGGTACAATTCAGAGTTAGGTATGCAAATGTTGATGATGCAGGTATGCTTGTTGATGAGGTGTGCCCCTCCCTCCCTTGGCAGTTATCTCAACTGTCAATCCCACCCCACCCCTCCCCTGGCAATTTTCCACTACTGCCAATCACTTTCTCATAGTATTATGATAATTGTTCAAGGTTCGCTTATGAGTGAGAAATATGATACTCTGTTCTTTGCTTCTGTGATAGATCACTTGAGTATGATAGACTCTAAATCCATCCAAGTTTCTGTGAAGTCCATATGTTTGTCCTTCTTTGTGGCTGCATAATATTCCATTGTGTATATGTACCACATTTTTTTACAGTCCAGCTTCAATAGGCAGCATGGTTGATCCATTTTTTTGCTATTGTGAATAGAACTTCAACAAACATATGTGGCAGATATCTTCTATGTAGAGTGATTTGAGTTCCTCTGGGTATATTCCCAATAGGGGAATTGCAGGATCATATGGAGGGTCAATTTCTAGTTCTTCCAGAAATTGCCACACTATTTTACAAAGAGGTTGCACTAGTTTGCATTCCCACCAGCAGTATAGAAGCCTTCCTTTTTTCTCTGCATCCTCAACAGCAGTTGTTTGTTTTATGAATAATAGTCATTCTTACTGGGGTTAGGTGGTATCTCAATATGGTTTTGATCTGCATTTCTCTGATGATGAGTGAGGCTGAATACTTTTTCATGTGTCTGTTGGCTTCCCATATATCTTCTTATGAAAAGTGTCTATTCATGTCTTTTGCCCACTTTGTAAAGGGGCTTTTTTTTTTCCTTTCAGTGCATTTGAGTTCCTTGTAGATTCTAGATGTTAGGCCTTTGTCAGATATAAGTTGACAAATATTTTTTCCCATTCTGTGGGCTGTCTCCCTGCTCTCTTGATGGTTTCTTTTGCCTTGCAGAAGGTTGTCAGTTTGATAAGGTCCCACTTGTCTATCTTATTTCTTATAGTATGGGCACTTAGGGTTTTGATCAGAAATTGGTTGCCAGTTCCAGTTTCCATAAGGGTGTCTCCTGCATTTTCTAAGATTCTTACAGTTTGGTGTTTTACATTTAGGTCTTTGATCCATTTAGAATTGATTTTTGTGTGTGGTGATAGGTCGGGGTCCTGTTTCAATCTTCTGCATGTGATCAGCCAGTTTTCCCAGCACCATTTATTGAATAGGTTCTCCTCTCCCCAGTGGTTGTTGTTGGAGGCTTTGTCAAAGATAAGTTGGTTGAGGAATTGAGACTTTGCTTCTGGAATCTCTATCCTGTTCCATTGGTCTATGTGCCTGTTCTTATATGAATACCAGGCTGTTTTCATTACTGTAGCCTTATAGTAAAGTTTGAAGTCTGGAAGTGTAATACCTCCTGCTTTGTTTCTTTTGCTAAGGATTGTTTTGGCTATTTGTGGTCATTTATGTTTCCATATGAATTTTTGTATTGTAATTTCCAGGTCTGAGAAGAATGATGTTGGTAATTTAATGGGTGTTGCATTGACTCTGTAGATTGCCTTTGGTAGGATGGACATCTTAACAATGTTGATTCTTCCTATCCATGAGCATGGAATATTTTCTCATTTGTTTTTGTCTTCTTGGATTTCTTTGAAAAGTGTTTTGTAGTCCTCATTGTAAAGGTCTTTCACTTTCCTGGTTAGAAAGATGCCAAGGTTTTTCATTTTGTGTATGTGTGTGGCTATTGTGAATGGGATTGTACTTTTTATTTTGTTCTCTGCCTGCTTGTTGTTGTTGTATAGATATGCAGCTGTCTTTTGCACATTTATTTTGTACCCTGAGATTTTGCCAAAGTCCCTCATCAGTGCAAGCAGGTTTTTGACAGATTCTTTTGGATTTTCGAGGAATAGAATCATATCGTCAGCAAAGAGGGATAACTTGACCTGCTCTTTTCCTATTTTGATACCCCTGATTTTCTTCTCTTGTCTAGTTGCCCTAGCTAGGACTTCCAACAAAGTGTTGAACAAGAAGGGTGAGAGTGGGCAGTCTTTCTTGTTCCAATTTTCAGAGGAAATATTTCCAGTTTCTGTCCATTTAGCAATGTGTTAGCTGTGGGTTTATCATAAATGACACTATTTTGAGGTATGTTCCTTCTATTCCTAGGTGTTTGAGGGTTTTTATCAAGAAGAGATGCTGGATTTTATCAACAGCTTTTTCTGCATCTAGTGATATAATCATGTGTTTCTTGTTTTTACATCTGATGATGTATTTAATTACATTTATCGCAAATGTTGAACCAGCCCTGCATCCTGGGGATGAAGCTTATTGGTCATGTTGGATGATTTTCAAGATGTGTTTTTGGATCCAATTTGCTAGAATATTGTTGAGGAACTTTGCATCTATGCTCATAAGGGAGATTGGCCTGTAGTTCTTTTTTTTGTTGTTGGATCTTTACCCGGTTTGGGTATCAGTGTGATGTTAGCCTTGTAAAATGATTTAGCAAAAATTCCATCCTTCTCAATTGCCTGGAATGCTTTCAATAGGATTGGTATCAGCTCCTCCTTGTACGTTTTGTAGAATTCTGCTGGAAAGCCATCTGGTCCAGGGTTTTTTGTTTGTCTGTTTGTTTGTTTGTTTGTTCAATAGTTTTCATATGGCAGAGTCAATTTCCTGGGTTGTTATTGGTCTATTTAGTGTCTCAGTGTCTTCTTGTTTCAACCTGGAGAGGTTGTGTGATGTCAGAAAGTCCTCCATTTCATTTAGGTTATCAAGTTTGTTTCCATAGAAGTGTACATAGTAATCTCTGATAATCTTTTGTATTCTTCAGGGTCAGTTGTGATTTGATCTTTTGTATTTCTGATTATGCTTATTTGGGCATTTTCTCTCTTACTTGGTCATTCTGGCTAGGGATCCATTAATCTTGTTAATTCTTTCCAAGAACCAGCCTTTTGTTTTGTTAATGTTTTCTATGATATTTTTGTTCACTGTGTCCCATATTTAGGCTCTAATTTTGGTGATTTGGATTCTTTTGCTAAAGTTAGGAATTTACTGGTCTTCACTTTCCAGTTCCCTTAGGTGATTTGTTAACCTCTCAACTTGTGATCTTTCCATTTTCTTGGCATGTGCTCGTAGAGATATAATTTCCCCTCTTAGAGTTGTTTTCATGGCATCTCAGAGGTTTTGGTAAGATGTTTCTTAATTTTCATTTGTTTCCAGGAATCTTTTCATTTCTGCTTTGATTTCAGTGTTGACCCAGTAGTTGTTCAGCATCATGCTGTTTAGTGACCATGTCTTTGTGGGCTTTGGGGAAATTTTGTTGACATACATTTTTGTTCCACTGTGGCCTAAGAAGGTGTGTGGCAATATTTCAACCTTATAGAATTTGTTTATGCTTGATTTATGGCCAAGTATGTAAGCGATCTTGGAGTACATTCCATGTAGTGATGAGTAGAATGTATACTCTGTGGTTGTTGAGGGAATAACCAGTGTATCTATTAAGTCCATTTGGTCAAGTGTGAAGTTTAGGTTCTGGATCTCCTTGTTTATTTTTTGCCTTGATGATCTATCTAGGTCTGTTCATGGGGAATTGAAGACCCCAGCTCTAATAGTTTTAGAGTTGATATCTTTTTTTAGTTTAATTAGTAGTTGCATTATAAATGCTGGTGCTCCTGTATTGGGTACATATATGTTTAGTATTGATATTTCTTGTTTATGGATTGAACTTTTTGTCATTATGTAGTGTCCTTTTGTATATTTTTTTAACTTGATAGCTTAAAGGTTTTTTTGGTCTGATATCAAGATTGCAACTGCTGCCTTCTTTTGTGATCCATTTGCCTGAAAACTCGTTTTCCATGCTTTAACTTTGAGTCTGTGTGCATCCCTTGTGGTGAGATGAGTTTCCTTGATTCAGCAAATAATTGGGTCATGGTTTCTTATCCAGTTTGTCATTCTGTGTCTTTTCAGTGGTGCATTTAGTCCTTTCACATTCAAACTGATCGTTGAAATGTGATAGTTTATCCCTGTCTTGAGGTTTGTATAAAGTTTTTTGTTTGTTTGCTTTCTTGTTTTCTTTTGACTTTGCCAAAATCTCTGTTATAAATTCTTCCAGTGTCAAATCTTGTCTTTTTTGAGTCGTATTCACTCATTCCATCCATTCCCTCATCTCTTTCATATTCTGGGTCTATTTCTTGGTGACTTTTATTGTTTGGGCTCTGAGATCTGATTTTTCAGGCGTTTTCTCTTTGTTACTTGAAATTACTTGTGGTCTTTCTTTGTTTTTTCCTCATTTGTGACAGATTTCTTGTTTTTGTCTTTAGTTCTGTTATTCAGTGTCAGTGGGAGAGGCTTTCCCTTCTGATATTTGCTCAGCCCTCTATTCTTCCTTGATCCAGGCTCTGGATTTCTTCTATCTTGTAGTTTTCACTGTCAAATAAGGTAGGGGATGGGGAGCTAGGATTCAGAAGCTACTTGCAAATTACAATATTCACTGATTGTGGTATGTGTTCCCTGAGACACACACCCCTCCACTACTCTATATGGCAATGCAATGGGTATGTATGTGTACCCCCTGAGTCTGAGATACAGTGACAGCAATGAGGAGCACGGAGAAAAATGGAATGAAATAAGATTGAGAAGAATTTTTTAAAAGTAAAAAAATATGTAGAACAATGAAAGCAGAAACCACATCAAAAAACAACTGGAAGCTGGGCTCGGTGGATCAGCCTGTAATCCCGCACCTTGGGAGGCTGAGGTGAGTAGATTGCCTGAGTCTGAGTGTTTGTGACCCACCTGGGCAACTTGGCAAGACCTCATCTCTACAATAAATCAAAAAATTAGCCGGGTGTAGTAGCGCCCACCTGTAGTTCCAGCTACTTGGAAGGCTGAGGCAGAAGGATCGCCGGAGCCCAGCAGGTCAAGGCTGCGGTGGCCAGGAGCAGCCACTGCACTCCAGTCTGGGTGACAGAGTGAGACTCCAACTCAAAAAAAAAAAAAAACTGGACACTCACACACAGACACACACATGCACCCCACAAAAAACTAGTATAACAGCAAAGTGAAGCAAAGCAAACAATAATAGCAAACAGGAAAACCAAATACACACACACAGGCCTAGCACAAAATGGAGAAGAAAAACAAAAAGACTGGAAAATAAAAGGAATTCAGATTGAACCCTCTCACACATATTGACACACACCCTAAGCTAAAAAAAATAAAAATAAAAAAGAATAACAAAATATCAAAACCAAACCAGCAACAACAACAAAATTGAAAGATGAACACTCATTCACATACACACATAAACAGAAAGCAAAAAATAAAAGAAGAAAGAAAAGAAAAAAGAAATAAAAAAGGGGAGGGGATGCAGATCAAACCCTCACATACACATTCATGCCCAAAGGAAAAATATTTTAAAAATAGATGAACTAAGAAACAGACAAAAAGTTTTTTCAAAAAGTTAAAATTAAAAACTAAGAAAATTTCTGCCCTCTTGTGGCAGGCTCTGTAATTTTTCCTCTAGTCTGCTCTCTTCTGAAGAGCTTCCACCTCTTTCACTCTCTCCCCCAGTGTCCAGAGCAGGGAAGGAGGAGGGGCAATGGAGGTGGGTGGGGTTGCAGTCCTACCCTCCCACTCTCGAATGGTCAGGTAGATCCCCTCCAGTGGAGAGGTGCAGGATTATCTCTTCCCCAGGTATGTACTCATGGAGGGTGCCCCAGCCAGGCCTCTCCTGGAATGGAGTTATCCTATTGTGACTGAGGTCCAGGCTCTGCCTGGGTTTGTCCCTCTGAGTCATGGTCCAGCTGTGTGAGTCTGATGTTCAGAGTATTGCTTGGGAGGAGGAGGGGGTTTGGGTCGGCCCTGGACTCACCACTGATCTCGTCGGAGTTCTTCCTCATCCTTTTATGGCCACTCCCTTTGTCCCACGGCTGGATCAGGGTAGGGGGTGGGGCACCTGGGATTCAACACTCATCAGTCCCTCCAAAGTTTGTTCTTTCAGGATATTCCCTCTGGGTCATGATCAGCCCCTGAGTAGTTGATCCGCCAGTCACAGGGACCAGGTCTGTTGCTCTGTGTTGAGCAAGTGGGAGCACTGTCCTGCCCTGCCTTGAAGATGGTTCTGCTCTTGTGCTCTCTGGTGGAAGTCTGCCTCGGGGCTCCCTCTGTAGCCCCTGCTGCCAGTGCCCAGCCAGGGCACTGGAGCCGGCAGTCTCTCCTGCTGCCATGGTGAGGCCAAGCCTGGGACCTATAGTCTCTTCCCACTGCTTTGGAGAACTTTTGTCCATTTTTAAAAAGTGACGCTCGGCTTCTGCATCTGGGAAGAGCCAGGGACCCAGCAGAGAAGATGCAGCACCAGCTGTTGCACCAGGAAGGTCCTGGCCTCCTGCTCATGAGCCCCCACTTATTCTGTCTCTCCCAGCACTTTCTTCCCAGGAAGGTCTTGGTTAATTTTTTTTTAAATGGTGCTCAGCTTCTGCATCCCAGGAATCACCAGAGTCCAAGCCTAGCAGCTGTGGCACCATCTACTGCACCAGGAGAGCCCTGACCACTAGCTCCCTATCCCTCACTCAGTCAGTCACTCACATGCCCAGTCTCTCACCAGCATGCACAAAAATTTTTCCATACACTCACTCACTCACACTGGGACTCACATAGTCTGACTGGTTTGGCTGCCATCTTCTCGACCCCCTCCTATTCTTTTTAAATAGAGATTTGGGGTTAACTACACAAGTAGACTGCATTCAGGTAAAGTGTGGGCTTCTAACTGGCCTTTACTGCCCCAACAGTGGCCCAGGTACCTTTGTGTTGTTGTGTGCTTCCCTACCTTTCTCCCTCCCTTTTCCCAGCAGTGCTAAGTGACTGCCAATCCTTCTCTTGTGCTAATGTGACTTGTGTTCATGGCCCATTTATGAATGAGAGCATGCAGTATTCAGTTTTTTGTTTTTGTGACAGTTCATTTAGTATGATGGTCTCCAAATCCATCTGTTTTGCTTCAAAGTCCATGATTGTATTCTTTATGGCTGTAATCTTCCATCACGTATATGTACCACATTTTCTTTATCCAGTGCCCTTTAGATGGGCAGGAGGGTTGAGGCCATGTTTTTGCTATTGTGAATAGTGCAGCAATAAACATGCATGTGCAGGTGTCTTTTTTATAGAATGACTTATGTCCTCGCAGGCATTTTCCCAGGAGAGGGATTGCTGGATCATATGGAAGATCAATTTTTAGTTATTTTAGAAATTGCAACACTTTTCCATAGAGGTTGAACTAGCTTGCACTCCCACCAACAGTGTGGAAGCTTTCTCTTTTCTCCATAACAGCATCTGTTGTTTTTTGACTTATTAATGATAGGCATTCTTTCCAGAGTTAGGTAGTATCTCATTGTAGTTTTAATTTGTCTTTTTTTTTTTAAAGATGTGAAGCACAATTCAGGATTAGATATACAAGTAACCATTGTTCAGGTAAAGTTTTGTTCCCCACTTCGCCTGGTTTGACATCAGGTACCCTTATTGATGCTATGTCATCCCCACCCCTGCCATCTGCTGGCAGTTTCCAGCTACTGCCTACCCCTTATTGTATTATTGTAAATATTCCGAACCCGCTCATGAGTGGGAATATGTAGTACTCAGTTCTTTGTTTCTGTGATAAATCACTGAGTATTATAGATTCTAAATCCATCCAAGTTGCTGTGAAGTCCATAATTTTGTTCTTCTTTATGACTGCATAATATTCCATTGAGTATATGTGCCACATTTTAAAATCCAGTTCAGTTTCAATGGGCAGCACAGTTGGTTCCATGTTTTTGCTATTGTAAGTAGTGCTGCCATAAACATGGGTATTCAGGTTTTGGTTTTGGTTTTTTGGGTTGTTTTTGGTAGAGTGATTTCAATTCCTCTGGGTATATTCCCAGAAGGGAGATTTCTGGGTCATATGGAAGATCAATTTCTAGTTCTTTTAGGAATCATCACACCGTTTTCCATAGAGATTGAACTAGCTTGTATTTCCACCAACAGTGTAGAAGCGTTCCATTTTCTCTGTATCCTCACCAGCATCTGTAGTTTTTGTTTCATTGGTGATGGCCATTCTTATTGAAGATAAGGTATCTCAGTGTGATTTTGATTTGCATTTGTCTGATCATTAGTGAGGCTGAGCATTTTTTCATGTGTCTGCTGGCTGCTCATATGTCTTCTTTTGAGAAATGTCTATTTATGTCTTTTGCCCACCTTTTAATGGAACTATTTGCTTTTTTCTTTTCAGTGTATTTGAGTTCCTTGCAAACCCTGAATGTTAGGTCTTTGTCAGATATGCAATTGGCAAATATTTTCCCCCATTCTTTTGATGGTTTCTTTTGCTTTGCAAAAGCTTTACAGTTTGATAAGGTCTCCCTTGTCAATTTTATTGCTTATTGCATGGACTTTTGAAGTTTTTATCAAGAATTGGTTGCCCATTCCAATTTCTGTAAGGGTGTCTCCTGCATTTTCTAAGATTCTTAAAGTTTGAGATTTTACATTTAGGTCTTTGATTCATTTGGAATTGATTCTTGTGTATGGTGATAGGTAGGAGACCTGATTCATTCTGCATGTGGCCAGCCAGTTTTCCCAGCACCATTTACTGAATAGGTTCTCCTCTCCCCAGTGGTTGTTGTTAGAGGCTTTGTAGAAGATGAGCTGGTTGAGAAATTGAGGTTTTACTTCCGGAATCTCTGTCTTGTTCCATTGGTTTTTATGCCTGTTCTTGTACCAATACCAGGTTGTTTTGATTATTATAGCCTTATAATAAAGTGATATCTCTCACACTGCTTCTCTTGCTAAGGTTTGTTTTGGTTATTCAGGTCACTTATGTTTCCATATGAATTTCTGTATTGTTTTCAGGTGTGAGAAGGATGATGTTAGTAATTTAATGGGAATTGCATTGAATTTGTAGATTGCCTTTGGTAGCATGGACATATTAATAATGTTGATTCTTCCAATTCATGAGCATGGAATACTTTTCCATTTTTTTGGTGTCATCTTTGACTTTGAGCAGTGTTTTGTAGTTTTTGTTGTAAAGATCTTTCACTTATCTAGTTATGAAGATGCTGAGAAATTTCATTTTTTGTGACTATTATAAATGGGATTATACTTTTTATTTCATTCCCTGCCTGTTTGTTATTGGTATATAAGAATGTGACTGTCTTTTGCATATTTATTTTGTGCCCTGAGACTTTACCAAAGTCCTTTATCAGTGCAATGAGGTTTTTGACAGATTATTTTGGATTTTTGAGGTTTGGGATTATATTGTGAGAAAAGAGGGATAACGACTTATTTTCCTATTTGGATACCCCTGATTTCCTTTTCCAGTCTGATTGCTCTCGCAAGGACTTCCAACAGTGTCTAACAGGAGGGGTGAGGGTAGGCAGCCTTGTCTTGTTCTGGTTTTTAGGTGAAATGCTTCCAATTTTTTTCTGTTTAGCAATATGTTGGCTGTGAGTTTATCATAGATGGCTCTTACTATTTTGAGGTATGTCCCCTCTATTCCTAGGTGTTCAAGGGTTTTTATCAAGAAGTGATGCTGGATTTTATCAAAGGTTTTTTTTGCACCTAATGATATAATCATGTGATTCTTGTTTTTACATCTGTTGATCTACTGAATTACAATTATGGTCTTGTGGATGTTGAACCAACCCTGCATCTCAGGTTGAGAAAGATGGAACTCTCCCCAATTAATTTTATGCAGCTAACATCACACTGATACCCAAACCAGGTAAAGATCCAACAAAGGAAGAGAACTACAGGACAATATCCCTGATGAACATAAACTAAAAAATTCTCAACAAGATTCTAGCAAATTGGGTCCAGCAACACATCTCAAAAATCATCCACCATGATTTGTATTTCTATGATAATTAGTGAGGTTGAGCAGTTTTTCATATGTCTGTTGGCTGCTTGTATGTGATCTTTTGAGAAGTGTCTATTCATGTCCTTTGCCCACTTAATATGGTTGTTTCCATCATTTGAGTTTTTGTAGATCCTGCATTTTAGGACTTTGTGAAAGGCATAATTTCCAAATATTTATTTCCTATTCTGTGGTTTGTCTCTTTACTCTTGATGATTTTTTGTTTTGTTTTGTTTGTTTTGCTGTGCAAAACCTTTTCAGTTTGATGTAGTCACTTGTTTATCTTAGTTTTTATGACATTCACTTTGGGTGATGGTCAAGAATTCGTTGCCTACTCTGATATGAATATGGGTGTTTTGTACATTTTCTTCTAGTATTCTTATAGTTTGAGGTTTTATGTTCGGGTCTTTGATCAATTTAGAGTTGATTTGTATATGATGATCAGTAGAGGTCCAGTTTTTAATTGGTTAACCAATTTTCTGAGCACCATTTGCTAAATATGGTCTCCTTTCTCCAATGATTGTTATTGGTGGCCTTGTCAAAGATGAATTGGGTGAGAGACCATGTTTTTACTTCCAGAATCTCTGTCCTGTTCCATTGGTCTATGTGCTCATTCCTTTACCAATACCAGGCCATCTTGGTTTCTGTAACCTTGTAATAAAATCTAAAGTTTGGAAGTATGATGTCTCCCACTTTTATCCTTTTGCTAAGGATTGTTTTGGCTATCTGTGCTCTTTTTGGTATCCATATGAATTTCTGTATTGTCATTTCCAGGTCTGTGAAAAATGATGTTGGTAATTAGATGGGAATTGCATTGAATCTGTAGATTGCCTTGAGTAGGATGAACATCTTGACAATCTTCCAATCCATGAGCATGGAATATTTTTCCATTTGTTTGTGTCATCCTTGATTTCTTTGAGCAGCATTTTGTAGTTCTCATTTTAAAGGTCTTTCACTTCTCTAGTTAGGTGAATGCCAAGGTATTTCATTGTGTGTGTGTGTGTGTGTGTGTGTGTGTGTATTATGAAAGGGATTGTACTTTTGTTCTCTGCCTGCTTGTTGTATAAGAATGCTACTGTCTTTTACATGTTGACTTTGCAAAAGTCATTTATCAGTGAGAGGAGGCTTTTGACAGACTCCTTAGGGTTTTCAAGGTAACAAAAAAGAGGATATCATCTGCAAAGAGGGATGGCATAACTTCCTCTTTCCCTATGTGGATACCCCTGATTTCCTTCTCTTGTCTGATTGTATTGGCTAGGACTCCAGCACTATACTGAATAGGAGGGGTGAGAGTAGGCATCCTTGTTTTGTTGTATTTCTAACGGGGAATGCTTTCAGCTTCGCTCATTGAGCAAAATGTTGACTGTGAATTTATCGTAGATGGCTCTTAGTGTTTTGAGGAATGCTCCTTCTATGTCTAGGTGCTCAAGGGTTTTTATCAAGAAAGAAATGCTGGATTTTGTTGAATGCTTTTTCTACATCTAATGATGTAGACATGTGGTTTTTGATTTTACAGCTGTGAGTGTACTGAATTACATTTGTGGTCTTGTGAATGTTGAACAAGCCCTACATGTTGGAGTGAAGCCAACCTGATAATGGTGAATGTTTATTGAGATGTGTTGTTGGATCCAGTTTGCTAGAATCTTGTTGAAAATTTTTGCATCTGTGTTCAAAATTACAGGAGATTGGCTTGTACTTCTCTTTCCTTGTTGGGTATTTTTCAGGTTCCAGTATCTGTATGATGCTAGCTTCATAAAATGAGTTGGGGCTAACTCCATCATTCTTGATTGCCTGGAATACATTCAATAAGTTTAGTATCAACTCCTCCTTGTATATCTTGTAGAATTCAGGTAGGAAGCCATCTGGTCTGGCACTTTTTTTTTGGTAGGAACTTTCTTATGACTGAGTTAATTTCCTGAATTGTTATAGATTTGTTTAGAGTTCCAGTTTCTTCTTGTTACAACCTTGGTGGATTGTGTGATGTCAGAAAATCCTTCATTTCCTTTAGATTTTCTAGTTTATTTGCATACAAGTATTCATAGTAATCTCTGATAATCTTTTGAATTTCTTCAGGGTCAGTTGTGACTTCACCTTTTTTGTTTTTAATTGTGTTTATTTGGACTTTTTTTTAAAAGTCAGTCTGGTCAGGAATCTGTCGATCTTATTTATTGTTTCAAAGAGCTAGCTTTTTGTCATGTTGATCCTTTCTATAATTTTTGTCTTCTATATCCTACAATTGGGATTTGATATTTGTGGTATGGATTTTCCTACTGAACTTAGGATTTAGATGATCTTGCCTTTCCAGCTCCCTTAGGTGTGACATTATGCTCTTACTTGTGATCTTTCTATTTTTAAAAAATGTGTGCATGCAATGCTATGATTTTTTTTCTCTTAACACTGCTTTCATAGCATCCCAGAGATTCTGATGTGTCATTTTTTTCCATTTGTTTCTAGGAATCTTTTAAATTTTGTCTTGATTTCCATGTTGACCCAGAAGTCATTCAGTAGTATGTTGTTTAGTGTCCATGTCTTTGTGTGTTTGGGGAGGGAGGATTTTGTAGGTGGCAATATTTATTTTTATTCCACTGTGATTTGAGAAAATGCATGGTATTATTTCAATCTTTTGAAATTTGTCAAGCTTGATTTATATCTGAGAATGTGATCGATCTTGGAGTATGTTCCATGTGCTAATGAGTAGAATGTATACTCTGTAGATGTTAAATGGAGTATTCTATAAAATCAGTTAAATCAATTTGATCAAGTGTTGAGTTAAGATTCCAGATCTTCTTGTTGGTTTTTTGCCTTGATGATCTGTCTAAGGTCGTTTGTAGGATATTTAGGTCTCCAATATTGTATGAGTGTCAGTGTCCTCTCTTAGTTTACTTAGTAGTTGTTTCATGAAATCTGGTGCTCTTGTGTTGTGTGAATATATTTAAGATGGATATTTCTTGCTTGTGGATTGAGTCCTTTATCATTATATAGTATCCTTCCATGTCCATTTAAACTTTTGATAGTTTGAAGTTTATTTTGTCTGATATCAGAACTACTACACCTGCTTGTTTCTGTTTTCCATTTGCCTGTAAGATCATTTTCCATCCCCCAACTTTGAACCTGTGGGTGTCCTTTGCTGCAAGTTGTGTTTCCTGGAGGCAGTAGTCTGTTGGGTCATGTGTCTTATCCACTTTTCCACTCTGTCTCTTCAGTGGTGCATTCAGTTTATTTACATTCAAATTAATTATTGAAATGTGAGAATATATCCCTGTCATAGGGCTCTTAAATGGTTACTTTGCTTCCCTTTTACTTTTGTATTTATATATGTGTGTATTTTAATTTTTGTGAGTGTTTTGTATGCTCTGTTGATTCTGTGTTTGCCTGTACTTTTGCAATGGTTCTTTTATTTCTGTGTTTAACACCTTCGCAAGCATCTCTAAAGGGTTGGTCTGGAGGCAGCATATTCTCTTAGGGATCGGATGTCTGGGAAGAGTTTTAATTTTTCATCACAGATGAAGCTTAGCTTGGTGGGATAGGAAATTCTTAGCTGTAATTGCTTATTTTTAAGAACTGTAAAGATTGGACTCCAGTGCCTTCTGGCTTGTGGTGTTTCTGCAGATAAGTCTGGAGCCATTCTGATGTGTCTTCTCCAGTAAGTAATCTGACCTTTCCCCCTTGCTGCCTTTAAGATTTTGTCTTTCATGATTTCTTTGTGGAAGTGGATTACTATGTCTCTTGGGGTTGATCTTTCATGTGATACTTTGTGGGGGTTGTCTGCATTGCTTCTACTTGATTGGTCACCTCTCTAGTGAGATGTGGGAAATTTTCTTGGATGATCTTAATGGATGTTTGTTCCATGTTCTGTTTCCCTTTCTGCTTAAAAGTTACTGATAAGGTATAGATTTGGCTTCTTGACGTTGTCTTGCATTTCTTGGAAGTTTTGTTCCTTCCTTTTGAGTTTTTTTTTTTTTTTCCTGTTTTTGACAGACTTGGTTTTCCATATTTTGGTCTTTAAAGTCTAGGATTCTTTCTTTTGCTTTGTTGATCCTATTCCCTATACATGTTACTTTGTTTTCTATTTCCAAGATGGCGTTCTTCATTTCCATTATTTCAGAATCAGCTTTTCTGAAATTGGCCAACTCTGCTTTTACTTCCTGTAAGAACTTTGGTGAGTTTCACTTCTAGTTTCTCTTAGTTCTCTCTTAATTTTAACCATCCACTCTCTGATTGCTGTGACTGCCATCTGGGGCAGGTCTTTTTTGGGGATTTCTCTTGTTTGTGCTCTGATAGCTGCTTTTTCAGGCTTTATCATTTTAGGACTCTGAGAATTGCCTTATTTTTGTTGTTGTTGTTTATTTTTCCTTGTTTGTTGCATGCTTTTCTTCTCGCTTTATAATTCCTCTTTGCTCTTGCTGCTCTGATGCTTAGTCAGTCACTCTTTTTTCTAGGTCATTTTCTGTCATTCAATATAGGTCACTCAGTGAGCAAGAGAAAGGGGGGCATTCACTTCTTCTCATTGCTGCATTCTGTAACAGGTCTCTCTGCTGTAAATATTTTTCCTGCTTTTAAACTGGTCAATTTGATGTATAGCCCCTGTTGCAAGCATGATGCGGAGAGAGATCTAGAGGCAGAACCCCACTGGTCATCTGCAGCTTGCAGCCCAGAAGTTTTCCTACTGGGAAAGCCTTTAGGCATCTTTCTTGCTGCTCCCTACTTGTTCAAGTCTGTGCACTACTCTTGAGAAAAGAGCAAGTTCTCTGCTACAGAGGGAGGGGAATCTGCCCTGTGGGCACATGGGACTGGGGGATGATTTTCCCTGACCTGGTGGATGAATTGGCTGCCAGCTGCTGGCTGTGGTACCAGCTGAGTTCAATATGCAGGAGAACTTTTCTGGCCTGGAAGCTAGCAGCCAGGTTCCACTGGGAAAATGTGTACTCTCAGCAGCTGTCCAAGCATAGGTTTTTTTACCCCTTTCCACTTGGGCTTTGGATGCCAGCCACTGTACCCTGACGAGGATTCCTCCCACATTGGACTGATGACTCACATGTGGCTGTGAAAGGGAGAACTGTCCCAAGGTGTCTTAGGATCATTCATTCCATCTCATTCACTGGACAGGATTTCAGTTCTTTTATGAGCTTTGCACACAGTAAAGGATGGGACACCAGAGTTCCAGCATCTGTCATTGATTTCTGGTCTCCATGTGTTCAAAGAGAACTTTGCTTGGTGTAGGGTGCTTCTCCCATCCAAAACTGTCCAGGGTGTCTCTGTTGGCAGCTGGGTACCTACTCTCTGCCTTGCTTGGCAAGAGAAGCACCAATCTGCTGCTCCACAGTGGCCATCTTGGGTTCTCCCTCAATATGGGCTATTCCAATAACAAAGAAACTTCTTTTCTGTCAATATTCATCTCAGTGATTGGCTTTCTGTGTGGCAAGCAATGAGACCCCAACTGAACCATTGGCATTCAGTAACAAAAATTACATCTCCCTTCTGTAAAGATTTCTCTCCCCTTCTGTGCTTAATTTTTCTTCACAGCATTTAACATCTATCCAGTGGTTTATATATCTTTGTCTTTCTTTCCCAACTAGAATATAAACTTGAGCGAAGAAGTTTTTGTCCTTTCTGTTCACTGCTGCATCCCCAGCCACTCCAATAGAGTTCTGTAGTAAAGGGGGCTAAATAAATATTTATTGAATGCATGCTAACTGAAACAGTTTGTGGCCTTAGGCCAGTGACCTCACCTTGCCATGTCTCAGTTTCTTCCTGCATGTATCAAGATGGTTGCACAATCATTTCTCTAAGGACCTTCTAGTTCTAATATGCTATGATTCTAATATTTCTAGTTACTACTGGGAAATAAGTACATGATGAAATTAAAGGATATTCCATCTGAATGGATCATGAAACATATTCTGATAATTACACAGAAATCTCATCTTTTAAGTGAAGAATCTATACATTATTTTGCTTCAAAAATACTGAAATTCTAAGTTACTAATTACATAATAAAAAGTAAGAAACGTCATTGACCACCTTCATAAAAATGTTCTTTTTTTAGCCCAATCTTAAAATCTATTTTGCTTACTAGATATGCTTTTAGTATTTTATAATTTATAAATAAATTATACCTAATCATAAATGAAATGACTGTGGTGCTTTAATAGTACAATGTTCTGTAGCATGCAGTTTTGTTTCATAATATTAAATGATTGATTTTATAAAGTATTCCATCTCTGAATAAACCACTGCCATTGTTCCATAAATATATATACTAATACAAGAGGCAAAAAGGAAGAGTAACTCAAGTTATTGAGGGATTTTACTGACATATTGCAAAGATTATTACTCAGACTGGAACCGAGACTATTAAAGATGATCAAAAATTTGAAATATAGCATATTAATTGATTTCTATTAAAGTTAGTTTGACTTGGGTCCCTAAGAAACACACATAAGGAGTATTTATGAGAAATTAGGGTGTGACTGGAAAGTTGTACCTGAAATACTTTGTAACAAGTACTCTTGACATGGTGTATTGAAAACTTGTAAATTAAGCAGCTCATAGGCAATATATATATATATTTTTTGAGTTGGAGTCTCACTCTGTCACCCAGACTGGAGTGCAGTGGCCGCTCCCGGCCACCGCAGCCTTGACCTGCTGGGCTCCAGCGATCCTTCCGCCTCAGCTTTCCAAGTAGCTGGAACTACAGGCGCATGCTACCACACCTGGCTAATTTTTTGATTTATTGTGGAAATGAGGTCGCGCCATGTTACCTGCGGGCTCAGGCAATCCACTCACCTCAGCCTCCCAAAGCGCGGGATTACAGGCTGAGCCACCGAGTCTGGCTAATTTTTTTTTTAATTGAGATAAGATTTATAGTCAGTAAAATGTACAGATCTTAAGGATTTGACTCAATTAATGCATATATCCATGTAACTCACACCTCTGTCCTTATTTTTTTAATTAAATTTTTTATTTTGAGATAATTATAGATTCACAAGCAGTTGTAAGAAATAATACAGAGAGATCCCTTGTACTTTTTACTCTGTACCACAATGGAAAAGTCTAGCAAAACTACATGTACTGCAGTATCACAACCAGGGCATTGACATTGACACAGTCAAGGTAAAGAACATTTTTGACTGGGCTTGGTGGCTCAGCCTGTAATCCCAGCACTTTGGGAGGCCGAAGTGAATGGATTGCCTGAGCCTGTGGGTTTGAGGCCAGCCCAGGCAACTTGGTGAGACCTCGACTCTACAATAAATTTTAAAAATTAGCCAGGTGTGGTAGCTCATGCCTATAGTTCCAGCTATTTGGAAGGCTGAGACCGAAGGATCAACGGGGCCCAGCAAGTTGATGCTGGGGTGGCCGTGAGTGTGCCACTACACTCTAGCCTGGGTGAAAGAGTGAGACTCCAACTAAAAAAAAAATTTTTTTTCATCACCACAAGGGTCACATTTTTGTTCCTCTTTTATAATCACATATGAGGGGCACCCAAAAAACCCCAGGATTGTCTTTTTGGAGGGAGGGCTCCTTGTAAGACAGGTTACCCCTGCCAGGTAAGTGTCCTGGGAGCCCATTGACATCAGTGTACCAGTTTTGAGAAGTTTGCATCGTGATTTGCATAGGAAATGTCCTGAGTTGTGGTAAACAGGTGACTGTTCTTCCACTATGACAGTACATCTACCCACACCACACTGAGTGTTTGGCAGTTTTTGACCAAAAATCAGCATGAACCCCATCCTCCATCCTTATTCACCCAATCTCATCCCGAGCAACTTCTTTTTTGTTTCTCTGGATGAAAAAAAGTCCTCAAAGGGAAACATTTTGCTGATGTTGAAGAGGTGAAACAA
Source organism: Carlito syrichta (assembly GCF_000164805.1). Taxonomy (NCBI): domain Eukaryota; kingdom Metazoa; phylum Chordata; class Mammalia; order Primates; family Tarsiidae; genus Carlito; species Carlito syrichta. The sequence continues at coordinate 58,026 of NW_007249758.1, read as the reverse complement.
GAAACAGCAGAAGCACTAAAAGGCATCAAAATTGACGAGTTCAAAAATTGTTTTGAGCAGTGAAAAAAGTGTCTCAATAGATATATTTCATCCAGTGGAGAGTACTTTTTGAAGGTAACTGAAGTTTAAACATGCAAGAATAAATACAATTTTTTATGAGTACATTCCAGATATTTTGGGGTCCCCCATCTACTTCCCTCCCACCACCACCCCCTTAGTCCCTGGCAACCACTCATATGTTCTGCATTTCTATATTCTTATCATTTCAAGAATTTATTGAAATTGAATGATACCGTATAAAACCTTTTGGGACTGGCTTTTTTCATAGCACACTTCACTTGAGATCCAGGCTGTTGCACATATTAAAAATTTATTCCTTTATATTGTGTTGAGTAGTGTTCCATGGTGTAGGTGTATTCCAGCTTGCTTAAACATTCCACCTGTAGAAATGCATCTGGGCTGTTTCCGGTTTGTGGTTATCAAGATTTAAACTGCTATAAATAAACATTTGAGTACAGGTTCTTTGCGTGAGCATAAATCTTCACTTCTCTGTGAGTGCAGTTCTCAGGAGTGCTATTGCTGAATCCTAAAGTAGTTGCAGTTGCACGGTGTGTGTGTGTGTGTGTGTGTGTGTGTTTGTGTGTTTAATTGCCAAGTTGTATCCCATGGTGAGAGTACCATTTTAAATTTTCCTCTGAGCATGACTTTCACTGAACTACACAATTTTGATAAGATGTATTTTCATTTTCCTTCTGTAAAAATATTTGTAGAATGGGCTCAGTGGCTTAGCCTGTAATCCCAGCACTTTGGGAGGCTGAGGCGAGTGGACTGCCTGAGCCCACAGGTTCAAGGCCAGCCCAGGCCACTTGGCAACCTCATCTCAACAATAAATAAAAAATTAGCCAGACATGGTAGCGCGTGTCTATAGTTCCATCTACTTGGAAGACTGAGGCGGAAGGATTGCCAGAGCCTAGCAAGTTGTTGCTGGGGTGGCCGTGACTGTGCCACTGCACTCTAACCTGGATCACAAAGTGAGACTCCAACTCTAAATACATACATACATACATACACACACATACATACATTCATATATTTGTAAATTTCTCTTGAGAGTCCTTTTGTTTTTGCCCATGTGTACTTAGTGTGTTTCATCTCCAAATATATTGGGATTCTCTAGTTATTTTTCTGTTATTGATTTTTAATTTAATTCTAGGTTGGTCTGAGAGCATACTTTGTATGAGTTCTATTTCAGTTAAGGTATGATTTATGGCCTGGAGTATGGTCTGTCTTGGTGAATATTCCAAGTGAGCTTGAGAAGAATGCGTATTCTGCTGTTGTTGATAAAGTATTCTATAAATGTCAATAAAATCCAGTGATTGATTGATTTTTCAACTAAACTACATCCTTATTTTCTGCCTGCTGCATCTGTAAATTACTGAAAGAGGGATGTTGAAGTATCTGTCTCTTTCTCTTACAGTTCCATCAGTTTTTTGCCTTATATTCTGATGCTCTGTTATTAGGCACATACACATTAAGGATTGTTGCACCTTTTTGTAGAATTGACCCCTTTATCATTAATGCCTCTCTTTATCCCTGGTAATTTTTCTTTTATGAAGTTGGATTTGTCTAAAATTTATGTAACTATTCCAGTTTTCTTTCAGTTAACATTAGAAAAGTGTGTATATACACCCTTTCCCAGTCCTTCACTTCTAATCTAAAATAGTTTTCTTGTAGACAGCATATGGTTAGGTCTTGTTTGTGCTTTAATCCACTCTGACAGTGTTTGTCTTTTAACTGATATATTTAGACAATTCATTTACAAAGTTATTATTGATATATTTAAATTAATAGCTACCATATTTGCTGCTATTTTTTATTTGTAGCATTTCTTCATTTCCTTTTGCAAAATCTTCCCTTCTTTTTCTGAATTATTTTGTCTTAGCTGAGTATTCTATATCATTTTCTTTTTTCTCTTCTCTTAGCATATAAGGTATACTTATTTTAAAACACTTTATAGTGGTTATCTGAGTGTTTGCAATATACATTTACAACTAATATTAAGTCAACTTTCAAATAACATTATACCAGTTTATAGGTAGTATAGGTACCTTGTGCAAAAATATTCCCAATTTCTTCTTACCATGCCTTATAAGATTACTGTCATTCATTTCACTTATCCATAAGCTATAATAACCCAATACACTGTTGCTACTATTATTTTAAACCAACAACTGTTGTTTAGAGCAACTAAGAATAAGAAAAATAAGATTTTATTTTACCATTTTTATTCCTGTCTAAATGCATTTTTTATGTAGATTGAGTTTCTGACATGTATCATTTTTCCTTTCACTCGAAGAACTTCTTTAAACATTTTTTGCAAAGCAGGACTACTGGCAACAAATTCCCTCAGATTTGTTTGTCCGGAAAGTCTTTATTTCTCTTTCACTCATGAATGATAATTTTACTTTCAACATTTGATATATATTCTCCTCTTGTCTGCATGGTTTCTGATGAGAAGTCTGATGTAATTCATATCTTGTCTCTCTATAGGCAATATTATTTTGCCCTGACTTCTTCTAAGATTTTATCTTTGGCTTTCTGTAGTTTGAATATAATGTGCTTTGGTCTTGGTTTTTGGTATTTATCCTTGATGTTCTCTAAGGTACTTGGATCTGTGGTTCAATATTCTGTTAATTTGGGCAAATTTTCAGTCATTATCACTTTAATTATTTATTCTCCATTCTCTTTTTCTTCTTTGATATTCCAAGTACATGTATTTTTTCCATCCATTCACTCATTAGTCCTGGGATATAGGTTATTTATTCCTAAGGTCCTTCTGGCAAGTCAATGGAAAGCCGGGGATGTTCCGTTAATCCTAACTTAGCAGGAGTCCAACTTTCTCCTTTTTTGTGGGTAGCAGCTGATATCTTCCCACGTGCACCCCCTGGAGACCCCTCTTTCCTCCAGTGCCCAGCTGTATCTGAGTGGAATGTACAAGAATATTTTAGGGCTCCTCCCTCTGTGGTTCCATCTTCATTAGGATTTTGCCCCTTGTATTAGTACATTTTGCATTGTTATAAAGGAATACCTGAGGCTGGGTAACTTATAAAGTGTATTTTGGCTCACAGTTTTGCAGTCTATGTAAGGAGCAGTGCTGACATCTGCTTCTGTTAAGGCCTCAGGAAGCTTACAGTCAAGGCAGAAGGTGAAAGGAAGGCAGCCATTACATGGTGAGAGAGGAAGCGAGAGAGAGAAGTGAGGTTCCAGGCTTCAGTGGCTCAGCCTGTAATCCCGTGCCTTTGGGAGGCTGAGGTGAGTGGATTGCCTGAGCCCGCGGGTTTGAGACCCGCCTGGGCAACTTGGCGAGACCTCATCTCTACAATAAAGCAAAAATTAGCGGGTGTGGTAGCGCGCGCCTGTAGTTCCAGCTACTCGGAAGGCTGAGGCGGAAGGATCGCCGGAGCCCAGCAGGTCGAGGCTGCGGGGGCCGGGAGCGGCCACTGCACTCCAGTCGGGGCGACAGAGTGAGACTCCAACTCAAAAAACCCCCCCAAAAACCACCATCTCTCGAGTGAACCTACAGAGTGAGAACTCAAGCCACGCATGAGGGATCTGCAGCAGGAACCAAACACCTCCCACTCGTCCCCTCCTCCAACTCCGGAGATCACATTTCAACATGAGATTTGGAGGAGGCAAAATGCAAACTACATTGCCCCTTTATTTCCAGCCATTCTGGCACTCACAAATCCTTCCTTTGATACCTCAAATCGTTAAGACGGCTTTATGCTTGAGTTTTAGTTGCAGGGCTAGAGATAGACTGGGGAATACCTGTGACGTTTGGAGACACCGAAAGAGGCACAGGACAAGGGGCTGGTATAAACCAAGCGTTTATTGGGGGAGGAACTCCAGGGCGAGGTCCCGTGGTCCCGGAAGATGGGCCAGGGGAGTCACCCCCAGGGAGGGGCGGCTTGGGTTTTTAAGGGGGCTGTATTTGGGAGGGTGTCGGGGGCAGCAGTGGGGTGGGGAAACAAAACGTCCGATTATCTCTGGGTCCGTGTGGCTGCTGCTGGGGCTGCTAGCGGGGTAGTTGGCAGGTGATGCGGCCTGGGCTGGAAAGTCCCTGTCTGGCCCTTATCGGCAGCTGGCGGCAAGTTCCGGAAGGTTTCAAGCTAGCTGTGCGGGTGTGGGCTTGGGGTGGCTGGGTGAGGTGGGGGTAGGTGGGTGGAAAGGAAGATGGGGGTAGGTGGGCGCTGCTTCCCTCTGACCCTAACAATACCCTCGGGAAAAAGCCTGTCTAAATCTGGATCTTACCCAGTGCAACTCCTTTCTTCCAAGGGACATATTCTTTACTGTTACGCAAGCATTGGTAATTTTTAAGAGTCTTCAAATAAATGATTTTTTTAATATTTTGGATAGAATTTATAATTGTTATCTATGGGAGAGTTAGTACATTTTAAGCTACTCCTTCATTTCTGGACCCAGAACCTAGGAATCTATCTCATGATTTTTTTGATGACAGTAACAAGGTATCCTTTTAGAATATATATATTTCTTCTTATTTCCCTTGGTCACTAGTAATAAAAAAATATGTTATGTGTCTGCTGTGTGTCCTGCAGGGTCCATTAATACTTTCCTACTGAGGGTAGAGGTTAAGGAGAGCAACACTTTTCTGTTTTGAACATTTATTATTTTGAACTTAAGATTTTATTCAAAAAATAAGTAAATTAAAAAATTTTTTTACAGATTTTCTTCAAGAAAGATACATATACAGTTGGTTTTCCATATCTGTAGGTTTCACATGCAAAGATTCAACCAAACATAGATGGAACATATTTTTTAAAAAACAATAAAGGGCAGCCTCCTCAGGTCCTCTCCTACTGTGGAATCTTTTCTTCCTCTCAATAAATCCTGCTTTCTCAAAAAATAAAAAAATAAAACGTAAAAAAACAATTGAAAAAAACAGTATGATCCAGCAATCCCCCTTCTAGGAATATACTCAGAGGAACATAAATTGCTCTACAAAAAAGACACCTGTACATGCAATGTTTATAGCCAGCCACACTATTCACAATAGCAAAAACATGGAACCAACCCAAATGCCCATCAAAAGTGAATTGGATAAAGAAAATGTGGTACATATATGTGATGGAGTATTACACGGCCATAAAGAACAAGACGGAATTTGCAGCAAATCGGATGGAGTTGTAGACCATCATACTTAGTGATCTTCCACAGAAACCAAGCACTGAATACAGAGTTTTCTCATTCATAAGGAGAACCTGAATGTTAATCACATTAGTACAGCAGTCACTGGGCACTAGACACTGCCAGGGGAGTGGGGTGGGGCGTCAGGAGGGGTAGGGGGAGAACATAGCAACACAAAGTGTCCCTGGTCCTGTAAAAGGGGTTGAAAAACAAAATGGCAGTAGCTAAGCTCAAGTACGTACCCTGACCTTTCACACAGCTAAAAGCTTCTTCTTGGAAACTGAAAGTAGGACCTGCTGGCTATGCTTGATTGCTTAATGGCTGCTTCTGCTTCTGTGAACCCCGCTGGCATTGCTTGATTGGCCAATATCTAGACCAGCAGGATGCTGCGGTTTGGCCCGCTTGAAAATATGCCCAAGTCAGTTATAGCCAGGATGTGGTTTCGGCCTATTTAAGGCAGTCCCTTGCTGTAAGACGGGGTCCTTGCTCTGGGACCTGCAAGTCCAGCGAGTGGTCGCCAACTGACTGAACCTCGGCTAATAAACCTCTCAGTTGTTTAATGCAACTCTGTGTCCATATCTGTTGATTGAGCGCTCAGACCCTACTTCAGTCCCAAACCAGGGGAAGTGAGGGCCAGTTGGAAGCCCAGACTTCACCTGCATGCAACCTACTTGCATAATCTCTCTAATAAAATAAAATTAAAACAAAAAAACCCCTAGAAGTTCAGGCTCTCCTGCCAGCTCATGGCTATGGTTTAAAAAACAAATGGAAAAAGACACACAATTTTTATTACTTTCTATTGTCTTTTTGTATTTTTAGGAGGAAATATATATGTTTGCATATGTTGTACATATGGCTATATATCTTTTGTTATATAATGCAGAATGTTTTCATTGTATCACATGTCTTCAAAATCTGATTGTAGTGTCTTTTGACACCATAAACTTAATATTTTCTTTTGGTTCAGTTTTTCAATTATTTACTTATGAATTTTGCTTTAGTCCTTGTCTATGGTATTGTCTTTTATTTCATGATATTTTAACTTCGTTATATTTTAATGTACCAAAATTTGTTTAGTAAATATCATTTTTTAAATAAGAAAAATACAACAATAAAAAGATCTTAAATGTAATATAACAACTATTTACAAATCATTTATGTTGTATGAGTTATTATAAGTATCTGGAGATGGTTTAAAGTATACAAGATGATTGCATAGGTTATGTGGAAATACTACACCATTTTATATAAGAAACTTGAACATCTTTGGATTTTGGCATCTGCAGGGGATCCTGGAATCAGTCCCCCATGGATACTGGAAAAACTGTATATCTGTGCTTAATTCTGGCCTGTTTCCACGGCTTGGGTGAATATTGAAAGAATTGTACTTCTACTTATGCTTTTATTATCAAAACTAATAATTGAGATAAATACTTCTGCCAGCTATCTCTTCTCTTTTCCTCCATGTTTTCAGAAACAGCTTTTGGTATTTGTAAGCTAGAAATAAAAAAACAACTCATTTCTGGTGATCATTTCCAAGTCAGAGGCCATGATAAATTAGACTGATCTTTGGTTTTCCTGAATTGGAACACCCAAACCTCAGCTGTTCTATTGTTGGCAGGGCATGAAGGTGAATAGTACTCTTCTATTCCGTGTACTCTTTGGATGTGGGGTTGGATTCAGAGATGTGTGTTCTCAAATGCCTGTGTCATGAGTGTGATCTGACTCCTGCCTTGGAGGAGAGGTGAGAAGGATATTGCCTCTTTGGACCTCTTTCACTTGCTCTGAGAAGAGACTTCCAGATTTGGAGCAGCCCTGCTATGGAAACTGCCATAGTTCCAGTTCTTAAGCCCAGACTGTCCTTTGATGATTAGAAAGCAGCAGTGTTCTAACCCTGCAGCCTGGGAATTCATGTGTCAGGTGTGATTTGCTGCTTATGTAAGCCACCAGGGCAGAGACATGATAAAAACAATCATGTTTTTAAAACATTTGTTTACATCATTAAGAGAGTGGGCCACAAGGCTTGGTGGAGTATAATGTCTAATTTTATAAGGGGTTGGCTATATTCTCAGATGGTGAGATGTCTGTTCCTGGTCATAAGGAATCATATGGATTATTTATAAGGACGGAAAGTTACTATCTCAGTTTCCTTAGCTACCAACTGATCTTCCTTATCCTTTTGGGCCTCCTGGTTTGGCCATTTCTGAATTTTCCTTTCTGTTTACTCTTTGGCTTATTCTATGTCTATTCCTAAATGCCACCCTGTCCTCAGCTTCTCCTGGCTGCATGTGGTCTGAACACTTGACCTTCTGAAATATGATGAAGACCCCCAAAAACCCAAAATTTATTTATAAAAAATTGTGTGTTTATTCTTACTTGCTTAAGCTTCAGTCACCTTCAAAATACTCTCTGTTTGATGCAATACACCTATTGAGATGCTTTTTCCACTTCTCAAAACAGGTTTTAAACTCGTTGATTTTGATGTCATTTAGTATCCTGCCGTTTTTTGTTTCACCTCTTCCACATGGACAAAACGTTTCCCTTTGAGGACTTTTTTCATCCAGGGAAACAAATAAACAAAATTTGCTCGGGGCAAGATTGGGTAAATAGGTAGAGTGGGGCACAGGAGCCATACTGGTTTTGCTCAAAAACTGCTGAACACTCAGTGTGGTATAGGCAGGTATGTTGTCACTGTGGAAAGACCAGTCACCTGTTTGCCACAACTTGGGACATTTTTATCCACAAATTGTGATTCAGCCTTCTCAAAAAAAAGACACTGATGCCGATGGGTTCCTAGGGCACTTATGTAGGAGGGGAAGCCTGTACTACAAGGGCCCTGCCCTCCAAAAAGACAATTCTGGCTTTAGGGGTCCCCCTTGTATACTCCCTCGTGTCCCTTTCAAACTGTATGGCTTCCAGGGAAGACCTTGGGAGGAACTTTTATAAAGTGGTTTTTCATCATTTTTTCCCCACTCTAGAAAAAGATGGATCTGTCTATCATTTGACAAATATTTTTTGAGCATCCTTTGATTCAGGCACTGTCTTAGCAGCTGAGGATCAGTGAAAGATATGATCAAGAAAGATGTGAAGTTTGCTTCCATGAAGCTCATATTCTTGGAGGGATTATAGCTAAGTAAATAAAAAACAGTCGTGGCCGGGCATGGTGGCTCAAGCCTGTAATCCCAGCACTTTGGGAAGCTGAGGTGAGAGAATTGCCTGAGCCCAGGGGTTCGAGACCCTCCTGGGCAACTTGATGAGACCTTGTCTCTACAATAAATAAAAAAATTAGCCAGGTGAGGTGGCGTGCACCTGTAGTTCCAGGTGGTGTGCACCTATAGTTCCTTGGAAGGCTGAGGTGGAAGGATCGCCTGAGCTCAGCTAGTTGAGACTGCAGTGGCTGCGTGCATGCCACTTCACTCCAGCCTGGGAGATAGAGCAAAACTCAAAAAAACAAAGATAGTAGTATAAGTGCTGCTTATAGGTACAGGATAATATGGGTGTACAGGATAGTATAAGGACACGTGAAAACACCTAACATAAACGTATAGGAAGGTTTCCTGGGGGAAGTGGCATCTAGCCCAAGGCCTGAGGGTAATCAGGAGGAGATGGACTCCAAGCAGAAGGAAAGTATCTAACATACCCATGAACAACACATGCTCAGTAGAGAATTCAGGGTTATGCCCAGTCTCCAACTGTATCCCATATCTCACTCTGTTTTTTCCCGCTTAAGATCATATAGAATGCAAGGTGAGTGGGAAAGTCATGGTAGAGATAAACATGAATCTGCTCAGAGTTTTTAAAAGATAAGTTATTTTAAAATTATTAACTAAGAGTTCAGATATGATCCATAAAAAAGAATTTCCACAATGATTTAATATGTCAGACATGGTGCCTTACACAAAGCAACTCAGAGAGTAAACAAGAAAAATCATTAGAAAATGCACCACCTCCCTAAAGGTGATCACCATTAAGAGTGGAGATACATTCTTCTAGTCTTTTTGTGTGTGATACACACACACACACACACACACACACACACACACACACACACACACACAAATGCCTTAAGCAATAATGCACAACTTTTATACTTTTTAAATTTAATAGATCATAAACATTTCCACGTGCCTTTAAATAATATTCTACAATATCATTTAAAGAACTACAATTTTTCTTATATATTTATTATTTTCTTATTTATTAGGCATTTTGGGTGCTTCCAGATTTTTACAAACAACATTATTTCTCAGAAAAGACTGTAAGCTTTGTAGTTAAATCTTTCTAATTTTGGAGCTTCTGTAAAGTGTTTCTTCCTTTTCTCAAGTTGAATTTGAGACCCACTCTTCATGCACTGGTTAGGTGATACAACAAAAGAGAGGTTTAGTTTATGCTTTTAAAAAATGTGACTGTGAAAGCAGCAAGAGTAGAAAGATGTATTATAAATTTGTTTTTTATAAATCTCAGTAAAGTTTCCCGTTATATTCCCATATTAATTTTGTCATTTTTTGATATTTATTTACCAAAGTTCTACAGAACTTTGAGAAATAATATGAAAAGTCATGGATATTAGACTTAATCATTCAGTAAAAATCATATTTTCTTAAAATGTTTATTGGTATAAAACATAATAGGATAATTAAAATAAAATAGTTTTCATAATTTGTAATCAAGTTCAGTAGAAAATTAATACTCCATATAAATTCAGGAGGAAGTAGATTCTTTCCAAGGCCAGGTTATTTTGTACATTTTAAACTATATAAATGGCAAACTATTTATCATAATTGAAATAAATATGAATGGAATTGTTTATGTTCTTATGAGGCCAATTTTAGTTTGGAGCATTATAAATGATCAGTCTCAATTTACTGTACCAGAATACACTTGGTTTTTGAATTAGAATGATTATGCTGCTTAAAAACATGTTTCCACTGGGCCCGGTGGCTCAGCCTGTAATCCCAGCACTTTGGGAGGCTGAAGCGAGTGGATTGCCTGAGTCTATGGGTTCGAGACCCGCCCGGGCAACTTGGTGAGACCTCATCTCTACAATAAGTCAAAAATTAGCCAGGCGTGGTAGCATGTGCCTGTAGTTCTGACTACTTGGAAGGCTGAGGCAGAAGGATCGCCGGAGCCCTGCAGGTCGAGGCTATAGTGACCAGGAATGTGCCACTGCATTCCAGTCTGGGTGACAGAGTGAGACTCCAACTCAAAAACAAACAAACAAACAAAAAACATGTTTCCCTCAGGAATTTGAGTATTTTGGATGAGTATTTTAAAATTCAAATAACTTGTCAAGAGTCTACTTAATATGGAAGAGTATTTTAAAATTTTAATTATATTCCAAGTTCTAACCAAACATCATTTAGTTTTTCTCCTTAATGTTTATATTTCCCTCACCTTATTCAGTAATCGATGTATGACTACTGTACTTATTATTAACACTATCACTGATAACATGAGTTTATGGGCATTGGAGAATTCTTGTTTGATTCATAAAAGTCTGTGAATTTTTAAATATTTTAGTGAAAAAAAGTAATGGTGATGTCCATCGGATTCTGAATTTCTGAATTTCTTGTATCTCAAGAACAGATATGATTTATGTTCTCCTTTGACCATTAGTAGTAAGCTCAAAGATAATTTCTTGCACCACTGGCTCTTGATTATCCTTTAAGAAAACATGTTCTATAAACACATTAATCCTGAGGGAAATGCCAAAGCGTTCAAAATTCCATCCGGGTCCTCAGTTTTGCTTGCTAGCGTCAATCGCACTGCTTGGGCAGTTGGAGCTGGCTTGCAACAGGTTGGTTCCACTCGCTCCCCTACTTACCTCTATGGTGTGACTGCCCAGGACTCTCTTCCCGAAATTCTCTTGTACATTCGGAGTTCAGCGTGGAGGTCTCCCCGCAGCCCCTGAGCAGTGGGCTGCTTGGCAGTGACCCGACCCCCGCAAGACACTTCCCCGGTGCTCCTCTCGCGGGCCGTTGGTCCGGAGCCAGAGGCCGGGAACGGGGCGGAGGCTCCATCCTGGGGCTCAGGGAGAGCTGAGGCTCCAAGGCCATGTCTGAGCCGAGGCTCCGGCTCTCAGGCACACACACCGTGTCCCATCAGACCTCTCTTACGAAACACAGACTCAAAGGCAGAAGTATAAAGAACTTCAAGATGGCGACCAAAGAGCGCCAGACTTCAAGTGAGGGGCCCCCTGGTGAGGGGCAGGGCATGTGGCTGATCACGCCCCCAGAAGCCGGCCCTGCGTTTATCCAACCTACTTAAGCCTGCCAACAGCCGCCAGGACGGCTGTGGAAAATGTACGCTGAATGTAGCCAGCCGAGCATCCGCGTCTAGTACTGGTGTAGCCGGATGTGCACTAGGTAGTGCACTCCCGTGGGCTCTGCTCTTCATCTCTCCCCGAGCCCCCCGCTGTGCTGTGTGAGTGAACGTCAGGCATCCTGGCTCTAGGAAGCCGGAAGACAGAGAAGGAAGCCATTACTTTGTGCTTTCCCCCCACATGTAACTACTTAGGCTGTGAGTCTGAGTAACTGAGGTCTCGGGTCTCTGTTGAGGACTGATGGTGTCTTCTATGGACGTTGAATGACACTGACGGTCAAAATGACTTGCCACGTAGCATTGTCATCTTTCTCATTATTAAAAAGAAAAAAGCTTCTCCCTGTTATGTGTGTGCATACATCCATCATACATATTTATAGAAATTATTCACATATCTAAGAACGTGTAAATTTTTAAAAATATTTTTTCTGTTTAAAAAATTGATCTGTATTGCCCTCTAGTGGCCATGAAAACTTTAAAACCATAACCCTAAAAGCGTCTCCTAAGTTCTGGCTCATGGCTGCCTTAAAAGAAGACAGGCCAGTAGCTAAAGAGAAGCCTCAGGTTCAGACATTCATGTGCAAGTGACCAGTGTTTAAATGCAGGCAATTAACTCTTCTTTTTCCATTTCTGTGTGAGCCATTCGCATTTGTATGGGCTGGATTTGGGCTGCAAATTCAGCCACTTGCTCACTTGTATTAAGCAAGAGTTACAAGTGGCCGCCATTGGTTTGAACCGAGCTTCTTTTTTTTTTTTTTTGAGTTGGAGTCTCACTCTGTCGCCCAGACTGGAGTGCAGTGGCCGCTCCTGGTCACTGCAGCCTCCACCTGCTGTGCTCCGGCAATCCTTCCGCCTCAGCCTTCCAAGTAGCCGGAATTACAGGCATGCGCTACCACGCCTGGCTGATTTTTTTGATTTATTGTAGAGATGAGGTCTCGCTGCCCAGGCGGGTCTCGAACCCATGGGCTCAGGCAATCCACTCACCTCAGCCTCCCAAAGGCGCGGGATTACAGGCTGAGCCACGGAGCCCGAAACCGAGCTTCTTAATTAGGCCCCTGCAGACCAAGCAAAAATAAAGTATTCATACTAAAGTTCCACATCACCAAGCCAAAACCAAGTTGTTTATCTAACCCTCCAAGAAATAAGGACAAGGATGGAGGGAGGGAAGGGGGGAGAGACAGAGAGAGAGAGAGAGAGAGAGGTGTGGGGGGTGGGGAGAGAAACCAAATCCTAGCCAGCATCATAAGGTACTCCTCGCTGTTTTATTCTCTACATGGAAAATAAATGACCGACCCACTTTTTGTTTTCTCTTTCTGCTTTCCACACCAAAATGCCAGGGGTTCAGCTGGGGGTCCCAGTGCTTGCTGCATAGAAAGTCAATCACTGAGACAAGTACTGCCAGGTAAGAAGGCTTTTGGGGGGTGCAATATCAGCTAGGGAGAATGAGCCAGTCTGTCTCAAATCCTTCTCCCTATCCCAATGAAGTCAGGGGTTTGCATGGTGGGGCAGGAATGTAGAAAATGGGAATTGGGAAGGGGTCAGGAAGAGAGGTCCTAGTCAACAGGAGCTGGGGCGGAGTAAGGGAGAGGAGCTGGTACACAGAAGGAGCCTGGCATCTCGTTGTCTGGGTGTGGTGACCTGATGAGTTTTGGTTTCTCCCAGAACTGGTTTCTTGAGAAAGGAACTCAGAAAAGACAAATGTAAGTTTCAGACTTGAAGACCCAATGTGTCACCTTCTATATTTATTCCCAAAAAAGTGCAACCATTTGTTTAATTGGGAGGTTGGGTCAGTTTCAAAACCAATCTCCTTTGCTCAGATCATGGGAACATTCATTTTATTTTACATTCATTTTATATTTATGATCTTAACTAAATATGTTGTAATTTTGTCTTTTGACATTCACGACCCTGGTTTATTGCAGCTCTCTGTCCAATGGGCATGGTGCTAAGTCCTTTGCATACAGCATCCCCTTTAACCTGCAAAACAATTGTATGACAAGTCAGCAGCCCTCTATAGATGAAGCAGAGAGAAGTTGCATTAGTTACCCAAGGTGTTGGCTTGTGAAACCAAAACTGGGATGCTGCAAAACATTCTACAATGCACAGGACAACCCCATAACAAATAATTATCTAGTGCAATATATCAATAGTGCATAGATTGGGAAATACAGTAAGTCTACATGTGAATCTTCAAGTTGCAAGCTTTCAGATATGCAAACATGTATTCACATGTCCAGTCGTGTAAGTTAGTTAGCATGTCTGGCATACATTGTCATATGCATGCATCCTCTACAAGTGGTTGTGCCTTTGTGTCCTTTGCTGCATATATTATTTGTGTGGAAAGTATTATAAACCTATTATGGTACCGTACTATAAGCTGATTGTGTTAGTTGGGTGCCTAGGCTAACTTTGTTGGACGTATGAACAAACTGGATTCACAAATGCACTTTCAGAACAGAACTTTTTACTGAAGACTTCTGTTTCAAAACATTTTGTATTGGTGAGCTCAAGATGGCCGACTAGAAGCAGCCAGGTGCAACTCTCACAGAAAGGAATCAAAACTGAGTGAATTTCAACACAGCTTGTCTAACCGTGTGCATCAGGACTCATCAGAGAAGTGACTAAACCCACAGAAGGCAGAAAGGAGCAAAGCCAGACAGCTTGCTGAGCTGGACCCGTGCCCCTGATGCAGCAGAGGGGTGAGTAAAAAACGCCTAAGAACTCACACCACCGCCAGGGACCCCTGTGATCCTAGTCGTGGGAGAGCCTCTCTGGCCCCCCAAGCCAACATAGAGCCCACCCTGGTGACTGGGCAGAGGCGTTGCCAACCCCAGTGATTCCCCTCAGGTCACTGGTCCTGAGCATCTTCGTGCCAGCTGCTGCTGCCCCACTAAAAAGGGGGCCTCAGGATTCCTCTGAGAATGGTAGGCCCTTTACATCTGCCACACCTGCTATCACTGCTTCCTGGGTCGGGGAGGGAGCAGTCCGGCTGAGCACTCTCGTGCACCTTCAGCACGGACTCCACAGTGGCAACACACAGGTGGGCCCTCTCCCATTGCAGCTGCTTCCCCACAGACGAGGATTGCCTACTTCAGGCCCTCAGGGAAGGTGCTGGCCCCACATCTGTCTGGCTGCTGCAGCCAAGGCCCAGGGGTCCTGTGAGAGCGCTTTGGCAAGCCCTCCGCAGCCACCACCTGGTGCAGGTGGGCCAGGGAAGGAGCAGTTGGGCCAGGCACTTGTGCGCGCCCCTAGTGTGGAGCTGCAGCCATAACGCACAGGAGCAGTGAGCTGCCTGGCAGGCCCTTTGCTGTTCTCCATCTCAGCTCTTCCCCCATGGGAATCGCCTGCAGGGAACGTGGCGACCCCACACCTACCTGGACACTGCGGATGAGGTCCAGCAGTCCTCTGAGGGCTCAGCTGTCAGAGCTCTTGGGAAAGCCCTCTGGCTGTGTCCCACCACTGCTACGGGCTTCCACCCCTGCCACCCCAGGTCAGGGAGCAGGCACACTGGGCACTTGTGTGCATCTTCACCACTGCAGCTGCCAAGTCCGAAGTAGTGAGCAGTGGGCAGACCACTGACTTCCCGTACCACTCTCCCCCAGATGGAGAGTGCCTTCTTCAGGTCTGCAGTGATGGGGCCCCACATTGGCCTGAACTCTGCAGCCAAGGCCTGGCAGAATGCTGAAAGCTCAACTGTAGCCGCTGCCACTGCTACAAGCCCTTCCCATATATTTTTGGCATTCATTATGAATTTGTATTCATTATGTCTGATTATTTTATATTTTTTACTTTATTATTATAAAGACATAGGGTACAATTCAGGATTAGGTATACACACGTTGATTATGCAGGTATCCTTCCAAATAAGGTATGCCCCTCCCTCCACTAGCAGTTTCCCTCAACTGCCAATCCCACCCCCCGCCCTGGCAGTTTCCCACTAGGGATTCCCAGTGTGCCAATCCCTTTCTTACAGTATTATAATAATTGTTCAAGGTCTGCTTATGAGTGAAAACATATGGTACTCTGTTCTTTGTTTCTGTGATAGATCACTGAGTATGATCAACTCTAAATCCATCCTATTTGCTGTGAAGTCCATATGTTTGTCCTTCTTTATGGCTGCATACTATTCCACTGTGTTTATGTAACACATATTTTAAATTCAGTTCAACTTCGATGAGCAGCATGGTTGGTTTCATGTTTTTGCTATTGTGAATAGAGCTGCAACAAACATGTGCATGCAAGTATCTTTTTTGTAGAATGATTTGAGTTCCTCTGGGTATATTCCCAATAGGGGAATCCCTGGGTCATATGGAAAGTCAATTTCTAGTTCTTTCAGAAATCACCACACTGTCTTCCAAAGAGGTTGCACTAGTTTGCTTTCCCACCAGCAGTGTAGAAGCATTCCATTCTCTCCACATCCTCGCCAACATCTGTTGTTGTTTGTTTTATGAATGATGGCCATTCTTACTGGGACTAGGTAGCATCTCAATGTGGTTTTGATTTGCATTTCTCTGATGATGAATGAGGTTGAGCACTTTTTCATGTATCTGTTGATTGTCCGTATCTCTTCTTTTGAGAAGTGTCTATTCATGTCTTTTGCCCACTTTGTAAAAGGGTTGTTTGTTTTTCTTCCTTTTGGCATGCTTGAGTTCCTTGTAGGTCCTAGATGTTAGGCCTTTGTCAGATATACAGTTGGTAAATATTTTTTCCAATTTTGTGGGTTGTCTCCCTGCTCTCTTGATGGTTTCTTTTGCTTTGCAGAAACCCATCAGTTTGATGAGATCCCACTAGTCTGTCTTATTTCTTAAGGTATGAGCATTTAGGGTTCTGAATAAGAACTGGTTGCCAGTTCCAATTTCCATAAAGTTGTCTCCTGCGTTTTCTATGGTTCTTATAGTTTGAGGTTTTACCTTTAGGTCTTTGATCCATTTAGAGTTAATTTTTGTGTATGATGATAGGTAGGGGTTCTGTTTCAATCTTCTGCATGTGATCAGCCAGTTTTCTCCCACCATTTACTGAAAAGGGTCTCCTCTCCCCAGTGGTTGTTGTTGGAGGCTTTGTCAAAGATGAGTTGGTCGAGAAATTGAGACTTTGCTTCCGGAATCTCTATCCTGTTCCATTGGTCTATGTGCCTGTTCTTGTACCAATAACAGGCTGTTTTGATTACTGTAGCCTTATAGTAAAGTTTGAAGTCTGGAAGTGTGATACCTCCTACTTTGTTTATTTTGCTAAGGATTGTTTTGGCTATTCATGGTTGTTGATGTTTCCATATGAATTTCCTGGTCTGAGAAGAATGATGTTGGTAACTTAATGGATATTGCATTGAATCTGTAGATTTCCTTGGGTAGGATGGACATTTTAACATTGTTGATTCTTCCTATCTATGAGCATGGAATATTTTTCCATTTGTTTGTGTCTTCTTGGATTTATTTGAGTAGTGTTTTGTAATTTTCATTGTAAAGGTCTTTCACTTCTCTGGTTAGGAAGATGCCAAGGTATTTCATTTTTTTGGTGGCTATTGTGAATGGGATTGTGCTTTTAATTTTGGCCTCTGCCTGCTTGTTGTTGGTATATAGGAATGTAACTTCTTTTACACATTTTTTTGTACCCTCAGACTTTTCCAAAGTCCTTTATCAGTGCAAGCAGGTTTTTGACAGATTCTCTTGGATTTTCAAGGAATAGGATCATATCATCAGCAAAGAGGGATAAC
>NW_007249758.1:26712-40530 GCF_000164805.1 Carlito syrichta | reverse complement strand
TGGATTTTATCAAAAGTTTTTTCTGCATCTAATGAGATAATCACTTGGTTCTTGTTTTTACATCTGTTGATGTATTTAATGACATTTATGGTCTTGCAAATGCTGAACCAGTCCTGCATCCTGGGGATGAAGCCTACTTGGTCATGTTGGATGGCTTTTCAGATGGGTTTTTGGATCCAATTTGCTAGAATCTTGTTGAGGATTTTTGCATCTACGTTCATAAGGGATATTGGCCTGTAGTTCTCTTTTTTTGTTGTTGGGTCTTTATCCAGTTTGGGTGTCAGTGTGATGTTAGCTTCAAAAATGATTTGGGGAAAATTCCATCCTTCTCAAAAATTGCCTGGAATGCTTTCAATAGAATTGGTTTTGGCTCCTCCTTGTATGTTTTGCAGGATTCTGCTAGAAAGCCATCCGGTCCAAGGTTTTTGTTTGTTTGTTTGTTTTTTTGTCGGTAGTTTCCGTATGACAGAGTTGATTTTCTGGGTTGTTATTGGTCTATTTAGTGTCTCAATGTCTTCTTGTTTCAACCTGGAGAGGTTGTGTGATGTCAGAAAGTCCACCATTTCATTTAGGTTATTAAGTTTGTTTCCATATAGGTGTACATAGTAATCTCTGATAATCTTTTGCATTTCTTCAGGGTCAGTTGTTATTTGATCTTTTGTATTTCTGATTGTGTTTATTAGGGCTTTTTCTCTCTTTTTCTTGGTCATTCTGGCTAGGGTGTCTATCAATCTTGTTAATTCTTTCAAAGAACCAGCTCTTTGTTTTGTTGATGTTTTTTATGATATTTTTTGTCTTCTATGTCCCGTATTTGGGCTTATATTTTGATGATTTGGATTCTTCTGCTAAAGTTGGGGTTTTGGTGGTCTCTTTACAGCTCCCTTAGGTGATTTGTTAGGCACTCAACTTCTGATCTTTCTGTTTTCTTTATTTATGCTTGTAGAGATATAATTTCCCTTTTAGAGTGGCTTTTATGGCATCCCAGAGGTTTTGGTAAGATGTTTCTTCATTTTCATTTATTTCCAGGAATCTTTTAATTTCTGTTTTGATCTCAGTGTTGACCCAGTAGTTGTTCAGCATCATGCTGTTTAGTGTCCATGTCTTTGTGGGCTTTGGGGAAATTTTGTTGGTGCTGATATTTATTTTTATTCCACTGTGGTCTGAGAATATGCATGGCAAGAATTCAACCTTATGGAATTTGTTTATGCTTGGTTTATGGTCAAGGATGTGAATGATCTTTGAATATGTTCCATGTGGTAATGAGTAGAATGTATAATCAGTGATTGTTAGGTGGAATAATTTGTAGGTATCTATTAAGTCCATTTGGTCAAGTGTCAAGTTTAGGTTCTGGATCTCCTTGTTGATTTTTTGCCCTGTTGATCTATCTAAGGCTGGTAGTGGGGTATTCAAGTCCCCTGCTATAATAGTATTAGAGTCAATATCTTTTTTCAGTTTATTTAGTAGTTGCTTTATAAATGCTGTTGCTCCCATGTTGGGTGCATATATGTTTAGGATGGATATTTCTTGTTGATGGATTGAACCTTTTATCATTATGTAGTGTCCTTTTGCATCTTTTTAAATTTTTGATAGCTTGAAGGTTGTTTTGTCTGATATTATGATTTCAACTTCTGCCTTCTTTTGTGATTCATTTGCTGGGAAACTCATTTTCCATTCTTTAACTTTGAGTCTGTGTGCATCCCTTGTAGTGAGATGAGTCTTCTGGATGCAGCAAATAATAATTTGTTTCTTATCCAGTTTGTCATTCTGTGTCTTTTCAGTGGTACGTTTAGTCCATTCACATTCAGGCTGATTATTGAAATGATTGTTTATCCCTGTCATGAAGTTCTTATAAAGCTTTTTCTTTGATTGCTTGTTTTCTTTTGACTTTGGGGTTGTTGTGTGTGTGTGTGTTTTCAAGTTTCTTGTTACATTGTATTCTCTGTTGATTCTGTGCTCTTCTGCTCTCTTGGGAAGTGTGTGGTTATTCTTTTTTTTTCTTTCTTCTGTGCTTCATATCTTTTTTTTTTTTTTTTGAGTTGGAGTCTCACTCTGTTGCCCAGACTCGAGTGTAGTGGCCGCTCCCAGCCACCGCAGCCTCGACCTGCTGGGCTCCGGCGATCCTTCCGCCTCAGCCTTCTGCATAGCTGGAATTACAGGCATGCGCTACCACACCCGGCTGATTTTTTGGTTTATTGTAGAGATGAGTTCTCACTGCCCAGGCGGGTCTTGAACCTGTGGGCTCAGGCAATCCACTCACCTCAGCCTCCCAAAGGTGCGGGATTACAGGCTGAGCCACTGAGCACGGCTTGCTTCATACCTTTTTAAGTGTCTCCTGTAGAGTTGGTCTGGCTGCATAATCTCTTAGGGATTGGATGTCTGGAATGGATTTTAATTCTCCATCACTGACGAAGCTGAGTTTGGCTGGATAGGAAATTCTTGGTTGAAATTGTTTATCTTTGAGTACTTTGAATATAGGCCTCCAGTCCCTTCTTGCTTGTAGTGCTTCTGCCGATAGGTCTGCTGCTATTCTGATTGGTTTTCCCCAGCAGGTAGTCTGACATTTCTCTCTTTCTGCCTTTAGGATTTTTTCTTGTGTGTCTACTTTGTATAGGCATATTACTATGTGTCTAGGGGTTGGTCCTCTCTTTTGATATCTTGTGGGGTTCTCTGTATCTCTTGTGCTTGGCTGTTTGCATCTCTGGTGAGATGGGGATGGTTTTCTTGGAATACCTGGAATACTAGCTCCAAGTTGTTCTCCAATTTTCTTTCTTCTTCTGGGATGCCAATCAGGCATAGGTTCAGCCTCTTGATAAAATTGCACATCTTGTATAGGCTTTGTTCTTTCTTTCTGAGTCTTCTATCTATGTTTTTTACAGATTGGGTTAATTCCATGCTCTGATCTTCAAGTTCTGAGATTCTTTCTTCAGCTAGATTAATTCTGCTTTCCATGCTTGTCATCATGTTATTTATTTCCTGGATGAAATTTTTTATTACCAAAATCTCTGTTACAAGTTCTTTCAGTGTTGCATCTTGTCTTTCTTGAGTCTTATTTACTCTTTCCACCCATTCCCTAGTCCCTGTCATATTCTGAGGCCAGTCATTGGTGACTTCCATTGTTTGGGCACCAAGATCTGATTTTTCAGGAGTTTTTCCTTTGGTACACTTGAAATTGCATATGGTTTTCCTTTGGTTTTTCCTCATTTGTGGCATATCTCTTCTTTTTCTCTTTATTTCTGTTATTCAGTGTCAGTGAGAGAGGCTTTCCCTTCTGATATTTGCTCAGTCTTCTATTCTTCCCTGATCCAGGCTCTGGATTTGTTCACTGATCTCTTTGGAGTCCTTCCTAATCTTTTTCTGGCCACACCCTTTGTGCTGCGACTGGATCTGGGTAGGGGGTGGGGTGCCTGGAACTCAGCACTCGTCAGGTCCCTCCAAAGTTTGTGCTTTCAAGATATTCCCTCTGGATCACGATAAATCCCTGAGTAGTTGATCCACCAGTCCCATAGGTCAAGTCTGTTGCTCTGTGGTGAGCAAGTTGGAGCACTTTCCTGCCCCACCTTCAAAATGGTGGTGGGGTGCCTCTCTTGCCATCTTCCATGGGACTTTGCCTCTGCACTCCCTCAGCAGCCCCTGCTGCCAGTGCCCTGCCAGGCGCTGAAGTGGTGATGCAAAGCCTGGAACCGGCAGTCTCTCCTGCCAATGGGGCGACAGTCTCTACCTGCTGCTTTTCACAGGAAAACTTCTGTCCATTAAAAAAAAAGGTACTCAGCCTCTGCAACCTCAGAAAAACCAGAGACCAAGCAGAGAAGCTGCAGCACCAGCTATTGTGTGCCAGAGGCCTGGCCACTTAGACAGTCTCTCCCAGCATTTTCTTCCCAGGGAGGGTTTTGTTGATTTTAAAAAGAAGAAAGAAAGAAAGAAAGAAAGAAAGAAAGAAAGGAAGGAAGGAAGGAAGGAAGGAAGGAAGGAAGGAAGGAAGGAAGGAAGGAAAATGGTGCTCGGCTTCTGTGTCCTGGTTATTGCTAGGGTCCAAGCCCAGCTGCTGTAGCATAACCCATTGCAACAGGAGAGCCCTGGCTGCTAGCTCCCTAGCTCTGACTCAGTCAGCCACTCACACACTCACTCACTCACCAGCATGTACACAAACTTTTCCATATACTCACTCGCTCACACCAGGACTCGCATAGTTCAACTGGCTTGGCCACCATCTTCCCCCTCTGATCTACTTTTTAACAGGATCTATGGGTCTGCAATCCAAACCATAACACCTAACAAAAACACAATGCTGCAACAAGTATCATCTGAGATAGTCACCACACCATACTACTCTTTCCTGCAAGCTAGAAACCTGTATAGACCGGCGGCCCTCTGAAAGTTCCCAGGAACAAAGCCAACCAACCAGATACAGCATATAACACAGCCTTATCCACAAGAAAAAAAAAGAATATATCCCCATCCCAATAATAGCAAACTCAAAAAGAAAAAGAGAGAGAGAAAGAAGCATCAGCTCTTTCAGATGTGAAAAAACCTGTCTATGAACTCCAGTCACACAATAAATCAGATAATTGCATCAGCTCCTGAGCAATTACTCCTAACCAGAATGAGTTATCTGGAATGACAGATACAAAGGGGGACTCTCAAAACCGAAATTTATCTTTTTTAGAGGGTGGGCCCCTTGTAGTACAGGCTTCCTCCACTAAGTAAGGGTTCTGGTAACCCATCAGCATCAGTATCTCGTTTTGAAAATGTTGTTTTACAATTTGTAGAAGAAAGGGACCAGGTTGTGGCAAATAGGCAACTGATACTTCTACCATTACAGTGCACTTACCAACACCATGCTGAGTGTTTAGTAGTTTTTGACCAAAAATAGCATGCCTCCCATGTCCCACCCTCCCTATTCACCTGATCTCACCCTGAGCAACCTTTTTTGTTTCCCTGGATGAAAAATCCTCAAAGGGAAATGCTTTACTCAAGTGGAAGAGGTGAAACAAAAAACAGCAAAAGCACTAAATTTAAGGCATCAAAATTGATGAGTTCAAAACCTGTTTTGAACAGTGGAAAAAGTGTCTTGACAGGTGTATTGCATCCAGTGGAGAGTACTTTGAAGGTGACTGGAGTTTTAACATGAAAGAATAAATATACCATATGTTAATAAATAAGTCCTGGGGTTTTTTGAATCCCCCCTCATATAGAATCCAGAATATGAATGACCAAAAAAAAAAAAAAAAAAAGCCCTCCAAGTGGTCCAAGAGAAACCGGATACCCAAATGAAAGAGACCATTAAAATGGTCCAAGAATTGAAAGCTGACATAGACATTCTAAGAGAAAAACAAATGGGACTTCTGGAATTGAAAAATTTGTTTTGAGAATTTCAAAATACAGTTGCAAGCCTTAATAACAGATTAGACCAAGCAGAAGGAAGAATTTCAGAGCTCAAAAACTGATTCTTTGAATAAACTCAGTCAGACAAAAATTATTTAAAACAAGATTTTTTTTCAAAAATGAACAAGCCCTTTGAAAAGTATGGAATCTTGTAAAGAGAACAAACCTATGTCTGATTGGCATTGCTGAGAGAAAAGAAGACAATAGGGACAATCTAGAAAAAGTATTTGGGGACATAATACAAGAAAACTTCTATCTTGCTAGAGATATCGACATAGAGATACAAGAAATTTAGAAAACGTCTATGAGATATACAAGATTACCATCTTGAAGGCACATAGTCATCAGACTATTCAAGGTCAGTGTGAACAAAACAATTTTAAAGGTAGCTAGAAAGAAGGACCAGACCACCTACCAAGAGAGACTTATCAGAATAACAGCAAACTTCTCAGCAGAAATCTTGCCAGTCAGAAGAGATTGGGGCCCATTTTTTAGCATTTGTAAAGTAAAGAAATGCCAGCCAATATTTCTTATCCCATTAAACTAAGCTTTATAAATGAAGGGGAAATAAAGTCCTCCCCAGACAATAAACACTAAGAGAGTTGGTCACCTCCAGCACAGCCTTATGAGAGATGCTCAACATGGAAATTAAAGAGCCTACCACCTGACACAAAGGTAGATGTATGCATAGGGCTTACAGACTACACAAGTAAACCACAGAGCTGAAAACAGAAAACAGCTATTTAACTACACCATGGCAGAAACAAAACCTCAAATAGTAACCTTGAATGTCAGTGGCCTAAATTCCCCAAGTAAAAGACTTAGAGTGGAAATTTGTATTTAAAAAAAAGACCTAGCCTTCTGCTGGCTTCAGGAGACCCATCTCACTTCTAATGACATCCACAGACTCAAGGTAAAGAGATGGAGAAAGAGCTGCTACACAAATGGAAAAAAAAGAGCAGGGATCATTATTATTGCATCAGATGAAACAGACTTTAAACCAACAACAGCAACATAGGATGATGATAAAATGTTCATAATCATTACATAATGATAAAGTGTTCAATCCAACAAGAAGCATTAACTATACTAAACATATATGCAGCCAACACTGGAGCATAAGATTTACAAAACAGTCACTATGAAACCTAAGATAAGACTTGGCCACATGATAATAGCGAGGGGCTTCAACACCCACAAAAAAATATTCCAACAGATCACTGAGGCTGAAAACTAGCAAGGAAATTTTCGACGCATGACCAATTGGACTTAATCGACACCTACAGAATCCTTCACCAAACAGTCACAGAATATACATTCCTTGCATCCGCACATGGAACATATTCTACAATTGACCACATCCTCAGTCATAAATCAAGTCTTAATGAATTCAGAAACATCAAAATCAAGCCAAGTATCTTCTCTGACCACAGAAGAGTAAAAAATAGAAGTCAGTACTAAGAGGAACACTCAAAACCACACAAATACGGGCAGACTAAACAACTCGCTCCCAAATGATTTGGGGATAAGCAACAAAATCAAGACAGAAATTTAATTAAAAAATTACTTGAAACAAATGAAAATAAAGCACGTACCAAAACCTTTGGGCTACCACAAAAACAAGAAGATAGGAAGATCTAAAATAAACAACCTAATGTCTCACTTAAGGGAACTAGAAAAACAAAAACAAACTAAACCCAAAGATAGCAGAAGAAAAGAAATAACCAAAATCAGATAGAATAAATAAATAAAATTGAGACCTCTAAAAACCATACAAAGGATCAATGAATTGAAAAGCTTGTTTTTTGAAAGAATAACCAAAATTGATAGACTGCTAGCCAAATTAACAAAAGACAAATAAGAAAGAAAGAGAGAGAGAATTGGAAAAGTGCAACCAGAAACTAAAAGGTGGGCTTTCAACCAATCCCAAAGAAATAAAAAAGATTCTCAGGGATTACTGTAAACATCTGTAAGCTGGCTGGGCGTGGTGGCTCATGTGTATAATCCCAGCACTATGGGAGGCCAACGTGAGAGGATTGCCTGAGCCCAGGGGTTCAGGACCAGCCTGGGCAACTTGGTGAGACCATGTCTCTACAATATAAAAACCAAAAGATTAGCCAGACACGGTGGCTCATGACTGTAGTTCCAGCTACTTGGAAGGCTAAGGTGGAAGGATCACCTGAGCCCAGCAGGTCGAGGCTGAAGTGACCATGAGCATGTCACTGCACTCCAGTCTGGGCAACAAAGTGAGACTCCAACTCAAAAAAAAAAAAAAAAAATCTGTAAGCTAGAAAATTTAGAGGAAATAGATAAATTTCTGGAAACACATAACCTTCTAAGACTGAAACAGGAAAAACTGAAACCCTTAACAGACCAATAATGAGTCACAAAATTGAATCAGTATAAAAGACCTATCAACCAAAAAATAAAATAAAATAAAATCTGGATCAGATGGACTCACAACCAAATTCTACCAGACACATAAGGGAGAGCTGGTACACATCATACTGAAACTATTCTAAATAATCTAGGAGAAGGGACATCTTCTTAATTCATTCTACAAAGCCACCATCATTCTGATACTAAAATCTGGCAAAGACACAACGAAGAAAGAAAACTACAGGCAGATATCTGATGAACAGAGACACGAAAATCCAAAACAAAACTAGCAGACCAAATACAACAAATCCATCCTAAAGAACATTCATCATGATCAAGTGGGAGTTATTCCTGGGTTATAAGGTAGGTTCAACATATACAAATCAATAAACATCATCTATCACATAGAATGTTTTAAAAGAAACACATAATCATTTCAATAGATGCAGAAAAAGCATTGATAAAACCCAACATCCTTTCATGATAAAAACCTCCAACCATCTAAGCATTGAAGAAACACTCCTCAAAATAATAAGAGCTATCTACAACAAACACACAGCCAACATCATATAGAATAGGCACAAGCTAGAAGCATTCCTCCTAAGAAATGGAGGAAGATAAGGATGGCCACTCTCACCAATCCTATTTAACATAGTCCTGGAAGTCTTAGCCAGAGCCATCAAGCAAGAGAAAGAAGGAGTATCCAAACCAGAAAAGAGGAAGCCAAATTATCTCTCTTTGCAAATGATATGATTCTACATCTAGAAAACCCTAACTATTCCCCCAAAAGACTTCTAGACCTGATAAACAACTTCAGGATACAAAAATCACCATTAAAATCAGTAGCATTTCTATATACCAGTAATATTCAGGCCAAGGGCCAAGTCAAGAACACGATCCTATTTGCTACAACAACAATAAAAAATTAAATACCTGGGAATACATCTGAAAGAGATCAAAGGTGACATGAACAAATGGAAAAATATTCCATGCTCATGAACTGGAAGAATAAAAATTGCTATAATGGCCATACTGTCCAAAGGATTAACTCAGCAGGTCTGTGTGGTCCAGACCCTGCATATTTCAAAGAAAGGTTTGGCTCTTGTACATTAAGATATAATCTGCAAATCCTTGGAGCATCCTGCCTGATAAGAGTGTCTTTTTATACCTGGGGCTTTGGACCACACTAGATAGTTTGTGTTAAAAATATGACTTATAGTGTGGTCTGGGCCCCATGGCATCAGCTTGACCTCTGGAGGGCCTGAAAACTGATGACCAGCCAATCAGGGAAGTCAGCCATGTCTATGTAATCAACTCCAGAACATCAAGGCTTGGATGAGTTTCCCTGGATGACAATAATCTGGGTGTGTTGTCACACATCATTGCTGGGAGAAGTAAGCACTTTCCCCTACTACTGCACTGATAAAAGCAATGAAAGTATGTCCTTGTCTCTCCCAGACTTCCTATATACCTTTTCCTACCGCTGATTTTAATCTATATCGTTTCATTGCAATAAACTGTTACCATGAGTAAACAGCTTTCCTGAGCGGTGAGTCCTTCTAGCGAATCATTGAACCTGAGGGTGGCTTTGGGAACCCCCAAATGTACATATGCCAATGTTAAAGCTTAGGCAAAATATCATCATCACACCAAAAACCTTAACAATAATTCCTTAATGTCATCAGATATCCAATCAGCATTCAAATATCCCTTCCTCATGATTTTTTTTAAAGTTTGAATCAGGACTTAGAGACATTCTCAACATTATATTTAGTTGACATGTTTTTTAAAAATTATTATTTTTTTATTATAAAGATGTGGGGTACAATTCAGGGTTAGGTATACAAACATTATTATGCAGGTACCCTTGTTGATGAGGTATGCCCCTCCCTCCCCTAGCTGTTTCCCTCAACTGCCAATCCTACCTCCCCTCTCCTGACAGTTTCCCATTACTGCCAAATACTTTCTTATAGTATTATAATTGTTCAAGATCCGCTTATGAGTGAGAACATATGGTACTCTGTTCTTTGTTTCTGTGACAGATCACTGAGTATGATTGACTCCAAATCCAAGTTGCTGCAAAGTTCATATATTTGTCCTTCTTTATGGTTGCATAATATTCCATTGTGTATATGTACCATATTTTCTTTATCCAGTCCAGCTTCGATGGGCAACATGGTTGGTTCCATGTTTTTGCTATTGTGAAGACAGCTGCAACAAACATATGTGTGCATAGGAGTGCTTTTTAAAAATTTATATTTATTTTGAGAAATGCAGATCAAAACCACATCGAGATACCACCTAACCCTGGTAAGAATGGCCATTATTAAGAAAACAAACAACAACAGATGCTGGCGAGCATGTGGAGAAAAGGGAGTTTCTATACTGCTGGTGGGAATGCAAACTAGTGCAACCTCTTGGAAGACAGTGTGACAATTTCTGAAAGAACTAGAAAATGGCCTTCCATATGACCCAGAAACCCTTTATTGGAAATATATCCAAAGGAACTCATCATTCTACCATAAAGATAACTGCACACACATGTTTGTTGCAGCTCTATTCACAATACCAAAAACATGGAACCAACCATGCTGCCCATCAAAGGTGGACTGGATTTTTAAAAGATGGTATATATGCACAATGGAATATTATGCAGCCATAAAGAAGGACAAACCTATGGACTTCACAGCAACTTGGATGGATTTAGAGTCTATCATAGTCAGTGATCTATCACAGAAACAAAGCACAGAGTACCATATGCTCTAACTCATAAGCAGACATTGAACACTTATCATAATACTATAAGAAAGGGATTGGCAGTGGTGGGAAACCGTCAGAGGAGGTGGGTGGACTTGGCAGTTGAGGGAAACTGCCAGGGGAGGGAGAGGCACACCTCATCCACAAGGGTACCTGCATAATTGAACCCTATATGTTTAAAATAAAAAAAGAAAAGATATATTTATTTTATTTTATTTGTTATTTTTAATTCTGTTATTATTTTTTTATGTTTTTAGTTGGAGTCTCACTTTGTCACCCAGACTGGAGGGTAGTGACACGTTCATAGCCATCACAACCTCAATCTGCTGGGCTTAGGCAATCCTTCTGCCTCAGTCTTCCAAGTACCCAACTATAGGTGCACGCTACCACACCTGGCTTATTTTTAAAATTTATTTTAGAGACAAGGTCTCATCAAGTTGCCCAGGCTGGTCTCAAATCCCCGGACTTAGTCAATCCTCTCACCTCGGCCTCCCAAAGTGCTGGGGTTACAGGCTGAACCACCGCACCCAATCATATTTTTTACTTTAAAGATATGGGGTACAATTCAGGATTAGGTATACAGGTCTTTATCATACAGGTAAGGTTTGGGCCTCCCTTTGGTCCCCTCCTGGTTTGAGATCAGTTAACCCTAATGATGTCCTGGCAGTGTCACACTACTGCCAATCCTTTCTTATAGAATTATGGTAAATGTTCAGGTCTGCTTATGAGTGAGAACATGTGGTACCCAGTTCTTTGTTTCTCTGATAGATCATCAAGTATTATAGACTCAAAATCAGTCCAAGTTGCTGCAAAGTCCATATGTTTGTCCTTCTTCTTTATGGCTGCATAAAAGTGCTTTATATGTAATTTTTCCTTTTTTTCTTTTTTCAATATGCCTGTTGAATAAATTTTTTTGTAGGGTTATCTACAGTTTGGGTGTTGTTGATTTTATCCCCATGGTGATGTTTACAAGTCCATCTGTTTTCTGTTTTTTCCATACATCTAGAGGCTGAATCAGCCTCAGATTCAACTTCTTTGCAGGGGTGGCGGGGGGAGTCCTCACTTTTCATTTCTGGTTCTCCTTTTTATTTTGGAGGACATATTTCCAGTTTAGTCCCCACCTTCGTGACAAAACCTGAAATGGAGCCAATGTTCCTGGGAAGTCAGGGGATGGGCATATGTCAGAGACTGGGCCAATCAGATGCTTCTTCCAGGTCTGTGAATCTTGAATGAGTAGGACAAAGAAGCAAGTGATATCTGAAGATTCATTCCCAGGATGGTGGCAGTGGCTGTGTGCAAAGGTTTACAAAGGGAAACATGGCATTGGAAATATGCAGGCATGGCACAAAGTGAAAGTGTCTTGTTCAGAGAGCTTATCTTGGGTGGTGATGTTATCTCCACTGCAGTCAGATTATTGATTACCTGTTGGGAGCCAACATCTATAGCTACATGGCTGAGGCCTGTAAAGGCCCATCTGGAAGATCGCCTCTGACATAGGATATCAGTTATACCTATGATATTGGCGTGTGATTGGTGACCAGTGTGCATACATGGCAGTAAAACTTATAAGTGAATCTCAGTACACTTGATGGAAGGTGCATGGCGGAATTGTTTCTGTCTTTCTAAGTTTAGCTTCTTTCTAGATATTTTTTTACTTCTATTTCCTGGTAGACTGGGTAGTCCTTGTTCCCGAAAGCTGTTTCCCCTAGGGCTAAGATTAGAAACTAAATTACCATGATAGTTCTGTCCCCTGCCCCTAGCCAGGTAGAACGTTTTCTTTTGTTTCGTTAATTACCGAAACTCTGTCTGCTTCAGCCCATGGCCGCCATCTTGGAAGCCCTGCATTTCCTTGTTCAAGAGTGTGACAGCTACTATTTGATTTTTAGAGTAGACTTGTTGGGATAAAATATATACATATACACTCATAGCTGCGTAAATCTATGCTTGCTGTTTTGATTCCTTTTGCTACATTATTCAAGTGTAATAGTTACTATATGATTTATAAAAGAATTAACGATAAGGTATTAGCTTAATAGGATATAGCATAGTATTAAAGTCCAATAACTAGATCATATGAAAATTAAAGTTTAGACATATGAAACATGAATTATAGTAAAGTTTTGTAGTTTAAGAATAAGTTTTAACTGAGTTATAAGGCGTTATGTTAAATTGTAATAGGTTAATAGTATAGTGTTAAGTTGATAATATTAATTGTTAAAAATATTGGGAATCAGTGAACTTGGATTGAACCTAGAGTTAACTCAGGAAAGTTTTTTGTATTAATCAGGGTATAGAGCAAAGAGTATAATATGAATGATTCGTGAACATTATGGAAAACACTTTGAACGATTTGTATTGAAATTGTGCACCTGTGACCTTAATGTAAGCATGGCAGGCATCATGGAATTCGAATTGTTTGCTTGGAAATTGCAGATCTTGTGGTGGTCTTGTGATGCATAGTTTGTAAAGCACGAAACTTGTACGCCCCCAGTGAGTGATTATCACATTGCTGGAGGGTATAGAAAATGGTATATAAGTTGGAAAAGGTTTGAATAAAATCGGCTTCAGTCTTGGCCAGACTGTTCCCAGAAGAGCTGCCTCCGAGTAGTTTTCTTCTCTCCGTTCTGATTCACCGGTGCGGTCCTAACCCTTCCCTGGTCAGTGCAGGTCACCGACACTTATATTTATACACTTAATAAAAAAGCATATTCATGCATTTCCATAGAAAGAACGAAGAAGAAAAATCATCTTCTCACAGAGCCTATTGCAGTTTATACCTTGATTTCCTGTACTGTTGTAAATTTAAAAGAAATTTTAATTACAACACTCAAGGATGAGAATTTCTCCACTATAAAACAATTATTTTAATAATGTTCTATATTTTTAAAAAGTTTTATTCTTAACATACATGTTACTTAATTAAAAAAATTGATTTTCTAAATATGTACTTATAGTTAAAAATACGTTTGTCTAGTAAATAATGTAACCTAATGGTTACTATGTAGTGAATATGAACAGATATTAATTATAAGTTAATCAGATTTAATATTTTTATGCTCAACAATTCAAATATCATTCATTGCATAAAACATTATGCAAAAATATATAATATATATTAAAGGTAGCTCTATAAATGTTTAAAAGTGAGCGTTTGTTTAATGATCAGGTTTGAACTACAGGACACATGACTTTAAATTTTAAATAAGTTAAATATAGTTTTTACATTTTCATTAACTTCAAATTACAATAATATTATGTTTTAAAGTTTATTAAATCTTACAACAAATCAATGAATAATTC
>NW_007249758.1:18409-26692 GCF_000164805.1 Carlito syrichta | reverse complement strand
GTAATAGTTACTATACGATTTATAAAAGAATTAACGATAAGGTATTAGCTTAATAGGATATAGCATAGTATTAAAGTCCAATAACTAGATCATATGAAAATTAAAGTTTAGACATATGAAACATATGAATTATAGTAAAGTTTGGTAGTTTAAGAATAAGTTTTAGCTGAGTTATAAGGCATTACGTTAAATCGTAATAGGATAATAGTATAACTGACAGTTAAGTCATTTAACTAAACTTACAGATTATAGTATAGTGTTAAGTTGATAATATTAATTGTTAAAAATATTGGGAATCAGTGAACTTGGATTGAACCTAGAGTTAACTCAGGAAAGTTTTTTGTATTAATCAGGGTATAGAGCAAAGAGTATAATATGAATGATTCATTGAACATTATGGAAAACACTTTGAACGATTTGTATTGAAATTGTGCACCTGTGACCTTAATGTAAGCATGGTAGGCATCATGGAATTCGAATTGTTTGCTTGGAAATTGCAGATCTCGTGGTGGTCTTGTGATGCATAGTTTGTAAAGCACGAAACTTGT
This sequence comes from Carlito syrichta, assembly GCF_000164805.1. Classification (NCBI taxonomy): domain Eukaryota; kingdom Metazoa; phylum Chordata; class Mammalia; order Primates; family Tarsiidae; genus Carlito; species Carlito syrichta. The sequence continues at coordinate 26,144 of NW_007249758.1, read as the reverse complement.
ACGCCCCCAGTGAGTGATTATCACACTGCTGGAGGGTATAGAAAATGGTATATAAGTTGGAAGGAGTCCGAATAAAAGTTGGCTCCAGTCTTGATCAGACTGTTCCCAGAAGAACTGCCTCCGAGTGGTCTTCTCGCTGTCCAGATTCTCTGGTGCGGGTCTTAACCCACCCTTGGTCAGTGCTGGTCACCGACAATTACCCATCAGGTGCTGACTCCCAAACAACAGGGTCTGACAGTCAGGCTGTTTTAAGATTAGCCCCTGAAATTTCTAAGCAAGAATATGATTAGATAAGTATGCATGGTACAAGGGAGTGTCTGGTAGATAAAGGGAGAGAAGTTTCCAAAACATGTTTCAGTGCTACATATCTCAAGATTACGAAAGGGAGAGGGAAAATAAAATTTAAAATACATTTGAAGGCTGAAATACTCAGTTACAACTTTCCACTGTCAAATATCATTCCATTTTTATGGGAAGTGGGTGTTGTATTTTATCTAGCTACTTGCTGCTGAAAAGGTCCAGTGTGGGGAAACTGTGGAATTAAACCGTTTGACTCGGCAGCAAGTTCGTGTTCAGGTCCTTGTTCTTTTTAAGTCTTTTTGAGGATCCAATCTCCAGGCTAAAAATAAAGTATGGTCACTTCTGTGGGATGAGTGGTTCTGTCAGAAGCAAACTCATTAGGAGAAGGGAGTATAATTGTCAAGAGTCTTATCACATTTAGCAATGCTTATTTTTAGAATATGTTTCATCTTCTCAGTTTTTAAAAATATCTGTCATGGTCTTTAAGATGATAATCTAAAGATTGTAGGAAGGTGTAGAAAGGGGTGAGTCACAACCTTCTCTGACATTCTTGTAGCCATCATAGTCTTCTTTGAATCAGGTGTTTGCCAAAAAAAAAAAAAAAGGTATTTGCCAATAAAAAGCACAATCCCATTCACAATAGCCACCAAAAAAAAGAAAGAAAGAAAAAAAGAAATACCTTGGCATCTTCCTAACCAGAGAAGTGAAAGACCTTTACAATAAGACCTATAAAATACTGCACAAAGAAATCCAAGAAGACATAAACAAATGGAAAAATATTCCATACTCATGGATAGAAAGAATCAACATTGTTAAAATGTCCATCCTACCCAAGGCAATCTACAGATTCAACGCAACACTCATTAAGTTACCAACATCATTCTTCTCAGACCTGGAAATGACAATATAGAAATTCATATGGAAACATCAATGACCAAGAATATCAAAACAATCCTTAGCAAAAGAAACAAAGCAGGAGGTATCACACTTCCAGATTTCAAACTTTACTAAAAGGCTACAGTAATCAAAACAGCCTGGTATTGGTACAAGAACAGTCATATAGGCCAATGAAACAGGATAGAAGCAAAGTCTCAATTTCTCAACCAACTCATCTTAGACAAAGCCTCCACCAACAACCACTGGGGAGAGGAGAAACTATACAGTAAATGGTGCTGGAAAAACTAGCTGATTGAAACAGTACCCCTACCTATTACCATTGACAAAAATTAACTCTAAATGGATCAAAGACCTAAATATAAAATCTTGAACTATAAGAATCTTAGAAAATGCTGGAGACACCCTTATGGAAATTGGAACTGGCAACCAATTCCTGATCAAAACCCTAAGTGCCCATACCATAAGAAATAAGATAGATAAGAAGGACCTCATCAAACTGACAAGCTTCTGCAAAGTAAAAGAAACCATCAACAGAGCAAGGAGGCAGCCCACAGAATGGGAAAAAATATTTGCCAACTGTATTCTGACAAAGGCCTAACATCTAGGATCTATAAGGAATTCAAACACGCCAAAAGGGAAAAAACAAACAGCCCCATTAAAAATTGGGCAAAAGACATGAATAGACACTTCTCCAAAGAAGATATTTGGGCAGCCAACAGACACATGAAAATGTGCTCAGCCTCATTCATCATCAGAGAAATGCAAATCAAAACCACATTGAGATACCAACTAACCCTGGTAAGAATGGCCATCATTCATAATACAAACAACAACAGATGCTGGCGAGGATGTGGAGAGAAAGGAATGCTTCTACACTGCTGGTGGGAATGCAAACTAGTGCCACCTCTTGGAAGACAGTGTGGCGATTTCTGAAAGAACTAGAAATTGACCTTTCATATGATCCAGCAATTCCCCTATTGGAAATATACTCAAAATAACTCAAATCATTCTACAAAAAAGATGCCTGCACACGTATATTTGTTGAAGTTCTATTTACAATAGCAAAAACATGGAACCAACCATGTGGTTCATCGAAGTTGGACTGGATGAAAAAAATGTGTTACATATACACACTGGAGTACTATGCAGCCATAATGAAGGACAAATATATGGACTTCACAGTAATTTGGATGGATTTAGAGTTGATCGTAGTCAGTGATCCATCACAGAAACAAAGAACAGAATACCACATATTCTCATTCATAAGCGGACCTTGAACAATTATCATAATACTGTAAGAAAGGAATTGGCAGTAGTGGGAAACTGCAATGAAGATGGGATTGGCAGTTGAGGGAAACTGCCAGGGGAGGGAGGGGCACACCTCATCCACAAGGATACCTGCATAATGAACATTTGTATACATAACCCTGAATGGTACCCCACCTCTTTAAAATTAAAGATTTTTTAAAAAGGCATTTGCCAAAAACAAAAGCTGAATCTGAGTCTGATTCAGCCTATCGATGGCTGTTAACTATAAAATTTTTGGTTCCTGAATTAATAAAAAAGTCAATAAGCATACTCCCCACTGTCAACTATACCTAGGAGTCATGTGGGTATATGATGTTGGCTAAACATATGTATTTAATTGGTTACAGGATGGGCTATGACTATTCATGATGGCAATAAAGGTGTATGTAACATATGAACTACGTTTACCTTGGGGCAGAGACTTAGTCTTTGCCTGCATGGCCCTATTTATAATTTATAATTTGGTGTCTTATGGTCATAAAGAGCCTGATCTTTCAGTCTTATGATCTCTATTTTAACATCAATGCTGGTCAGTTGTTGTGTCTAATCTCTGAAATGGAGGGGTATAATGAGGCATGTGTAATGTCCTGTCCCATCATGGCCTGAAACTAAATTTTAAATATTTGAAGGGGTCCCCTTGACCAAAATGAGGTCCAAGGTTGGGGGGAGGCTTCGGATTTTGTTTTTCAATTTATATTTCCCCTCTTTGGTTAAGACATGCCAGAGGCCAGAAGGGGGATTGCAGGGTCATATGGGAGGTCAATATTTAGAGCTTTTAGGAATCTCCATATTGTTTTCCACAGAGGTTGCAGTAGTTTGCACTCCCACCAACAGTGTAGAAGTGTTCCCTTTTCACCACACCCACTCCAGCAACTGTTATTTTTGGAGTTATTGATAATTGCCATTCTGACTGGAGTTAGGTGGTATCTCAGTGTGGTTTTGATTTGCATCTCCCTGATGACTAAATTTGCATTTCTAAAGGAACAATTGTTAGCTGAAACAAGATAGAAAATTTGTATTTTAAAATCACAGAGTTAAGACACCAGGCCTGAATATTATACCATCATTTGCTTTAAATGATGTAAATATTCAGTTAACATGGCCAGGAAAAACACTTTAGACAAAGGCATGACTTATGAATCGAATACAATATAAAAGAGAGCAGAGCTTTAGACTTGTGAGGAATCAATCTCCTTACAAAAAGGGAAAAAAAAGATCCTCCAAAATGGGAGTTTGTGGTGACTTTTCTGTTTTCCTTCAGGGATCCCAGGCTATCAGAAATTATTTTAGGTTCCCTCATGTGGGTATTGAGGTGGTCAAAGGAAGGAGGGACAGAAACAAATGGAGAAACAGACAAAGTTCAGGCAACTTAAAAGATTCCTAAAAGCAGGATCTAAAACAAAAAAAGCATAATGCGCCTCCCATATATAATATATATAATTAGTTTCAGTTAAGCAGACTTTTAACCATAGAGCTCTAAAAAAAAGTCCTTGTAAATCTCATTATCAAATGTTAACAGTTGGTATTTTTCTGGCTTTAAATTTTTTTACCCAAGAAATTTTCCCAAATGCCTAAACCAAGATAAAAGGACAAAAATCACAACATAAGAAGTACACACAGACTTCAAACCAGAAGGGACCGCAGCCCAAGTCACCACAGCAAAAGGCCAAACCTCAACTGAAGTCCAGAGCAGGACAGTTCTGAGCTTGCCAAGAACTTAAAAGACTTTTTCTTTGCTCTTCAATTTGGTCACGAGAACTCTTAAGGCTAGTTGTGGCACGATTACATTTTTCTTTTAATGTAAACTTTACATTAATTGTTTAGAATGAAAGATCTCTAAAATCTTTTTTAAAAATCTATCTTTTAGCTGTTGACAGTTCCAAAACTAGTCACACACGCCTTTCATCGCAATTAATCAAAACCTCGCAGACGAGAAAGGGACTTTTAACATCCATTCATTGGAGTGCACAGAGAGGGAGCCAGGAACCTGGCTGGTAAGTATTCCCTCCCCCTTTGCTGGCAAAACAGATCCTGAGTTTCCTTCACTGCGCTTCCAGAAGAGAAGAGTGTCTTTGTTAATCCTGTTCAATGCCACAATCTGGGCCATGGCCATGGCCACCCCCTAAAGGTTCACTGGACAATCACTGGCATGAGGCAGATTGGTTAATAGGAGAAAGGGCTCGTCAATGCGTTGAATGCATTGTATGCATAGGCGTCCTATAGGCCCAACTTCCCAGTGAGTTAAAAACTGAGTTAAAGGCGGAGTGACAAAGGACTCTACATGGGCCAGGTCAGTCGAAGAGCTGTCTTCATGTTAGGTGTCAGCATGGCAGATGGAATTTTTCACCTAACTTATGAGGACTCCATTTTTAAGCCCATCTGGTGCCTTGTAGCCACCATAACAAAATACATCTACATACGGTCACAGATCCTATAGCTTTTACCTCAGAACTCTAGCCATGTGATAGTATCACAGACACACGATTTTATAAAGAGAGCTGGTTCTACATTGTTTCTGACAAAATCAGGACCTGGTCCCATGGGTGAACTTTGTTAGCCCTGGTAGGTCATCCAAGAAAGACTGGGGACCAAAATTTGGGTGGTGTCCATGATTATTTTAAAAACTTTTTAAACTCCTTTTCTCTCTAAGTTTTAAATGTTTATGTTCTAGCTAGAACTGTATAAGAAAAACAAAATTCTCAAGCAATCTAGAAGAAGTAAGTTGCATTTCAACACTAGTAGCTTAAAAGCAGATTCAGCAGATTCAAAGTAGGCAGAAAAGAGAGAAATAGGTAGCTTAAGAAGACCCTATTTAACTTTATAGTTATAGGTTAACTATTTGAGCTCTGAACTAACTTTGCTGTAATTTGCCCATCAGTTTTACAGTGTGCACACACATACAAACATGTGACCAGCTGGAGTCCCAGAAAATTTGGCATGCCTTCCATAGCAATAAAGTGACAGACAGAATAGGTGTTCTGCCAACCACTTCAAGGGGAGAGACAAACAGAACAAAAGTCAGGCAGACAAGGGCCGGAAAGCAGACAGCTACAGATTTGGACAGATGGAGTGCTCTCAGACTAATCGCCACTGAAGCAGCTGGTAAAAGTCCTGAGTTCTTGTCCTGGCTTTGGACGGTCCCACAAGTGGCTGGGTCTGGACAGAACAGAGCCAAGTGGTGCCACAGACAGCGTGAGAGCCCAGATGGTGCCTCAAGCAACCAAGTCCAAAGGAGTCCCAAATGGCACCTCAGCAGAGACAGGGAATACCTGTGTGCACTGAGTGACCCACCCAGTTCTGAACTCTGTCGGCTTCTCAGATGCCACTGTGCTTGCCCCAGCGATGGGTAAATAGGTAGCCAGTGCTCTGAAGGGGAACGAAGGGCGAGTCCCAAGACTACACCATCTCAGCTGCTGACTGGAAGCCGCCAAGGTCCACCTGCAAGTTCAGCTAGCCCCAGGCAGTCAGCACCTAGGAGTGGCTGTTGCCTCTCAGGTAGCTGCCGCCACCAGCAGCTCCAACTGTTGGAAACCAAGCAGACAGGCTAGGCTACTCACAAAGGCAGCTCTCCCCACATCCCACTCCCACCAAATTTGTAACCTGGTACAAACTCAGCACTTGCAGCTAAAGCCAAAGAGGAGAGATGACAGATGATGAGAGGAAAGTGACTTTATTTCAAAAGACAGCAGATGGGGAAATGGCCAGGCTCATGCCTCAAATAGACCATTTTCGGGGTTTTGAGAGTTTTAGGTTGAGTGCAAGGGTTTGAAAAGGGACTCTTGCTCTGGGAAGCATGCAGAAGTGGCTCCGGGTGCAGGTGTCTAGTTCTGATGGCTCTCCTTGGGTGGTGGTTCTCCCAGAGGTCTGGTTGGTGTCACCACCACTGCAGTCAGGTGATGATTAATCATCATGTGAGTGCCCCCATGCAGGAGGGTCCTGCAGTCAGGCTGTTTTAAGATTAGCCCCATGAAACTTCTAAGCAAGCTTAAGGCTAAATAAGTGTGCATGGCACAAGGGAGTATCTGGTAGATAAAGGAAGGGAAGAAGTTTCTAAGACATGATTCAAGGCTACATTTTAAGATTAAGACAGAGAGAGAAGCTGGGCTCAGTGGCTCAGCCTGTAATCCCGCACCTTGGGAGGCTGAGGTGAGTGGATTGCCTGAGCCCGCAGGTTCGAGACCTGCCTGGGCAACTTGGTGAGACCTCACCTCTACAATAAATCAAAAAATTAGCTGGGTGTGGTAGCGCGCTTGTAGTTCCAGCTACTTGGAAGGCTGAGGCGGAAGGATTGTGGGAGCCCAGCAGGTTGAGGTTGCGGTGGCTGGGAGCGGCCACTGCACTCCAATCTGGGTGACAGAATGAGACTCCAACTCAAAAAAAAAAAGAGAGAGAGAACGTTAAAATCCATTTTAAGGCTGAGACACTCAGTTGCAATCATGCCTGGCCAGATTAATAAATTTCTCAGTGGGGGTAGAGACAAGGGAATTTTTGCCAGACTTCTCTTCTCATTCTCACCCCACATAAAGAATTATAGATATAAATGTCTCAATGGTATGCTTTCTGCTAGCATTTATTTACTCTGTGCTGTTGCTGGAGGGATAAAAGACCAGGGACAATTGGTTCTGCACAGAAAATTAGTGTTTCCAAGGCACCTGTGGCACCTGGGTGAGCCAGTAGGCGTTAACTTAGTAAAGGGGGAGAGAAACCATTCCAGGCAGGGTGATCAGCACGTGGAAAGGCCTGGTGCTGCACCAGGTGAGAAGGAACTCAGGGCTGACCACCAAGATGTTCAGTACTTAGCTGATTGGTAAGAGCTTGTACCTTATCAGTTGTTAAATATTTTTAAATGGAATGTGGCCTACTGTCAGGCAGCCTCAGGCAGTTAAGTGTGTGCACACATGTTGCTGCCAGAGGGAAAGTACTTGAACCAGGGACTCCCATCCATAATGTGCATAGTGGACTGAGTGTCCAGTAAGACTTTCCACAGAGTCCAAGACTGCATAGCTTAACAGAAATAAGTGTCACGGGCAAATTTGTGTCCCCAGAGTTCTTTTCCTGGGGCCACCAAGAAAACAAGCTAACCAAAACCACTGCTGAAAGTGCCTGGCACAAAGCATATGGTCATTAAATATTCATCGACAGGCCAGGCCTGGTGGCTCAGCCTATAATCCCGTACCTTTGGGAGGCTGAGGTGAGTGAATTGCCTGAGCCCGCGGGCTCGAGACCCACC
>NW_007249758.1:1079-18052 GCF_000164805.1 Carlito syrichta | reverse complement strand
AGCCTTCCAAGTAGCTGGAACTACAGGAGCGTGCTACCACACCTGGCTAATTTTTTGATTGATTGTAGAGATGAAGTCTTGCTAAGTTGCCCAGGCGGGTCTCGAACCCGCAGGCTCAGGCAATTCACTCACCTTAGCCTTAATATTTACTTTTCTTCTGAAGTTGTATCTCTGATAAATGTCTGTTTTACTTAACAATCTAGGTTTGGCTCAACAGACTTCCGTTTTTATTCTAAATACTTAGAGATTATCTACTCCAACTCTAATTTTACAAATGAGAAAAAAGGAATTCAGCTAACATAACCAACTAGTCAGTGGACATAACTGACTAGACCTCAAGTTTACCAATTAGAAATCAAGACAATCTTCTGTTCTCCTGTTTCAATAAAAATCAACACCCCCTTCCACAAGTGTGTTTGTGTTCCTAGAAGCAAGACTGATTAAATGACTGGATTTGGGTCTCAGTAAGGTGCTAGTTTGGCCTACAGCAGTAGATAAATATTGTAGATAAAGCAGATATAAAAAGAAAAATCCCACATATCTCATCAAATGTCAGAAAAACCTCTCCGAGAAGGCTTGTATCCAACAGGGTTATATTGCCACCTCTGGGGAGGCCCTCAGTCCCTTGCCGGGCGCATCCCTGGATCTGTACGGGTCTGCAGGCAGGTTCTGATGCAGATTGCTGGCTTCCTCAGATAAAGAAAATGAAACAGGGTTAGTCTAGGAGAGCCTTCTCTCAGCGCTGTGAGGATGTTCTTTACTACGTAGCTGAGTCCCTCTCATTATTCTTCCTATCAGGAAGAATAATTTACAGAATGTTACTGTAAGGTAAACGAAACCAGACCAGGCAAAATGGCAACAAAGGAGCCAAGAAAAATTTATTAGCGCAATCCCGGGTGAGGTTCACCGGTCCATGTACCTGTGGGCCAGAGAAGTCGCGCCCAGCAAGATGGGCGATGGGTTTATAAAGGGCACACTGAGAAAGCTGTGAGGGGGTCAGGGAGAGCAATCACTCGTTGGGACAGCTGTCACGTCTGCTGGCGATTGGCTGAACGGGGTTGCTAGAGTCGCTGTAACAGGTACTGGCTGGCTTTGCAGCTGGAGTCTTAGTTCCAATTACTCATTTTTGCTGGCTCACTCTCGCCCATTGTTCTCCTGGTCCGGGTTGGAGCCATCTTGCTGAGGCCCGCCCCGCCCTCTGGTACCTCCAGCCTTACAATTATGAGTCAGGTTTTTATGACAGAAAAAATGGGTGACTGTGCTAATTTCAGTGGGTGAGGGAGAAAAGGCCTCAGAGCTGTTCACTACCTCAAACCAGCTGGAGTCCTTGCTAAGCATTTTTTGCAGTCTCATTGGGGTAAATTACATAAAATGCAACTTGGACCATGCTGACTTTTGCAAAGGTAACTTAGACTTTCTGCTTCTTGGCCTTGAAAATGGAGAACTAGAATTGGTAGATTTAAGGAACCTTTTTGCCATTTTTGGATTAACAAATGATTAAGTGAATGGATACCAGTTGTTAAAATTCTCTGAATGAAAAGTGCCTCTCACTGAGATCTTGGATGAACCCACACTGTTAACTGTTGTCTCTGTGTTCAGTCAGGCCAAAAGTGAATAATATAGTAATTTAGGGCCTTATTTTGTTGTCTGACTTTGAAACAGAGCCTGTAGGTGCTGGAGAATCTCTAGAAGAACAAGAGCATTCACGCAGGAAGTCTTGCTCATTATGGGAGAAATGCCATGGCAACATCTCTGTGAAGTCATGTGTGGGTGGATGGGAATGTGCCAGCATCCAAGTGCATCCTGTGTGCATGCACGTGTGCTTCACACAGATCATCCTCTCTTGCAAATCCTCCTGTAGCAATGTATAGTCATACTCATCCTTATATCAGCTACCCCAGAGCAGCTTCTAATTGGTACTTCACGCTAAGAGCAAGGAGAGAAATCTCATAAATTAATCAATGAGGGGGATGGGAAGGAGTCTGCACAGAAGCCCACACTCTGCAAATGAATCTAAGAACAAAAAGGCACGTCTGAGCTTAGAGAGCTCTACAGGCATAGTATTTATTTTATTTATTTATTTATTTATTTATTTATTTATTTATTTTTGAGTTGGCATCTCATTCTGTCTCCCAAACAGGAGTGCAGTGGCTGCTCCTGGCCACCACAACCTCAACCTGCTGGGGCTCCGGCGATCCTTCCGCCTCAGCCTTCCAAGTAGCTGGAACTACAGGCACGCGTTACCATGCCTGGCTAATTTTTGATTTATTGTAGAGATGAGGTCTCGCCAAGTTGCCCAAACGGGTCTTGAACCGCAGGCTCAGGCAATCCACTTACTTCAGCCTCCCAAAGGCGCAGGATTACAGCTGCGCTACCAAGCCTGGCTTATTTATTTTTTATTATAAAGATGTGGGGTACAATGCAGGGTTAGGTATACAAACATTGATTATGCAGGTACCCTTCTCAATGAGGAATACCCCTCCCTCCCCTAGCAGTTTCTCTCAACTGCCAATCCCACCCCCCCTCCCCTGATAGGTTCCCATTACTGCCAAATGCTTTCTTATAGTATTATAATTGCTTAAGGTCTGCTTATGAGTGAGAAAATACGGTACTCTGTTCTTTGTTTCTGTGAAATATCACTGAGGTTGATCGACTCCAAATCCATCCAAGTTGCTGCGAGGTCCATATATTTGTCCTTCTTTATGGCTGCATAATATTCCATTGTGCATATGTACCACATTTTCTTTATCCAGTCCAGCTTCAGTGGGCAACATGGTTGGTTCCATGTTTTTGCTATTGTGAATAGAGCTGCAACAAACATACATGTGCAGGTATCTTTTCCATAGCATAATTTGAGTTTCTCCGGGTATATTCCCAACAGGGGAATTGCGGGGTCATATGGAAGGTCAATTTCTAGTTCTTTCAGAAATTGCTACACTGTGTTCCAAAGAGGTTGCACTAGTTTGCATTCCTACCAGCTTCTGCAAAGCAAAAGAAACCATCAAGAGAGCAGGGAGACAGCCCACAGAATGGGGAAAAAATATTTGCCAACTGTATATCTGACAAAGACCTAAAATCTAGGATCTATAAGGAACTCAAATGCGCCAAAAGGAAAAAAACAAACAGCCCCTTTAAAAAGTGGGCAAAAGACATGAATAGACACTCCTCAAAAGAAAATATATGGGCAACCAACAGACATATGAAAAAGTGCTCAGCCTCATTCATCATCAGAGAAATGCAGATCAAAACCACACTGGGATACCACCTAGCTCCTGTAAGACTGGCCATCATTAATAAGACAAACAACAGATGCTGGCGAGGATGCAGAGAAAAAGGAATGCTTCTACACTGCTGGAGGCACATCATTTAAGTGAAGGTCTCGAGAACAGTGAGAGCCAGAACTCTGAGAGAGATTTGAATTCTTTCTGCAGTTACAACAAAATTTGAGTCTTTTTTTTCCAATTTAGTGATTTAGTTTCAATTACAAAAGAGTCAAAGTAACTAACATTTTCACAATTTAGTAACTTCAGTATGTGCCATCGTCTGTGTTCTGAAAAGGCAAAACATCCTTTGCTTGTTTAACTGAAGACCAGGAAGGTGTTGCAGACGAGGTGGGTGAACAAAGCCAGGAGGAGGAGAATAAACTTCCACCAGGTCTGTTTCTTTATGCCCAAAATTCTGATGCCTGCTTTACATGGATGTTCATTTTATTTCTCATGGTGATTTCCTGAATAGTTGGATAAATGACTTTGATTCCTTTCTTTCATATATTCATTCAGCAAATACTTATAGCGTGCTTAATATGCTCCAGGCACAGGACTAGTCCCTACAAATATAATGCTGACCCACATGGGTATAGTTCTTGCTCTCAAGGAGCTTATATGCTACAGCGGGATATCTGCATTAGTCAAATAAGCATACAAAAGTGATAAGCAATGGGAAAGAGGTAAATGGTACTAAGAGAATGAAAACATTTAATGTGGTCAGGGAAGATTTCCTGATCAATGTAAAATGAGCTGAGATTGTAAGAATAAATAGAAAGTAACTAAATCAAGTGAGAAGATAGCATGTTCCAGGCAAATGGAGGAAAGAATACGTGCAAGGTTCCTGTGGCAGGAAAAAGTATGACTGATATGAGGGAACAAATGATACCAACGTGTTACTCTGGATTCTTAATTTAACAGAACAGAGAAAATAATGTTTTGGCCAATCTTTGTGGGAAAAGAACTTATTAAAATTTTGGGTTGCTTATAGATGTCTTGGAATACTATAGTAGCAAGTCTCCAGTAACTATATCCAAAATAATTCTTTGTAACTTGTGCCATGAAGACACCACTGACACTGGTATCACTGGCCGCATCGACCTGGGCTCTGGACCTTGTTGCCACCACTGGAAGCAACACCTCCGCTCCTACTGCAAGAGTGGGTCTACAAGAGTGGATCTCTGCTTCTTTGTCATTAGTTGCTGAGTGAACATCCCCCTGGGAGTGTCTACCTATCTGCACCCTAGCCACAAGGCAGACTTGGAAAGCAAAATGGACCACCAGAAGCACATCTTCCAACTGTGCCTATCAGGAAGAAGTCCCTTCTGCATTGACCTGAAGGCCCATTGTGTCATTCCACTAGTGCCTGCCAAACATTCAGAGTGTTCTGAAAACTCAGGTTTTCTAGGAAACTGCCCACTAGTTGAGGGAGGATGTCCCCTAGCAGGTGTAGGCCAGAGGGGATGCAGCATGCACGTGTGGCTCATGAGTGTCATGTGTAACTTATGACATCTATGTGACTTAAGAACTGGTTCTAATTCACTGGCCAGTATATTCGTTATCTTTTCCTGCAAAACAAACTACCCCCAGGATATAACAGCTTCAAGCAACACACATCTATTATCTCGCATCATTTTTAATGGTCTGAGTATTCCCTTTAGCACTCAGGTTGAAATTCAGTTGCCATTGTGACAGTATTAAGAGGTGGGGACTTTCGGAGGTGATTAGGCTGTGAGCACTCCACCCTCATAAATAGATTAATGCTATTGTTATAGAGGTGGGTTAGCTAGAGCAGGTTCCTGAGAAAAGAATGGGTTTGGTCCTATTTCATCACTCCGTCTTGTGTCCTCGCTTCCACCTGCCCCCTTCTGCCATGGGATGATGCTTATGAGATGCCGTGCCACACTCTTGGACTTTGCAACCTCCAGAAGCATCAGCCAAATACACTTTTGTTGTTTATATGTTGCACAGTCTGTGGTATTCTGTTATAGCAGCAGGAAATGGACTAAAATAGAAATCCAGGAGTGGCCTAGCTGGGTAGTTATGGCTCAGGGCTTCTCACAAAAGTGTAATGCAGATATCAGTTGGTGCAGCATTATTCACAATAGCTAAAACATGGAACCAACCGTGCTTCCCATCAAAAGAGGACCGGATTTTTAAAATGTGGTACATATACACAATGGAATAGTATGCAGCCAGAAAGAAGGACACAATTATGAGCTTTGCAGCAACTTGGATGGACTTAGAATCTGTAATACTCAGTGATCTATCATGGAAACAAAGAACTGAGTATTGCATGTTCTCACTCTTAAGTAGACCTTGAGCAACTATCTTAATACTCTAAGAAAGGAATTGGCAGCAGTGGGAAACTGTCAGGGGCGGAGGGTGGAACTGGCAGCAGTGAGAAACTGCCAGGGGAGTGGGGAGTACACCTCATCAACAAGGGTACCAGCACAATGAACATTGGTATACCTAGCCCTGAACTGTACTTCATGTATTTAAAAAAAGAGATATCAGCCAGGGCTATAACGTCTGAAGGCTTGACTGGGGCTGGAGGATCCACTTCAAAGATGTTGGCCCCAATTTTTCCTGTTTTTGGCCAGAAGCTTCAGTTCCTTGGCATGTGTGTTTCCATACGCTGTTTGAGTGTCTTCATGACAGAGCAAAGGTCTTGTCCCAGAGCAAGCGACCCAGAAAAGAAAACAAGACAAAAACCACAGTGTTTTTCACAACCTGCTTCAGAAGCTACAGAACATCACATCTGCTGTGTTCTGCTGGTCACCCAGACCAACCTTGCTACAACATGTGAGGGGACCGCACACAACTTGAACGTTGAGAGGCAGAGATCCTTGGGTGCTATCTTGGAGACTGACTGCCACGTGTTGGTTCTCCTTGTGGATGAAAAACTATGGGCACATCTACTTTGTTGCAGGTGGTATATTGGAAGATAGCCAACCAGAGAGAAGAAGCTCACATGTTATGCTACTTGGCAACGAGAAATTGTGTCTTTACTGGTGTCTGGTAACAATCCAGGAGCTGTTTCTCAAAAAGAGAATAGTTGCTTTCTAGAAAGACATGACTTTACTCCAAAAACCTTGTCGATGTGGCTAAAATCCTCCATCTGGGACTTGCAGTGGGTTTTTACAGCACATTGGTGTTCCACACTTGCTTGGGTCTTCTGGGCCTAAAGGACTAAGTGCTGAAGCTAATTGTGCTGCAGCCTGGACCATTTGAAGAGAGATCTGTCAGCATGGACCCCCAACAAGCCTGGAGCATATTGATGGGTCAGAATAACACAACTTTAATAAATAGTCAGAAATCCAGAATGCAGGGACACCATAAAACTGTGAAGGTGTATCGCAGCCCCTGACAGGAGAACAGTATTCCCCTGGTATTTTTTTTTTGAATGAATGAATTTTTATAAAGCACTCACTAGATCCATAACTATATTCCAGGTTTCAGAGACTGCTAAGCTGTTTTGGTAGAAACAGCTCTTGAAATAGTGGTTGCTGTATCACTTCATTAAGCTAGTGTCATTATTCTGAGTTAGCCATCTTGTATATTAACCAGATGTGTTTCCAAGGTGACAGAGTAGAAGGTATGATTCCAAAATCTTTCTGTGACTCTGTTCGGTTCTTTCAGGGGTGCGGTATTGGTTTTGGTTTATGGTTTGGGCAGGAAGGGGGAGTGCTAGGGGACTCCTCTTGTTTCTTCCTTCACAACAGCCCTTCTTCCACAGATCAGGAAACCCATTTCGAATTTCGGCACGTTGTAGAGTAGGTCTATTCAACTCTGCATTCAGGAAAGGGGAAATAATCTTGACTGGATATTGAGGTCTCACCAAATCCCCCATGAGATGGACTCAGGCCAAATTTCACTCATTATCTGACCACCGCAAGCTCCCTCTCTGACACACTGTAGTATTCTGGGATCCTAAGAATTTGCGTTTTCTCAGAACCTGTATCCTATAATCCCTCAAAAGTCAGGAAAGTTGCCATTCTCCCATGTCCATTTCCCCTGTAGACTTTCCTTGGGACAAGTCTAAAAGGAATATCTACAGTGTGTGCTCAGGGTGGTCAATGCCTCTTCATTCAAGGCAAGTTCATGCAATAGGCAATGAATTAAGTCAGTCTGGACTAGGGGTACCATAGGAGATGTTCTGTATCCACCCGCATCCCTTTGGTTTCCTTTTATCGTTTCTGCACACCCATCTCTTGGTTTCTGGGCTCTTGTGCCTCTAAGGTGTCACACCTGCAATTGCCTTCAGAGCTCTGAAGTCAACACTTTGACTACTGAAGCCACTTTGGCCATGTGCCTGGAGAGTTGGAAGTGTCTGGGAATTCATGACTACTTTCCCTCCAAGGGCTCATAATCCGCAACTGAGAGTGAAAGCCCAGCTTTCCTGACTGGAGTCGGGACAAACCCTAAGGCAGAGTTTAAACTCCGGGGTTCCCTTGTGACATTGGGCTGAAGCTGGGTCATGGCCCGAGATTTCATCCCCGCTTGGTTTCGTTCCCTTCCCTGCTAGTCTTCCTCTGCTTACCACTTTCTCCTGGGAGCACTTTCTTAATAAGTCATTTTTATAGGAATCTTAATTTCAAGGTCTGCTCCCAAAGAACTTGACCTAAGACAGAAGTTCTACAGTTCATCAGACTTAGATTTTGTTTGTTCACTTGTTATATTGATCAAGAAAGAACTAAGAGGACTGGCTGTCTATTTCAGTTCTGACAAGTTCATGATCAATGACCGTTGCCAAAGACACCTGTGGTCAACATTTCTCTGACTCTGGCCCTACATCCTATTCACTAACAACACCCACCTTGCCTCAGGGAGTTAAATGTTACCTCTAGGCTTTATCTATGCTGGAATCCCAGCGTTGTTACTGAGATCAGGAAACCCATTTTTCATTTCAGTTTCTCTCATTAGCATCTTCAACCTATAAAGAATAACTCCCATCACTATTTTGAAGATGATGGCAACACTTACATCCATGTAATTCTGGAGATGACAAAAGGAGTATCTTCAGGGCTTTCTTAGGGTACATAGAAGATGGACAAGTGAGATGTCCACAATAAATCCACTTCAACATTCCTATGTCTCTAAGGCTTTGGGGCCTTTCTTGTACATTGCTGCTCAAAGTGGATGAGCACCAGAAATACCTGGGAGCTTGTTAGACATTCAGAATGTTGGGATCTACCCCAGACTTTACTGAATCAGAATTTTAACAAGATTCCCATGCTATTCACATGCACATTAATGTTTGAGAAACACTCACCTTAATTTGCTACGACAGCAAATTCCTGGCATTTCAGCATCTTGCAGTTAGGCCATCCCTGAACCCAGGTATCAGTCAACTAATTGGAAACACAACCAAAATAACTTCCAGCTGTTCAACAGAGCATATTGAACTTAGGGGTTCTGGACCCACCTGGGCCAGTAAATTCAATCTGATCTCAAATTATGTTTCCCTCCTTGAACTTGACCGATATTCTCTTTTGAAAGCAAAAACGGGCTGAGATCGGTGGCTCAAACTGTAACCCCAGCACTTTGGGAAGCCGAGGCGAGTGGATTGCTTGAGCCCACAGGTTTGAGACCAGCCCCAGCAACTAAAGGCCTCATCTTTACAATACATAAATAAATAATGATGCAGGCGTGGTAGCGCGCTCCTGTAGTTTCAGCTACTTGGAAGGCTGAGGCAGAAGGATTGCCGGAGCCCAGCAGGCTGATGCTGGGGTGGTCATGAGTGTGCCATTGCACTCCAGTCTGGGTGACAGAGTGAGACTCCAACTCAGGAAAAAAAAAAGAAAGAAAGGGAAAATGAAAAATATCTTGTACACCTCTTGGTGTGCACATCTCCTTCTGGCTTTGACTTTGTAATTGCATCTCACCCAAAAGACTGGAATCTAGTCATAAGCCTGGAAACAATGAGAAGTGAGTGGGAGGGCCAAGTTGTAAGGAGAATTAGCCCTCTTTGAACGGTACTTGCATGATCGCTAAGGATCCTCATGCAAGGTAGGGACAGCCCTATCAGACATGGAAGGAAAGATTCCTTTGGCTGGAGTTTGGATGTTTTGGAGGCATTTGACTCCTCCTATTGTATCCCATTGTGTCTTAGTCCTCTATGTCCTGGTCGATGCCCAGACTTCTACATAAGCATACATGAGGCTATGCTTTAACCTAATATGTAATGCAGCAATTCATAGGGTCAAATTTTCAGTTCAGTTTTTGCATATCTCAACCTTGCAGTTTCACAATATGGGCATATTATTACAGTAGCCATTATTTTTGTTCTTGTTTTAGGCTGAGTGTTTAGGACTTAGAGTTTGTCATTCTTATTTCTTTAGTCTCTTCAGTGTCGTTAAGAAACAGTCACCTCTTTGAATTTTTTTAAAAATTGAATTACTTGTGCCTTCAATGGCTGTTCTATGGCAGATGACATTTAATTCCTTAACCCTGCCTTTAATAAGCATTTTGTTTCAGATAATACAGGTAATAATTTAACCAACAGTTTAATTGCTGGACATCATGATGTGTAGATTTGCTGTATTTTATTCATTGCATTCTTAGCAATACCAGATGTTCAAGTTTAGATTCCTCTGTTATCCTTAAGGTCTACTCCTTGTAACTACTTCTGGAACAAATTATAAGTGAGGATTTTTTAAATCTCAGACAAATAGGTATACTTTGATTAATTTAATCACAAAAAGGATGACAGGATATTGAGCAGTTTCTAAACTCTCCAGGAAAACAGAAGACACAGCCAGGAGGAGCATTCAAAGACCTGCAACAGACCTGGTCTTGGGAAGCCCGTATACCGCTGCTTTCATGGAGCACAGACTCTTCTGCCGGCCATACCACTACTTAGCAGTGACTGTTGCCGCTGTCTCTGGAGACTGGTTGTAGCAACAATCGTGACTCTCCTCCTCATCTCAACAGATTGCACCCTGTTGCATCCCATTGTGTCATAATCTCCAGAATCTGGCTTGGGACAGCTGATGGCTGGAGCAAAGGTCACATACCTATGCCACAGCTGCAAGGGACACCATGAAAGCAAGCTTTCAACTTGGATTGTGTGTGGAATTCTCTGCTGCCCACAAAAGTTAGTAAGTTTGAAAATTCTCCAGACAAAGAAAGAGTGCTCTGATACTGGCTCATGTAGCTGAGCACAGACATCAAGTGTGAGTATAGGTAAGTTGGAACCAGATTATTAGCGCTTTGAGACTTGCTTTAAGGACTGGGTTCTTCTAAGATTGGTGGGAAGATTTTAAACGATCTAAAATTGAGAAGGGGTTATCGCATGACCATTTTTACATTATAGCAAGATCCCTCTGGATTAACTGACTTGGTGGAGCAAGTTATTCTGTTCCATTTACTCAGATGTGGGGTGATAGCAGCGTGAGCAGCATCAGTGACAGAAAAGAAGAGATGAATTCAATAGACTCACTCACCGAGACAGGGGCGTGACGCATGGTTCAGGTTGGGGCGCAGATGCAGATGACTTGTGAGTGGTGGGAGAGTTTAGAGATCTCCTATCTGCTTTTGAAGAAGCTGAGCTTGAAGTAGCTCTGGGATACCCAAAAGGTGATTCCAAAAAGGCAATGTGGGATACAGATCTGGACACCAGTGGAAAGGTCTGAGCAGAAAATATGAATGTATAAGCCAACAGTTCCACAAGCTGGCATTTGACAATGTAGATGAGAATGAGATCGTTTGGTGGGAATGTCTGGGGCAGAACAAAATGGCTCTAGAAAGGAGTCTGGAGTGGTGAAATATTTTAATGACCAGTTTAGTGGACCCTGTTGGTTACTTTCTCAGAATCAGTGTCTTCCTTTTCTCTTCCTAACAAAACCCTAATTTTGTTCATTTATTTACCTTTCCCTTGTGCAGCCCTCTGCCTCTGGGAACCTTGACTTCATCTCCAACTCTACATGGGGCCTGATTACCATGAGAGTAACCCCAGCCCTCTTGTCAATAAGCAGTTCAAGACGGGGCCATATGACCTGACAATGAGAGATGAGAGAAGACCAGTTGTTGGGCTTTGGGAAATTTGTCCAGGCTCCCAAGAAGAAGCCAGTGGAAAAAATGATTTCTGTTATTTGTCTGGACATCTTATTTCTTTTATCTGTCTCGACATGTTGCCTGGCACGGCTGCATCTCTCCTGCTAGCATCTTGAGCATGTGGACGTGAAGGCTGTGAGTGACAGGGAGAAAGAGGCTAGAAACATGGGCCTCAGAGTCTTTGAGTCTGCTAGAAATGAAAAGCTGTCCTACTTCTGCATTTCCTGTTATATAACGGAGATGACAATTCCTATACTCTTTTTAGGTGGTTGGAGTTGAGATATCATCACTTGTAGCTGCACATTTATACCAGCTCCCATAACTGGCAAGACACATGGCATTGGCATGCAAGTCAGTCAAAGCCCTTGTGCTAGAGCCATTGCCCTGCCCATGAAAGGAGCATTTGGGCTGCCATGAGTGATCTTTTGACACTTCTAGGGCAGGAGATGGCAGGGGCCAGACAGTAACTGTTTTAGGCTGTTTGGGCCATATGGCCTCTGTCTCAATTATCCAACTTTACTGTTGTCGCAAAGTAGTGGTAGACAGTATATGAATGAATGGGTGTGGCTGTGCCCCAATACAGCTTTATTTACGGGAACAAATGATGGACCTGTGGGTCACAGTTTGTCAGCCCCTGTTCCAGAGAAATTGAATTCTGAATTAAGGCCCTCTGCTTTAATTACATGCCATTGTGTGGAATTGGCACTGGCTCCAGCTGAAGGGCAGCCCTGCACCCCGTAATGACGTGTCAGTCCACAGCAGACCGCATATGCAGCCGCAGTCCCACAAGATTAGAATGGAGCTGAAGATTATCATCGCCTAGCAACAGCCGGATGATCCTGACCCAGGTAGGCCTCGGCTGTTGCGTATGTTTATAGCTTAGTTTTTAACAAAAAGTTTAAAAGTAAGATTTTAAAAATTGAGCTGTAAAAAGTTTATACAATAGGGATATAAGAAAGAAGATATTTTTGCGCAACTGTACAATGTGTGTTTTAAGCTAAGTATAAAGAAGAGTCAACAAGTCAAGAGACTTTAAAAGTTTATAAAGTAAACAAGTTACAGTAAGCTAATGTTAATTGACTGTTGAAGAAAAAACTTTAAACGTAAATAAATTTAGCATAGTGTACAGCATTTCAGAGCCTAAGTGGCATGCAGTAATGTCCGAGTCTTTCACATTCACTCACCATTCACTGACTGACTCCCCCAGAGCAGCTTCTGCTCTGTGAGCTCCATTCATTTTAAGTGCCCTACACGGGTGTACCATTTTTCATCTTTTCTGTCGGCAGTCCCCAACCCTTTTGGCATCAGGTACTGGCTTTGTAGAAGACAATTTTCCCATGGACCGGTGGAGGGGGGAATGGTGTGGGGATGGTTCAAGCCATAGTATTTATCGTGCACTTTGTTTCTATTATTATTACATTGCAATATATGATGAAATAATTACACAACTCACCTTTTAAAAAGAAAAGAGGCATAGACGGAAGTGGTAAATAAAATAATGGGCAGGCTACCTGCAGAATAAAAAAGGTGTTGGGTGACTTAAAGCCTGCCACCAGATGCAGCTGTACAATTGAAGGACACCAACTCACCTGCCATTCACTGATAGAGGTTTTTTTTTTGAGTCAGAGTCTCACTCTGTCTCCCAGACTGGAGTGCAGTGGCCGCTCCTGGCCACCACAGCCACGACCCGCTGGGCTCCAGCGATCTTTCTGCCTCAGCCTTCCAAGTAGCTGGAACTACAGGTGTGCACTACCACGCCTGGCCAATTTTTTGATTTATTGTAGAGATGAGGTCTCACCAAGTTGCCTAGGTGGGTCTCAAACCCACAGGCTCAGAAAATCCACTCACCTCAGCATCCCAAGGCGCAGGGATAGAGTTTTGATATAAGTCGACAAGCAATTGATTTATGATTGTCTCTGTGCAGTCAAACCTCACTGCTCCTGTTAATCTGTATTTGAGCCGCTCCCCAGTGCTAGCGTCACCACCTCAGCTCCACCTCGTAGCATCAAGCATCAGATTCTTAAAAAGAGCTTGCAGCCTAGATCCCTCATGTGTGCGGTTCACAGTAGGGTTCACACTCCTACGGGAATCTACCACGGCCACTGATCTGACTGGAACCGGAGCTCAGGCAGTCATGAGAGCTATGGGGAGCAGCTGTAAGTATGGACAAAGCTTCCCTGACTTGCCCGCTGCTCACCTCCTGTGGAGTGGCCTGGTTCCTAACAGGCCAAGGACTGATGCCCCGGGGCTGGGGACTCTGCTTGATATCACATGCTTATTGTACCTTTTCAATGTTTAGGTATACTCAGTGCTGCTGTATAGGTTTTAGCCTGGGAGTAATAAGGCTACACCATAGATCCTAGGTGTGTAGTAGGCTATACCGTCTGGGTTTGTGCGAGGACATTCTTTGATGGTCACACAACAATAAAATTGCCTGACAACGCATTTCTCAGAATGTGTCTCTGTTATTAAGCAACCCACGACTATACTTGCTGCAACGTGTGAATTTTCAACTCACAGTCAAGTCCCGTGTTTTGTTGTTAAAGTTTTTAATCTATGTCCTTGAACAGCAGGATCGGGATCACCATATTGTGAGCTGATTCTTGCATCTGAGTAAATGAGAATGGTTCACTAATAAAGGAATGTGACCAAGTGCTCTAGAGTTGTGACCAAGAGCTACAGGCTGATTGGGTCTGGTGGCTGCAGGAGGTTTCAGGGAGGCAAGGCTGTCTTTCTCTTTCTGACTCCACCGCTGCTTCCTCTGACTTCCCACAGGCAGCAAGGGCTGCCAGAGCCGCTCCAGCTAGGAGTGTCTATTGCACAAGGCACGTGGGTATGGTCAGGGGTGGGAGGAGGGATGTGGATTCAGGTTCCTCCCAGGTCTTTCCCTGGGGAATGTTCAGATCATACTAGACAACCAGAACTTCTGACTTCTCTACAGCTCATCAGAGAATTAAATGCTCTTTCCTGGATTTTGATCTATGGGAAGAGGAACATTATGTTGCAAATCTGAAAGTGGCAAAAAATTAAAAAGTACTTCCATTTTCTGTATGGTGGACGTTCTAAAGGAAGGCACGTTTTATGACTGACTCTCCAGAGAGCAGAGTATTTAATACTTCAGCTTTGCTGTGATACAGTCAAGAGCAGACAATCCCAAGCACTACTTTTCGACTTGCCTTGGTGAAGGTGGGCGCTGGTCTCAGCCCACTTGGGGCATTTCCGCCAGGCCTGTGCTTGTTGATCTGGGGAGTTTGGGCCCCTGGCTCCTACTCCAAACTGACTTCCCAGCACCCATCTCAGAGTAGGCTCGTCTTGTCTGTCACAGCTGGAGAGAAGCCCCTCAGGCTGTGGGCCTGAAGAGACGGCCTCCAGATACAGCGGGGCTGGCACCGAATGGGGAATCCCACAGTTGGAGTCCAACCTGAGAGGCCAAGTGGGTTCTTGACTTCACGCAGGAAAGAGTTACAGAGACAGCCGACAAAGCAAAGTGAAAGAAAGTTTATTCAGAGACAAGAAGAGCAGAAAGAAGGCTACTGCGTAGGCAGAGCAGTCCCCATACTTGCTGGGGTGTCAAAGAATTGCTGGAAAGTTAAAGAAAGTGGATTGAAGTAGCAGGGAACAAGGCACCCTCTAGGCAGAGAAGCCAGAGCTGGTCTACAGGAAGAACAGCAGCCGTAGGTCCCCATGTGGCTTTATTT
This sequence comes from Carlito syrichta, assembly GCF_000164805.1. NCBI lineage: Eukaryota > Metazoa > Chordata > Mammalia > Primates > Tarsiidae > Carlito > Carlito syrichta. Next base: position 3,033 of record NW_007249758.1, on the reverse strand, counting down.
CTACGTCTATGCTATCTCTTGCTCTCATACTAAACTTTCTTGGGTTTCCTGGAACAGAGGCGGAGCTTGCTAAGAACTGAAGTTCCACCCAGTTTGTTGCTGTAAACGGGCAGAATCAGAACAATCATGGCAATGGAGGGTGTGTCATTTAACATTCTAATGTGTTATATGAGCACATAATGCTGGCAAGGTTGGAGAGTAGGCAAGTTCATCGCCCCTTGGTTCTAGCTGGCTCTTACCAGTTCTCAGCCACATCCCGTTCTTCTCTGTGGAGGTTCAGAAAACCAGGCTGTTCACTGCCTAGAGAAACTGCCTCAGTTACCTGTCCTCTGTTGTTTTATCTTAGAATACGAGTCCTACTTAGTCCCTATCTCAAGGTCAGTTTAAACCCCATAATCCCCAAATGCTGGATCGGGGTTTCATGGGTGCAGATTAATTTCAGCCATAGCATCCTGCACTGATGGCTCGGAAAGGAAGGTCATAAAGCCAAATGAGAAGAGTACTTCACTTTACAGGATGCCATCTGAGGCCTAGGCTAGAAGGAGAGGTCTCCAAAGACAGTACAACTAGCTCCACATCACAGCTGTTGACCAAGCAAGGCCGCAGCCCAGGAGCAGCCCTGGTTTTGTGTGTCGCACCACAAAGCCGAAGGTCTTGCCGGGACTACACATCAGCTTCTTTTAAAGTAGAGTCTTAGACAGAAAGTCATAACTTATTCATGCTTCATAAACACACAGGCATTCAAATCCCTTCAACGGTATGCCACATCACTTCAGTTAACAGCAGAGGAGGGCTGCTAACAGCCCAAACTCTGCCAGCTGCTGGTGGTAAAGAGCATTTTTGCGAGGAAGCAGCTAGGTGTAAAGCCCTGTACCCGAGTGGCCAGTTTGAATACAGGAAACACTGACCTCCTCAGCCACAGGAAACGCATTTTGGTCATTTCTTTGTTTTCCTTAATGTGTAGCACCAAACAGAAAGTCTTATTGTCTGACTGTGATCATTGACAGAATCAAAATGGAGTCACTAATATCACTAATAGAAAACTCTGACACACAGAGCCAGGGAAGGATGTGAAAACAGGGTTCTCACGTTTGGATGCCCCATTACAAAAAAAGTCCCCAAAGACCACAAGCTCTCACAGCAGCAATTGCAACCTTACACAGAAATACATCTACCCAGCAACTGCCTATCCAACCTCAGACTGGCATTACCTTTGTAGCCAAAGATAATTACTTCAAACAGCATGTAATCCTCCTCACTTTTTCCTTAAAAACCTTTGTCTTCCTTTACCTCCCTGAATACACACTTAGTTTACTGTGGTTTTCATATTCCATGGCAATGTTGGCTTTCCAAATAAATATATTTTCTTTTAGAGGGCCTCCCTCTGTTTTAGGTTGACACAGGCTTCATACAATACATAAGAAGAGGTGCAAATCAGAAATATCAGACTTGTTAGAGAAAGTAAAAAAGCAGCAAACTCATTATCACATGAATGGATGTTCTGTGCAGTCAGGATACAAAGCTGGAAGCTTTTTACTGGACCTGAATGGCTTCAGATCAACACCCCAGGCATTCAGGTGGAACATAACACCAACAATGAAACACACAACAATGCAGGAAACATGACAACCAAGTAGATTTTTATTAATAAAGATTTTGCAAAGTCATTGTTAAAACAGCATACTTCAACTACTTTGAGGGAAGTAGCCTGGGTATAACCCTTTATCCTAATATGTATCATTTAAAATTACCTTGAAGCCGGGCTCGGTGGCTCAGCCTGTAATCCTAGCACTTTGGGAGGCTGAGGTGAGTGGATTGCCTGAGCCCATGGGTTCGAGACCCACCTGGGCAACTTGGCGAGACCTCATCTCTACAATAAGTCAAAAATTAACCAGGCGTGGTAGTGCATGCCTGTAGTTCCAGCTACTTGGAAGGCTGAGGTGGAAGGATCACC
>NW_007249758.1:0-919 GCF_000164805.1 Carlito syrichta | reverse complement strand
TCGCCACTGCCACCACCACCACTACTCAGACATCACGGCAGCTGGGCTACCGCCGCAGCTGCGGATGCCACCCCCATGGTCATTGCCTGCCCATGCCTGAGGCGACCCACGACTTCGGACCGTGAAGCCCCACAAGCAGGATCTTCTGAGATCACCGCTGCCCGGTTGCTGCTGCCACAGCCACACCACGCCCCTCGCCGGGAGGCAGGCCTGTGGAGCGCTCCCCCGTGTACGGGGAGGTGGCCAGTGCCAGTCACAGATTCTGGCTCACTCTCCTCTGGACTGCAGGCTCCAGCAGCTGCAGCAGTGAGATAGCACCACCTGCTGGGGATCCAAGGTAACAACATCAAAACGGGAATGACAGATGCTCTTCCTCCTTGATAAATAAACAAGGCCAGATCTCAGGAATAGACTCGGCAGGGAGCCCAGATCTGAACTGCTCTTCACAGCAGGCCCGGGGCAACTGACCCTAACTGCGAAAAGTTCTACCAGACTGCAAAGACAGCTAGAAATCAGAGCTGAAAGGACATTGGACTTAAAGGAAAAGTCTCAGAATGTGCTTGGTTGGCTCTGTTAGTTTACTGACTGTAATATATTCCTTTTCTTTTTATTATTATTATAATTTTTTTCCTATTTTTCTATAAACCCATCTTTGTATAGAGGAATAACACACCAATAAGGAGGTTGGTCAGCATGTATGTTGGCATCATTTTATGTTTTAGTTTTTTATATGGTTATTGGTTAGTTTTCAGTTGTGGTTATTATTTTTCTTTATATTTGTTTCAGTATTTGTGTCTCTTTTCACTTACCAGTTGGTACACTCATCTGTTTTCCCTCTCACTCCTCTCTCTCTCCACCTCCCCTCTTCCCCCCACTGCCTGCTCCATTCTCTTCCCTCTGTTAACCTCATTTTGCTTTC
>NW_007249757.1:2205695-2216528 GCF_000164805.1 Carlito syrichta | reverse complement strand
AACTGTACCCCACAAAACCATAATAAAAAATACTGATTAATTATTAAAAAAAAAAAGAACACACACACACACACACACACACACACACACACACACACATACAAATGGCCACCCAAACAGTAGCAACTTTATCTAATAAAAATAAAATAAAAAGAGAAGAGTCTGCCTTTACAAATGAGGAAGAACCAGTGGAAAAAAATCCACAATCCCCAAAGCCTTAACAAGTAGACACCACAAAGGGGCTTCATAGATCTCATCCAGAACAACCTGTCCCTGATGACAGATACAGAATTCAGACTGTGGATGGCAAAGACACTCAATGAGATCCCTGAGAAAGTGGACATGCACATTATCCAGGCCATGAAAACAGCACAAGAAGTGAAAGCTTACCTGGCCATTCTAAGAAAAAAACAAAAACAAACTGAACTTCTGGAACTGAAGAATTCTCTCTTGGGATTTCAAAACACAATAGCAAGCCTCAACAGCAGAATCAACCAGACACAGGAAAGAATCTCAGAGTTTGAGAGTTAGAGTTAGACTGTTGAACTAATTCGGTCTGAAAAAAAACAAAAAGAAAAGATTGAGAAAGAATGAGCAAAGCCTAGAAGAGATTTGGGATTATGTAAAGAGACCAAATCTATGGTTGATTAGCAAACCTGAGAGAAAAGGAGACACGGAGAACACCCTGAAACAAGACTTCCAAGATATCATCCCTGGAAACGCCCCCTATCTTGCTAGAGAGGTGAGCATAGAGACACAAAGAGAACCAGAGAACTCCCATGAGCTAACACACGAGAAGACCAACCCAAGGTATATAGCAATCCATCTCACCAAGGTAAGCATGAAAGAAAAAAATTCTAAAGGTAGTTAGAGAGAAGGGACAGACCATCTACCAAGGAAGACTCATCAGAATTGCAGCAGGCCTCTCAGCAGAAACCCTACAAACCAGAAGGGACTTAGGGCCTATCTTTAACATTCTTTAAAGAAAAGCAAAAAATGTCTTACCCCACTTAGCAAAACTTTATTAATGAAGGATCATTAAAATTCTTTCCAGACATTCAATCCCTAAAATAATACACCACCTCCAGACCAACCCTTCAGGAGATACTTAAGAAAGTTCTAAGCATAGAAATGCAAGAACAACTCCACTCATCCACAAAAGCATAGATAAACACAGAGTTAACAGACAAGCACAAAGTCTAAAACACAAAGCAGTTTCTTAATTGCAATATGCCTGGAACAAACCCCCACATTTTAATAATTAACTTTTTTTTGAGTTGGGGTCTCATTCTGTTGCCCAGGCTGGAGTGTAGTGGCATGATCATAATGATCACAGCATTTGGTAGCCTTGAAATCCTGGTCTCAAGTGATCTTTTCACCTCAGCATCCCAAATAGCTATAGGCACATGCCACCACACCTGGCTAATTTTTTGATTTTTTGGTAGAGATGAAGTTTCTCTATGTTGCCTAGGCTGGTCTCAAACTCCTGGGTGTCAGCTCCTAAAGTACTAGGATTACAGGCATAAGCCACCACATTTGGTCTCAATAATGAACTTAAATGTGAACAGACTAAGTTGCCACTCAAAAGTCATGGAATTGTAAATTGGATAAATAAGCATGGTCCATCCTTCTGCTGCCTTCAAGAAACCCCTCTCCCTGCAAATGACAGCTGCAGCTGCAAGGTAAAGGGCTGGGGAAAGATCTTCCAGGCAAATGAAAAACAAAAAAGTGCAGGTGTAGCCTTCATATAGCAGACAAAACAGATTTTAAGCCAATAAAACTTAAAAAGACAATGAAGGACACTACATAATGAGGAAAGTCCACTAGCAAGAAGTATCCATCTTGAATATGTATGCACCCAACATAGGAGCACCCAGATTTATAAGACAGTTGCTAACTAAACTAAAAGAGGATATAGATAGCTATACAATTATACTCAAAAACTTTAATAACCTGCTAATAGCCTTAGACATCATCAAAGCAAAATACTAACAAAGAAATCTGGAGCCTTAACTCAACACTTGACCAACTGAATCTAATAGACATCTACAGAATACTTCACCCAACAATCACAGAATATACATTTTTCTCATCAGCACTTGTAACATACTCCAAAATTGACCACATACTCAGACACAAATCAAGAGTGAACAAATTTCAAAAGTTTGAAATAATACCAAACATATTCTCAGAGCACAGTGGAACCAAAATAAATATTATCACCAACAGGAACACTCCAAAATACACAACTACATGAAAATTAAGCAGCATGCTTCTAAATGACTTTAGAGCTAACACAAAATGGAAAAAAATATGTTCAAGCTATGCATCTGACAAAGGCCTAACATCCAGGATCTGTAAGGAACTCAAACGAATTGACAAGAAAAAATGAATAACTCCATTAGAAAGTGGGCAAAAAACACGATACTTCTCAAAGGAAGATATAGAAGCCATCAACAAGCATATGAAGATATGCTCAGTTTCACTGATCATCAGAGAAATGCAAATCAAAACTACAGTAAGATACCACCTCACACTGATCAGGATGGTTATTATTAAAAGGAAACAGAACAAAACAAAACAGGAGCTGGTGAGGCTGTGGAGAAAAAGGGAGCGAGTCTACTCTATTGATGGAAATGTAAGCTAGTTCAGCCCTTGTGGAAGGTAGTGTGGCATTTTCTCAAAGCACTAAAAATTGAGCTACCATTTGACCCAGCAGTCCCACTGGGGAACGTACCCAAAGGAACATAAATCACAAATCAGTGCATGCCAGCTACTTGGGAGGCTGAGGTAGGAGGATCATTTGAATCCAGAAGCTGAAGGTTGCTGCAGTGAGTTATGATCAATCACTGCACTCCAGCCTGGGCAACAGAGTGAGACTCTTTATCTTTAAAAAAACAATTAAAAATTTAAAAAAATTATTTTGTCTACTTTCAGTTGCTTTTAAATATTGAAAATTACCTCCAAGTCAGGCTCGGTGGCTCAGCCTGAAATCCCGCGCTTTGGGAGGCCGAGGTGAGTGGATTGCCTGAGCCCGTGGGTTCGAGACCCGCCTGGGCAACTTGGCAAGACCTCATCTCTACAATAAACCAAAAACTAGCCGGGCATGGTGGCACGCGCCTGTATTTCCAGCTACTTGAAAGGCTGGGGTGGAAGGATTGCCAGAGCCCAGCAGGTCGAGACTGCAGTGGCCGGGAGCAGCCACTGCACTCCAGTCTGGGCGACACTGTGATACTCCAACTTAAAAAAAAAAAATTAGAGTAGTTGATGTCTGCTAATGAGTTGTTTAAGTTCCTCACCCTTATATATCTTGAATACGAACTCATCGGATGTATGGTTTGCAAATATTTTCTCCCATCCTGAAGATTGTCTCTTCATTCTGCAGGTTGTTTCCTCTGATGGGTGGAGGCTGTCTAGTTTAATGCAATCCAATTTGTCTATCTTTTTTTCTTTTTTTTAATTTTGCTTTTGAAAAAACCAACAGATGCTGGCGAGGATGCGGAGAAAAAGGAATGCTTTGACACTGCTGGTGGGAATGCAAACTAGTGCAACCTCTCTGGAAGACAGTGTGGTGATTTCTGAAAGAACTAGAAAGTGACCTTCCATATGATCCAGCAATTCCCCTATTGGGAATAAACCTGGAGGAAGTCAAATCATTCTACAAAAAAGATACCTGCATACGTATGTTTGTTGTGTAGCTCTATTCACAATAGCAAAAACATGAAACCAACCATGTTGCCCATTGAAGCTAGACTGGATTTTAAAAAGTCATTAAAATGGTACCTATACATAATGGAATATTATGCAGCCATAAAGAAAGACAAACATATGGACCTTGCCACAACTTGGATGGATTTGGAGTCGATCGTATTCACTGATCTATCACAGAAACAAAGAACAAAGTACCATATGTTCTCACTCATAAGCGCACCTTGAACAATTATAATACTATAAGAAAGGGATTGGCAGTAGTGGGAAACTATCAGGGGAGAGAGATGTGGGATTGGCAGTTGAGGGAAACTGCCAGGGGAGTGAGGGGCACACCTCATCAGCAAGGGTTTCTACATAACCACCGTTTGTACACCTAACCCTGAATTGTACCCCACATCTTTATTTAAAAAAAAAAAAAAAGAAAATACACAAGTCAAGAATTGAAGTCGAACTTGAACTTCAGCACTATGACTGTACCTGTAGTTTAAAAGTCATTAAAAAAAATTAAATAGAATACACTATTTCCTAACTAAAATATAAAGACAAAAATAAATAAATAAATTTTGCTTTTGTTGCCTGTGCTTGTGGGGTCATATCCACAAAAATCATCGCCCAGACCAAAGTCAAGAAGCTTTTTCGCTATGTTTTATGCTAGGAATGTTACAGTTTCTGGTCTTACACGTAAGTCTTTAATCCACTTAGAGGTGATTTTTGTATATGATGTGATATAAGGGTCTAATTGCATTCTTCCGCGTGTGGATATCTGGTTTTCCCAATACCATTTATTGAAGAAACTGCCCATTCCCCATTGTGTGCTCTCATCTTCTTTGTCAATGATCAAGTGACTGTAAACATGTGAGCTTCTTTCTGAGCTCTCTGTTCTATTCCTTTGGTCTATGTGTCCGTTTTCGTGCTAGTACCATGATGTTTTTGTGGAAGTTTTTCCGTTTGTTTGTTTTAGAGACAGGATCTGGCCAATCATAGCTCACTGAAGCCTTGAGCACCTATCCTCAAGAGACACTCCTGCCTCCGTTTCCTGAGCAGCTGAGACAACAGGTGTGCACCACGATGCCCAGCAGTACCATGCAGTTTTCATTACTATGGCTTTGTAGTATATTTTGAAATCAGGTAGTGTGATGCCTTCAACTTTGTTCTTTGCTCAGGATTGCCTTAGGGTCTTTTATGATGTCATACAAATCTTAGTATTTTTCTTTTTCTATTTCTGCAAAAAATGTCATTGGAATTTTGATAGATGCTGCATTGAGTCTATAGATTGCTTTGGACAACATAGTCACTTTAACAATATTAATTCTCCAATTCCCTAACACAGGGTACCTTTCCATTTGTTTGTCTTCCTCAATTTCTTTCTTTTTTTTTTTTTTGAGGTGGAGTCTCACTCTGTCGCCCAGACTGGAGTGCAGTGGCTGCTCCCGGTCACCTCAACCTCGACCTGCTGGGCTCTGGCCATCCTTCTGCCTCAGCCTTCCATGTAGCTGGAACCACTGGCGCGCGCTACCACACCCGGCTAATTTTTTGATTTATTGTAGAGATGAGGTCTCACCAAGTTGCCCACGCGAATCTTGAACCCGCGGGCTCAGGCAATCCACTCACCTCAGCCTCCCAAAGCGTGGGATTACTGGCAGAATCACCAAGCCCGGCCTCTTTCAATGTTTTATACTTTCAGTGTACATGTCTTTTACCTCTTTGGTTAAATTTATTCCTCAGTATCGTTAATTTCTGATACTGCAGTAAATGAGATTATTTTATTGATTTCTTTGTTGGATACTTTGTTGCTGATGTATAGAAATTGCTACTACTGATTTTTGCATGTTGATTTTGTATCCTGGAAGCAGTTTCCTTTTGTCTTGAGGCCACAGGGCAGGAGACCAGAGAGGTATGTCCCTGGGGCCTAGACAGAGTTAGTCATAAGAAAGAATGTTTGGGGAAGAGACAGCTGTTAAACTGTGACATGCTGTATACCAAGTCCCAAGTGGCAGAGGTGGCCAGGTACTCTTTAATAAACTTGTATGTGAGCCGGGCTCGGTGGCTCAGCCTGTAATCCCGCACCTTTGGGAGGCTGAGGTGAGTGGATTGCCTGAGCCCGCGGGTTCAAGACCCGCCTGGGCAACTTGGCGAGACCTCATCTCTACAATAAATCAAAAATCAGCTGGGCGTGGTAGCGCGCGCCTGTAATTCCGGCTACTCGGAAGGCTGAGGCGGAAGGACCGCCGGAGCCCAGCGGGTCGAGGCTGCGGTGGCCGGGAGCGGCCACTGCCCTCCAGTCTGAGCGACAGAGTGAGACTCCAACTCAAAAAAAAAAATGAAAAAAGAAACTTGTATGTGTCCAGGCAAAAGGCCCCTCTTGCCTGAGTCTAACAGTGGAACAGGGTCAGTCTCAGGAAAACACTGGCTTCCTCCATGGTGTCATCTGGGGTCAGGATATAAGAGCACTGTGATGGGGGGGGGCTTGGTTCCAGCCCCTTCCCGGCAGCTGAGTTGGTTCATGACTTGAGGACAGAGGGCTTGGTCCCTCCCCAGGTGAGATGGGGGCTAGGGTGTACGCCTTCCGGCTTTCCAGGATTAGCGGCTTTAAGCTCGGGGTTACAGCTGGTTTCTGGGAGCTTGGCAGGCCAGTCTAAAGGGACTCAGTCTCGGCCAAGTTAACCCTGTGGCACAACTGTGCATGGGTCTGTTTTGCCCGGCTACAAAGGAGCACCCAAGGCTTGGTCGTTTACAAAGAGGTAGATGTTGGTTCATGGTCTGCAGACTGTACAAGAAGTGTAGTGCTGGCATCTGCCCCTGGTGACGCCTCAGGAGGCTTCCACTCCAGAGGAAAGCGAAGGAGAGCAGGTGTCTTAATCGCAGGAGGTGTCTTAATTGCAGGATTCACACAGCAAGAATTCACTCATTACCATGAGAATGGCTCCAGGCCTTTGGTGAGAGATCCGTCTCCTGCTAGGCCTCGCCCCTGATATTGGGGACCACATTTCAACATTTGTCGGGGACAGAACATCCAGACTGCATCGTTCCACCTCTGAACCCCCAGATCTCATGTCCTTCTCACAAAATATAATCATGCTGTCTTAACAGTCCCCCGGAGTCTAAACTCACTCCAGCATCAACTCAAAAGTCCAACGTCTTATCTGAGACTCAAAGCACGTTCCTTCCAACTATAAGCCTGTAAGCTCCAAAACAAGTTATTTACTTCCAAGATACAACCGTGGTAAAGACATCGGGTAAACATTCTCATTCCAAAAGAGAGAAATCGGCCAAAAGATAGGGGCAATGGGCCCCGCACAAATCTGAAACGCAGCAGTGTAGACGTTAAGATGTCAAGCTCCAAAATAAGCTCCTTTGACCCTTGGGTCCCACATCCTGATATAAACCAAAAATAAAATTCTAAGCCCCCTAGCCAACAGAATGGACCCTCTCTGGGCCAAGGGAAACCCGAAAACCTCAATTCCAGACTAAGACAGGAAAGGAAGTCGGAAGCGCCTTGTTGTATCCCCTTGTGAAGTTGTAGGTACAACTGGCCAGCATTAACATTAACACAGAGGTCAAATAAGGGACCACATTCCTGCCTGACCCTGGTATAGCCTCACATGACAAACAGCAGGCCCTAAAGGAAATAAAAATATTTTGCCCCCAAATATTTTTTTGACATGTTTTGAAGTGACCCTGCAAAGCCAACTCTTGGAGAAATTTACATCTGTAGAAAATATCCTTTCCCAGGAAGAGTCCGACACCTTTTACGATAACGTTTACCGCCTATTTTCTCTGAAACCTGCTACTTAGAGGCCTCACCACAGGACTACATGTGGTTCCTTGGCGGTTCACAAGCCCCCTTATCTTTTTTTTTTTTTTTTGAGTTGGAGTCTCACTCTGTCGCCCAGACTGGAGTGCAGTGGCCACTCCCGGTCACCGCAGCCTCGACCTGCTGGGCTCCGGCGATCCTTCCGCCTCAGCCTTCCAAGTAGCTGGAACTACAGGCGCGCGCTACCACGTCCGGCTAATTTTTTGATTTATTGTAGAGACGAGGTCTCGCCAAGTTGCCTGGGTGGGTCTCAAAGACATGGGCGCAGGCAATCCACTCGCCTCGGTCTCCCAAAGTGCTGGGATTACAGGCTGAGCTACCAAGCCCTGCCAAAACCCCTTATCTTAATGCCGGCATTTCTTTCCTCTACTGACCTCAAATTTTTTCAGACAGAGCTCAACTCTTTAAATCTACTGCCGATCAGAAAATTTCTGAATCCACCCATGACCTGTCAGCAGCCCCACTTCAAGATATTCCTCCCGTCTGGGCCCAACCAATGTAAATCTCACGTGTATTGATTTATATTTTCGCCTGTGACTTCTGTCTCCCTGAAACGTCTAAAAACCAAGCTGTAACCCAGCCACGTGTTCTCGGGCCCTCTTGGGACTAAGCCTCAGGCCTTGGTCACTCATATTTGGCTCAGAATAAACCTTTTAAAATATTTTAAAGGGCCGGGCTCGATGGCTTACCCTGTCATCCCAGCGCTTTGGGAGGCCGAGGCGAGTGGATTGCCTGAGCCCGCGGGTTCACGAACAGCCCGGGCAACTTGGCGAGACCTCGTCTCTACCATAAATCAAAAAATTAGCTGGGTGTGGTAGCGTGCACCTGGAGTGCCGGCTACTTGGAAGGCTGAGGTGGAAGGATTGCCAGAGCCCAGCAGGTAGACACTGGGGTGGCAGCGAGCGTGCCACTGCACTCCAGCCTGGTTGACGGAGTGAGACTTTGACTCAAAAAAAAATATATATTTTTAAGAGTTTGGTTTTTTTCCATCAAAAAACTGGGTGCGCTGGTGTGAGTGGTGGGCCCCAAGGCCCTGGGCCGCCCGCCCCTGTGGCTTTTCTGGGCACAGTCCACATGGCTACTCATGGGTTGAAGCTGAGTGCCTGTGGCTTTTCCAGGCTAAGGATGCACACTGCTGGTGGGCCTACCAACTCTGGGGTCTGGAGGGTGGCGGTGCCGTCTCCACAGCTCCGCGAGGTGGTACCCTGGTGAGGACTCTGTGCGGGGCTCCAACGCATTTCCCCGCAGCACTGCCCTAGTAGAGGCTCTCTTGCCGTGGCAGGCTTCTTTCTGCCTGGACACCCAGGCTTCCGGAGGCAGCCCCTGAGTCCAGGGGTAGGCTGCCAAGCCTCCTTCGCTCTCGAATTCTGCGTGTCTGCAGGCTTGACGCCACGTGGAGGCTGCCGAGGCTTAGGGCTTGCACCCGCCAGAGCAGCAGCCTGACCACTGTCTGGGGCCCTTGGCTTGAGCCAAGGCTTGAGCAGGATACGGGGAGCAGCACCCTGAGTGGCACATTGGGGTCTGGACCTGGCCTCCAGAGCCCGTCTGTCCTCCTAGGCCTTTGGGACTGTGATGGGAGGGGCAGCCTTGAAGATTTCTGCAATGGCTTCCCACTGTCTTGACTATTAACCCCCGTCCCCACCTTTTAGTCGGGCTAATCTCTCTAGCAGACGGTTGCTCCACAGCCCACTTGAATTCCTCTTCTGAAAACGCTCTTTCCTTGTCTACCGCATGGCCAGGTTGTGTTGTCTCCCAACGTGTTACACTCTGCTTCCCTTCTCAGTTCCAACATTAAGTCAGTCCTCTGCTCCCATGTCTTATCACAGGCTGTTAGAAGCAGGCACGCCGCTTCTCGAAGGCTCTGCAGCTTAGAAATGTCTTCGGCCAGATACATGAAGGCATCGCTCTCGAATTCAGCCTTCCACAAAGCCCCCGGATGTGGACACAATGCAGCTGGGTTCTTTGCGAAGGCACAACACGGGTGGGCTTTGCTTTAGTTCCCAGTGAGTTCTTCAGCGCCATCCGAGACCTTGTCAGCCTGGCCTTCACCATACCTACTTCCATCAGCATTTTGGTCGTAACCATCGAATCCACCTCTAAGAAGTGCCAAATGCTCCCTCGTCTTTTTATCTTCTTCTGAACCTTCCAGATTCTTCCAGCCTCTGCCTGTTACTCAGTTCCAAAGCAGCTTCCACATCTTCAGGTGTCTTTGTAGCAACCTTCCACTCCTCAGTTGCCATTTTCTGTGTCGGCCCATTGCTCTAAAGGAGTACCTGAGGCTAGGTAGTCTACAAAACAGAGAGGTTTATTTCGGCTCATAGCCCTGCAGGCTGTACAAGAAGCATGGCGTTGGCATCTTCTGGGCTTCTGGTGAGACCTCGGGAAGCTTACCATCACGGCGGAAGAGGAAGGGGAGCAGGCATGTCCCATGGCAAAAGCAGAAGCAAGAGAGGGAAGAGGTGGTGCGAGGTGCTTTAATTTAATTTAATTTATGGATTTATTGTAGATACAGAGTCCACGTTGTCCAGGCTGATCTTGAAAGCCTGGCCCTCAAGTGATCCTCCTGCCTCAGCCTCCCAACGTGCTGGAATTATAGGCACGAGCCAGTGCACCCAGCTAAGGCTTTTGAAAACAACCAGCTCGTGTGTAAACTAATAGAGTGAGAACTCACTCAGTACCGGGGGGTGGCACCACGCCATTCATGAGGGATCTGTCCCCGTGTGACCCAACACCTCTCACTTAGGCCCCCACCTCCAGCACTGGGGATCGCATTTTTTTCTTTTTTCTTTTTTTTGAGTTGGAGTCTCACTCTGTCGCCCAGACTGGAGTGCAGTGGCCGCTCCCGGCCACCACAGCCTCGACCTGCTGGGCTCTGGTGATCCTTCCGCCTCAGCCTTCCAAGTAGTTGGAACTACCGGCATGTGCTACCACACCTGGCTAATTTTTTTTTTTTAATTTATTGTAGAGATGAGGTCTCACCAAGTGCCCAGGTGAGTCTCGAACCCGTGGGCTCAGGTGATCCACTCACCTCAGCCTCCCAAAGCATGGGATTACACACTAAGCCACCGAGCCCGACTGATTTTTTTCTTTCATACCTGCTTTATGTAGGCAAATTACTATGTATCTAGGAATTGCTCTTCTCATAAGATGTTTTACAAGTTCTCTGGATTCTTGTGCTTGTAGAGTCATCTCTCTGGCCATATGAGGGAAGTTTTCTTAAATGACTTCATGGAATGTTCGTTCCAAGATGTTTTCCATTTATTTTTCTATTACAGGTATTTCAGTCAGATGTCGGTTTGGTTTCTTGA
>NW_007249757.1:2098760-2205395 GCF_000164805.1 Carlito syrichta | reverse complement strand
AGGCCACTGCACTCCAGTCTGGGCGATAGTGAGACTCCAACTCAAAAAAAAAAAGTGTGATCCAAGTGCTGTAGGAGACGGGCAGTGAGCTGGGAGGGCTGAGCGGGGAGGGGCCAGCAGGGGATGGCTCCCAGTGTGGCCGGAGCTGGGGGACTGGGGAGGGGCAGGGAGGATGCTCTGGGAGCAGCCACCAGAGCGAGATGACCCCTGCCCGTCTCGGGCCACACCAGGGAGATGTGGGAGAGCCCGTGTCCTCAGGGGACAGCAGGGCGGCGAAGGGAGATGCCCAGAAGAGAGATGGACCAGAGGGGCCGGGATAGGAGGGGGGTGGGAGGTGGAACCGCAGGACATGAGGCACGAGGTGAAGGCCTGAGGAAATTAGCCCTGAGCTCCCAAGGGTGGTGGTGAGGCTCTGAGTTGAGGGAGTGCCTGGAGTGCAGGGTGTGGGGACCCTCCTGGGCCCTGCAGGCTGGGGAGGAGACTGGGAGAGGGAAAACCACGTCTGCTTTGGGGGGACAGGCACTAAGGGGACTAATCCGGTTAAAAAGCACATAAAATAATGCCTGGCCCGCCAAAATCAAGTCTCTTGATGCCCGGGAGCCTGAATTTGGTTCACAATGCCCAGGGTGCCACGCTGGCAGGTGCCTTCCTGTCAATCTTTGCACCTCAATTTTCTCACTTGTCCCATCAGGTTTGCATCCATATCTACCTTGTAAGGCCATTGGGGGCAGGCACCAAGGGGACTAATCCGGTTAAAAAGCACATAAAATAATGCCTGGCCCGCCAAAATCAAGTCTCTCGATGCCCAGGAGCCTGAATTTGGGTTCACAATGCCTGGGGTGCCACGAGGCCCAGCTGGGAGCCTCCTCTGACCCTCTGCAGAGGTGCCTGGGGCCCCGGTGTCTCATCACTGCTCTGGGCCAAGCCCAGAGGTGGGGCCGAGGCTGGAACGAACGCCAAATGAGAAGCAGGAGGAACGTGCGTGGCCCGCGGCCTACCTGGACTACGGGATGTGGCGGGCATCGGTGGTTGGCTTTTCCTGTCAGTGGAACTTGCTCTTGCGGGCACCAGATCCATCTCCCTGAAACTTTACTTACAGAAACTTTCGGGGTTCCCCATCCTTCGGGAAGAAGTTTCAAGCCCCAGCAGGCAAGACTCTCATTGTCTGGCCCCCAAAGGCCTTTCTGGATTTGGCTTTGTTTTCCACCTGCGATGCCTCTTTTCTCAACAATACTTGCCCTTCCATGTTTTCATCTTGGCGTTTCTTTTCTCCTTTGAACATGAGCAAATAAAATTCTGCCGGATCTCAGATACATAACCTGCTGGAACTGAGAGAGAAATGAGAAAGCAGCTGGTAAAGTCCAATCTCCGGCTGTCTTCCCATTTTCAAGATGAGGAAGCCGAAGCCTGCGGAGAGGCAGTGACTGACCTGGCTCAAACCCATCCTGCGCCCCCGTTCCTCCTCTGCCCGCTTCCCGGACTCTTCGGGGATCTCAGGGGAGCAGTGGTTCCTACGGGCCTTCCAGAGCTGAAGGGAGTTCGGCGAAGGAAAGGAAAGTGAAAGAAAATCAGCCTGCAGGCCACTTGGCCGACCGCTTCCCCGGCAATACCTCCTGGACCGCTACATCGGCGGGCAGTTCGCTTTTCACAGCACGTATTCCTGTTGGCAATTGTCTTGGGTGACTTGTCACTTTTGTCCTTCTTCCAGAGAGAAGGCAGGAGGGGACCTGTCCTGTCTCCTGCTATAGTTCCGGCCCCTAGCATGAGCCTGGCCAACAGGACACCCTGTTCATCAAACAGACGAAGGGCCTTTCATTGCACACCCACTAACGAACGAAGGAACCCCTGCTGCTGTCAGGAGGTGTGTAAATTACAGCAGATGGCTTCATTAGTCAATTACAGACCCACTGGGGTGAGGATCCGTTCAAGGGATGGTTTACGGCTGCCAAGGACTGTCACTTCATTGTCTGGAACGTCTTTAGTTCTGCCTGAACAGCTGAATACAAGAATACTTTGTGTTTGAGAACGTTCGTGTTCGCCATTGGCGTGTAGCCACCCTCACGAACAAGCCCACTCATAGATATCCGCCTGACATGTGAGAAAACTTCATGGGGGGTGCTGTGTGGGACTGGGGGAGTCATGGGACCCCTGGGGAATGTGGGCGTGGTGGAGTCACCGCTTCTGGTGTGCCTTCATGAAATTTCTGTGTTCTAAAGACTCCCTGGGCCAAAAAGAGCCATGTTTTTGTTTTGTTTTGTTTTGTTTTTGCGTTGGAGTCTCACTCTGTCGCCCGGACTGGAGTGCAGTGGCCGCTCCCGGCCACCGCAGCCTCGACCTGCTGGGCTCCGGCGATCCTTCCGCCTCAGCCTTCCGAGTAGCCGGAATGACAGGCACGCGTTACCACGCCCGGCTAATTTTTGTTTGTGGGTTGTTTTGGACTGCAGAAGCCATTATTTAAAAAATATATATGTGTGTGTGTGTGTGTCTTGTATATACGTATATTTGTATCTCAGATATATAGGCTTGAATTCATCCTAATTCCTGGTTCACAGCATAACGGCATGGCCGGACCACGCACAGCCCTCTTGGTTCCCTCCCTCCCTCCTTCCTGGCAGCCTCTGCAATATACGTGGGGCTAATAGCAAGTGTGTGATAAGTGAGTCAACGCTGCTGTGCATGTAGTTAATGAACTCAGCCTCTTCTCTGCAGTAGCACAGCCGTGGTGATGGTGCAGGCTCAGAGGAAGCTGCCCGGGTCTGTATCGAGCTGACGTGCTGGAACGCGGGCAGGTGCTTTCCTGTCAGTCTTTGGGCTTCAGTTTTCTCACTTGTCTGATCAGGGTTGCATCCTTATCTACCTTGTAAGGTCATTGGGGCAGGCACCAAGGGGGCAGATCCGGTTAAAAAGCACATAAACTAATGCCTGGCCCGCCAAAAGCCCTCAGTTAACATTTGCTGCTGTCGGCACTGGAGGGAGAGGGTACCTTCCCCAGCCATTTCACACAGCCAGGGGTGCACACATGGGAGAGGAGTCACGGCAGACCTGGAAGCAGGAAGTATCATTCGGGCTCAAACAAGGATCAAGGACCAGGCTGCATGGACAAAGAGAACACTTCCAGGAGCACTTTCTCTTCCCTGACGATTCTTTCTGCATCTTTTGGCTAGACTTCCTCTTGTCCTTTTCACGCTGCCTGAGCCAGTGGTTCTCAGACCTGATTGAGCATCAGAATCACCTGGAAGTCTTGTTAAACCACAGATCACCAGGCCCTTCTATCCTCAAAGTTTTCTTATTTTTTTTGAGTTGGAGTTTCACTGTGTCACCCAGACTGGAGTTCAGCGGCATGATCACAGCAGCCTTGACCGCCTGGGCTCATGTGATCCTCCTGCCTCAGTCTCCCAAGTAGCTGGGAGTACAGGCACACACCACCCGGCTTGGTTCATTTTTTTATGTTTTGTAGAGACAAGGTCTTGCTATATTGCCCAGCCTGATCTCCAACCTGTGGGCTCAAGCAATCCTCCTGCCTTGGCCTCCCAAAGTGCTGTGATTTCAGGCATGAACCGTCATGCCTGGCCTCCCCTCAGAGTTGTGAATTCAGGAGGTTGGTTTATGACCATACCACTCTGAACGCACCAGATCTCTTATCTTGGAAGCTAAGCAGAGTCAAATTCAGGAGGTTGGAGAAGGTGATCAGAATTCTTTCTTATTTGATTGTTTTTTTGTTTGTTTGAGTTGGAGTCTCACTCCGTCGCCCAGGCTGGAGTGTAGTGGCACACTCACGGCCATCCCAGCGTCGACCTGCCGGGCTGTAGCGATCCTCGCACCTCAGCCTTCCAAGTAGCCAGAACTACAGGCATGCACTACCACAGTCAGCTAACTTTTAAAATTTATTGTAGAGATGAGGGCTCGCCAAGTTGCCCAGACTGGTCTCGAACCCGTGGGCTCAGGCAATCCACTCACCTTGGCCTCCCAAAGTACTGAGATTACAGGCTAAGCCACTGAGCCTGGCCCAGAATTTCTTTCTTTCTTTCTTTTTTTTTTTTAGTCAGAGTCTCACTCTGATGCCCAGGCTGGAGTGTAGTGGCATGCTCACAGTCACCATAGCCTCTACCATCTGGACTCAGGCAATCCTTCCTCAGCCTTCCAAGTAGCTGGAACCACAGGCAGGCACCACCACACCCAGCTAATTTTTTGGTTTATTGTAGAGACGAGGTCTCGCCAAGTTGCCCAGGCTGGTCTCGAACCCGTGGGCTCAGGCAATCCTCTCACCTCCACCTCCCACAGTGCTGGGATTACAGGCATGAGCCATCGGGCCAGAATTTGTATTTCTAACAAGTTTTCTGGTGCCTCTGCTGGGTCCAGGGACCACACTTGGAGAACAGTGGTCTAAGCAATTAACTATGATAGGGGACAAGGGACAGTCAGTGGAGGCTGCATGGAGGTGAAGGCCTTTGAGGTGAACCTGAAAGCAAGAATGAGTTTGCCAGATGGGGAAGAAGTGTATGAGTGCCCGGAATGTACTGAGAACGGAGATGAAACTCCAGGTCTCTGGGCACTTGAGGTGCTGGGCCTCAAAGTCTGGCTGGCCCACTATGAGTCTGGGCTCCAGCTGGGCAATTTCTTTAGGCAGAGGATGGTTTGGGCACCTGGAAGAGATGTGATCAGAACTGGCAGCAGCGAGAAGGGTGGTGAGGGAAGAATTGCAGGGCAGAGACTGCTGGA
The DNA here is from genome assembly GCF_000164805.1 of Carlito syrichta. Lineage (NCBI taxonomy): Eukaryota > Metazoa > Chordata > Mammalia > Primates > Tarsiidae > Carlito > Carlito syrichta. Next base: position 2,200,676 of record NW_007249757.1, on the reverse strand, counting down.
ACAGCTGTGGGGAACGGGGTAGGAGCTGTGGAATACGAGCAGAAAACAGGCTTGCCCCTCATCCTAGCTAAGTCTCACCTTCCTTCAAAGCTTGGATATTTTTCAAACCAGTGATTCCATGATGTTTTTCAAACCAGGGATTGAGACGCATAATACACAGAAGTCATGAAATGAGATAGCGGATTATAGCCAGCAGTTAAAAATGAATTAGAAAAGAGTAGAATAAGAAAAAAATCAGGGAGAAGGGCGGAGAGGGGCGGGGTGGGGGAAAAAAAAAAAGAAAATCAGAGCTCCTTGGGTACTGTTTCATTAAATTCATTTTAGGGGTATGTGGTTAGGTCGCAATGTACGGGTTACAGTCAAAAAGGCCTAAAAGCTAGGACCTGTAGCCTCCACCTCACTGAACCAGCCTGGGGCTGGCCTCTGTCCCCTGGAGCATCTAGCACGGGCTCTGTCTTATGGCACTGAGGATCCCAACAGAGAGAAGGGACTAGGAAACCCCAGACAGGAAGTGCTGAGTGGAGGCCGGAGAGGATAGTAAGCCAAGCCCAGGAGAGCTCCAAAGAGGGAGGGATGAAACCCTACAGACACACGACCATAAGTTGCTAGGGATGGTGGACCGGTGAATCGGCTTGCCTAGCTGGAAGACAGGGTGTGAGGAGGTAAATAAGGTGTAAAGAGTCATCTGAGGCTCAACAGAAAAACAAAATCCAAACAGAGCATGAAGAGAGAGGCCTTTAAGTATCAACCAATACATTCAAGTTACAGATGAGAAAACTGAGGCCTATGCGCCATTACCTGTCTGGAGCACAAACATAGGCTTTGAAAGTTCTGGTCCGGTGTCCTTCCAGGCCACACTGAGGTCTCCAAACATTGGCTCAGAGGCTAAACCTTGTCTTGTGTGCACCAGGGAGTCAGTAAACATTTTGGGTGGGGCAGCGGGCCAAGACCCCGATGGTGACAATATCCTGGTGCCTTAAACAAACCCGCCTGGCCAGGCACAGTGACTCAAGCCTGTAATCCCAGCACTTTGGGAGGCCGAGATGAGGGTATTGCCTGAGCCCATGGGTTGGAGAACAGCCCGGGCAACTTGGCGAGACCTCGTCTCTACAATATATCAAAAAGTTAGCCGGGCATGGTAGTGTGCATCTGTAGTTACGGCTACTTGGAAGGTTGAGGCGGAAGGATCGCCGGACCCAGCAGGTTGATGCTGGGGTGGCTATGAGCATGTCACGGCACTCCAGCCTGGGTGACAGAGCGAGACTCCAACTCAAAAAAAAAAGAAAGAAACAGACCCAACTTAGTCCACCACCCGTGAGTTAGAAGCCCTGGAATCACCAACCTACTCCCTTTCATCACACCAAACACTTCAGCAAATCTTAGCAAGGATCATTGAGACATTGTAATTGGGACTGTTTACAAAAATTAACAATCATCTTCTCTTTTGTGTGGGCCACCAGTCTACAATTTCTACAAACTCCAGGAAGCACAAAGCAAAAATCCACCTGTGCCATGCCCATGCATATTGGGCTTACAACCTTCATGTCTTTAAGCCTCATTTTGTTCAAATTATCTCGCTTTACACATAAACTGAGTTCGAGAGGCTCTGTTTGCACTGAGCACAGAAAACACAAGGGGTGGATCCAGACCCTGTGACCTCCGGCCCAAGGACTCCTCCCCATCAAACTCCTTCTAGCATTTTGGGAGTGAGACACTAAAATCTTGGCTTTGTACTTTTGATCGTGGCAAAGGAAGACCATACTGTAGAATTGACAGCCTTTGGCAATAAAATTTCCTACCTAATAAAGAAGGCTATTGAAAGGAAATGTTGCATGTTCAAGAACTTTTCAGAAATGTACAGAGAGAAATAGTGGTAGGGTTATATATATATACATATAACAAAATATATTGAGTTGGGGTCTCACTCTGTTGCTGGGGCTGGAGTGCAGTGGCATAATCACAGCTTACCGCAGCCTTGCCCTACTGGGCTCAGGTGATCCTTCTGCCTCAGCCTCTAGAGTAGCTGGACTGCAGGCGTGCACCACCATGCCTGGCTAATTTTTTGTAGAGATGAGGCCTCACTTTGGCGCCCAGTTTGGTTTCGAACTCCTGAGCTCAAGCAATCCTCCTACCTTAGTCTCCCAAAGTGCTGAGATGACAGTCATGAGCCACCATGCCCAGCAGAGTTTAAAACATAATGAAAAAGTTCATGTCATGTTTATCTTCTTTCCTCCAACTGGTTTAATGCCATTGAGGTCTAATTCATTTTCTAGTATGGAGACACACACACAAGAAAAGGTCCTGAGTGTCCCAGAAGTGCATGGTCAATTGCACTGCAAAATTCTGCCTTAGATTTTTTATGCCACATATGCATATAATGTCAACAATTGCATCTTATTTCCTCTCTTCTACTTGATTGAGGCAGAAAATGGATAAACAACAAATGCCATGGCAAATATCCATCCAAAGTGGTAATTATTGCGTCATTATATTCGCCATTTTACTTGTCATGTACCATTAGAACGTAACAAGATCATTGTCAGTCAAAGATTGTGGAGATAATTAGAGCATCTATAGGTTAGCAGGAAATCAAATCGGTGCTGGTACACATCAATGTCAGGAGCTGAATGTAATTAGAGGGAAAATATGCAAAGGTTGAGATGAATAAAGCCCCGGGGATTAAATACTGTGACTGATTTGAGAGTCTGACTCTCCTCCGTTCCGACATTGCAGATGGCAACATCAAAATAGGTGTACAACAGAAAGCAGTGAGGTCTGCCAGAAACAGCAAAGCAAGATGCCACTGATATTTTCTGTAAGGTACCATAATTGCCTGATTTGGAAAAATACAGCGTTTATCCTGTTTTCCAATCCACTAATTTTTCCTTGTGATTTTCTCCAGTCAGGAGTCAGATATTAACATGTAGAAACAGCGCTGAGTGAAGTGGGCCTTTTTCCAAGCAGTCTCCGCTCTGCTCATCATTAGCTTAAGCCTGCAAGTCCCTACCAGGAGAACCTTCTCAAGTGCCCTGGACTGACTTCTTGAAGGGAAGGCCCTGGTGGAGCTGGGGAAATCCCCAGCAGTTGCCCATAATTCTGCTCACTCCTATTTCACATTGCCATTCAGTGGCCACCTAGATCCTGCCACCTGGACTTTTGTTTTTTCCCCCCAGCAAGATACAAACACAACAATCTCATCCGAACAATTTCATCAGGTTGATACAAGAAAACTTAACAATTCCATCTGAAAAAAACAAAAGATTTAAGAGGACAGGGAGAGGTCTGCAAACTGCTGAGGGACACACCACACAATTCAACGAGACACAGAAAGTCAAGACAGGAAAAAAAATTGTCTGGAAGGTCTCAAGTAACATATGGCTGAGTCCACAGACTTGAAATGCAAAGGAACAAGCACGGGAAAACTGTTGTCACAGGCCCTAGATGAGGTTTGTCAGTGGCGCTGATATGGCATGTGATTTGGCTTTGAGCCATGAAGTAGGCCCCGGACACGAATGACACTTGCTAGCCTGGCCCACACGTACGATCAACTACAAAATCTGAAAGCACTCTCCCAAGACTTTTACAGTATTTTGTTTAGAACATACAAAAAAAAAGAAAATCCACATGAGCACATGTTTACATAAACTAATTGGTAGGTCACTAACTCCGTAGGGCGGCCAGCCACTGTAAGGGGGCATTCTGTCTCACACGGACTGGCTTGAGGTGTTTCTTTCCAAGAGCCGGGGCCTGCACAGGCATGGCTTCTTCCCTAAGGCAATGATGGTCATCCCACACAAACAAGCAGCTGGAAACTTAGTTCACATTTTTTAATAACATGGCACAGTTTACATTACACAAGAAGGCTCCGCCGATGAGAACATGCTGAAGATTCAGTTGCTTCACTTTTCTTTTCACATAAGATCTAGAAAGGACTTTATTACATACAGGATAAACAGCAAAAAGGTCTGTATAGAACAATCTCTTTACAATACTGAAAGCTACCACTACAGTTCCAGTGTACATATTCCTCGGATTTTTTTTTTTTCTTTTTAGTTGTTGTCTTTAAAAAAAAAAAAAAAAAAAACACTGCACAACATCTGGAGTTCACAAAATCTGAAGCTCACAACTAAACCTTCAGTTTACTACTAAAATAGATCTCTCTGCTTATTAGAAACAATGGTCTGTAGTTAACTTTTTTTTTTTTTTTTTTGCAAAAACAGGATAACAACGTCAGATAGCACTTTAGTATACTAGAAGACCAATGGAACTAATTTTATTTCATACATATATTTTACAGTCCAGTAGACAAGATATATTGTATTTCTCTGCTAGTAAAGTCATATTCTCTCCAAATATGTAGACAAGAGGCTTAATGTATTATAAAAGTATTATGAAGAGACATTAAGATTGATGCAAACTCAAAAGCACACGCACACACAAGACTTTTTCTCTGCCACCTCTCACCCTCTGCAACTCTCGATGCCTCCGCAAATTTGACTTGTTTTGATATTCCCAGACTTTATTACCAACTGGAATACAGTGAGTCGCATCAGGAAATGTGCACCTGAAATTTATCAGTACTGAATACAGTGAAAACATATCCATCATCTGAGAAAACTTGACGCTTTCTTTCAGGATCTGTTTGGGTGTAATTAAATTTCATTACAAAACGAGGAAGTGTGTACAGATATGAAACAGGACACACTAGCAAAGGCATGGTTCCCACATGAGGCGTGTGTGAAGTCATGTGACTGACGGTGACGAGATTCTGGTGGCCTGTTTGTGTCTGACAGACACCACCCCCCGTCCCCTGATTTTGGCATCTGACAAATCCCATCCTCCCTGGCACTGGTTGCTCACGCCCTCAGTTACTTTTCTGGGGGTGCATGTTCCCCCAAAGCCCACAGGCAGCAACTTCAGATGCAAAGTTCCAGCCTGGGGTCTGATTTGCAAAACAGGATGTTCCTCCTTTTGAGAAAAAAAAAAAAAAAAAAAAAAAACAAGCAAGAAAAACAGAGTCATATCACGTAAGCGCTTGTTCAGGGAAAATATGACCTTAAGTATGTTGTAAATGGATTTGAAAAGGCTCCTTTGAGTTAGGCGGGCTTTTGTGAAAAGCCCTAACATTCATTGCATAGTTGAAGGGTTTAGCTGTCTAACGATATATGGGAACACAGCCGTAGCAAACTGTGTTCACTGATATTAGGTTTGCAAATAGCACATTTTAAGAAGTATTAATGTATTATGTTACTTAATCTTTATCTATTTACATTTGTACAAAGTAAAGCTTTCATCTTACCCTTTTGCATATATGAACCATCAGCTCATGAAGCAATCTTTTTACATAACTATGTACACGGCCTTCCCTTCTCATCTGAAAGAGCTTTGCATGATGGATGGTGGGGACTTTGTTTTCTCCCAATTATCATCAAATTGGAGTGTGTTGTCACCTTCACTGTTTTGGTTCAAATCAAAAAGTTTTATACGAGAAACAAAAAGAGTAGGAGACATGAGAACATATGACTTGGCTAAAAGATCTGAAAAATCTCAACATATAATATACAAAACATTTCAAAATCTGCACTGAGTCTATACATTTTTTACAATGAAAAGAGGTGGGGGCTTTTCACCCCCAGTCTGTCAGTGACGCGGGAGTTCTTGCTCTCTGTAAAGTCTCGCATTGTGTTTGTGTGGGGTGTCTTCTTCCTCGTGCGTGCTCCTTTTCTCTCCTTACCGAGCTTCGATATCCTTCAGCGTGTGGGAAGGAGGCCTCTCCCTTATCTCTGCGGACAGAGGAGTAGTCCTTCTGGGAGAAACCGGGCGGCCCCCCAGTGTAGAAATGAGGGGGGGAGGCGCGCTCAGAGCTGCTGTCGGGGGGGTCTTGTTGAGGAGTCCATTCTGGTGCCCCGTGGTGGGGCTGATTCGGGGATAGTGCATGCTGGGGAGTCCTGGCGTGATGAGGCCGGGGTGCGGGAGGTGTCCGTCGAGGGAGGCAGGGTGGACCGAATGGAGCCGCGTGTGCTCATAATCTTCTCTGAGCATGTGCAAGCGCTCCCGCTCGTCCAGGTGGCCCCGCTCGTGCTCCCGCCGAGGGTCCACAGACAGAGGGTGGTGGTGGTGGTGGTGGTGGTGGTTATAGTCGTGAGGCTCCCTGTCCCTGAAGGAGCGGTCAGCTTCGTAGAGCCGGGGCGTCGAGAGACGGTGGAGCGGGTCATTCCGTAGCAGAAAGTCCCTGCCCAGCGGGTCTCTCCGGTGAATGTCAAGTTCCCGGTAAGGATCCCTCAAGGGGTCCCGTATGGGGTCCCAGTGGAAAGAAGGATACGGAAAGCGCTCTCCACCCGGGATGGGACTGATGCCCATGAAGGGGGTCATCATGCGAGTCCTGTCCAGGCTGCTGATGCTGTTCATGGGGTGAATGCCTGTCACCCCCACCGTCATGGGCATCGAGGCCAGGGGCCCCGGGTGCACACTGGATGAGGAGTTGGGAGGAGGTGGCTCCGAAGACCGGTGGGTCTGCGGGGCCTCTGGAGGCAGGTCGTGGTCTTCCTTCCGCTCCTCCTTCACCTTGACCTCTGAGCTCTTCTTGGGGTTCTCGTAGGCCGGCTCGCCCTTGCGCGGCTCGGCCTCCCGGCTCGAGGTGCTGTTGGGCCTGGCACTCTCCACCACGGGGGTCCGCACGTAGGGTGACGGCACCCGTGCCAGCTGCTTGGCCTCTTCGCCCATGGCCCGCCCCTCATGGCCATGCCCGTCCTTCTCTGGCAGGTGGCCCTCCTTCGCCTTGTGCTCATCGGCGGTCAGGTCCTTACGGGATTCCGAGTGGTCTCTCTCCCTCTCTTTGGATTTGTCCTTCTCGCGAGCCTCAGTGTTCAAATGACCCCTGATCTGTTCAGTGGCGCTGCGGTTATGTCCCAGGGCGTTCACCGGGAGGATAGGTGCTGGTGAAGGGTGGCTGGAGTGTCTTTTCTCGATGCTTTCCCTGGGGAAGAAAGAAGGAAACAGGAATGCAAATGAAATGAGCTCGTCGGCCTGAGAAGGGGCTGCCGGTGAAATGGTGGTGTGAACAGGACAGGTTCGAGTTTGGTCCCATGGTCAACATGGCAGTGGACATGCCCTGGGTAGGGCAAAGCCAGCCACCCTGATCTTACTTACCTGCATTTTAGAGGAAGCTTAATGGGAGTGGTGTACTAGGGATGAGAGTGAGTGGGAGAGTCTGAGGGGAGAAATATTTCTCTCTGCATATAACAGCGTCAATCAAGAGCACAGAAGAGCTTTCAGAAAGCCAAAATGGCCCAACATGGTCAATAAAGGTAGTGATGTGGCAATACAGCCCAACTCTCTGTAGTCTCAGGGTCGTTCAGTGTTAGGAATGACATTCCAAGAGCCCAATGCAAGCGTGACTTTCTTCCAACTCTGCAACACAGAGTTTAATGTAAATGCTGTGGGAGTCTCTTGTTCCTTACAAGGACAAACGACCAGTTTCACAGCAAAGAAGGTAGATACAGACAATCTTAAGACATCACATATGAGGGAGGATTGAAAGGAAACCACAGTTTCGAGACTTTAGGGTTGCAAAAAGTACTTCTGTATTTGTTAGGGTAAGAAAGCCAAATATGATGAGACAATGGAGGAAAGGCAGTAGGAAAAGCAGGTCCAGAAACACAAAACTTCATGGGGGAAACTGAGAACAATTTTAGAGAGCATTTGTGAATGAAAATGTGAGGCAAGAATTTGACAGATCGATCATGGATGGGGGCTCAAGAGTACTGGGCAAAAAAAGGAAAACAATAAATAGAATAACCAGAAGGTAAAAGTTGAAGAGTAAGACTAAGAACCAGCCAAGTCTTAGGGATATTCCCAAGACAGACAAGGCAAGGGTGCGGAGAGAGGCAAGATGCCACAAGGAGTGGCTCAGGAGTGGCTTGCAAAGATCAGAGGACCAGAGTGGCCACAGTGAGAGAATTAAGGAGGGTTCTCCTACAAATGTTCTTTCCTGCCACATGCAAAGGCTGAGAAGAGTGACTTTGGGGGAGGATTGGAAGAAGTGTATGTTTTTTATTAAGCTTCCTGACTTTACTCTAAGAGGTCCTTTTGACTCCATTAAGGAAAGCGTGAAAAGATCTGCAGGCCATGTCCTGAACTCCACCCAGTGGCAGGCTGCTGGAAAGAGCTCAGCACAGAGCTGAATGTCACAAACAATCCACCCCTTGGTTAAGAGATTTTTATCATACTGACTGGAAGGAAAATTTGTCTTTTTCTTCAGTAAGAAAGAAATCAGCACGATGGCCTATGAGGAGTATCTACTAATCTGCATTATTTAGAGCCTGCAAAGTTGAATTATTTTAATCACTAGGATAACATGCACATACATACACACACAGTATATACAGAAAAGCAAAATTAAGATTTGGATCAAATTTGAATCTTAAGTATGGAAAGAAAATTATTGGGTATTTTCTGTCAAGCATATCTTGTGCATCCCTTGCTTATCAGCTCATTCAAACTGAAAACAGCCTGAAGAAAGAAAAAAAAGAGACACTTTGTCAAGAATGCTTATGACATTCTTCAGAAAAAATACTGTAAGACATTTCCTTATTAAGGCTACTTCTCTTTTAGGCATGGGTTACCAAGTGCAGATACAACAACGGTTCATAAAATTGATTATCCACTGGCAAAACCCGACCAAAACCAAAACCAAAAAATGCTTGTTGACGTTTCTCTCAATCTAGGTTGGTAAAATTTTATTAGTCATCTGTGAGCCCCAGGCTTTGAGTTTGAATAAAATTTGAGAAAAATATGAGGCAATGCAAACATGGCTTTCTAAAGGAAAACAAAAAGAAACAGAGGGAAAGAGAGAGAAAAACCTATGGATGATTTAATGGACTGCACAAACTTGAAAGCAAATATGGTATTGATTCATGCTGTGTGTTTCTGGCCCAAAGCTCCAACTTATTGCCTTTCAGAGAAAGACTTCTATTTGGATACACTGCGTTCACAGGGACTCTGGATGTCCTAACGTGTAACTGCTCTGAGGCAGGAGTCTGTTGCTATGCTCCAGTCATCTTTTACGGTCACGATGCGCTACGGGCCTAGGGTGCTGGCTCTGGGTCTGCGAGGGCTGCTGGCACTGGCTGGGGGAGGAGCTGAGGCTAAGGGGTGGCTGAAGCACCTGGCTGGGACAGGGAGGGTGGGCGGCTGGTTCCACTGGTACTTGGCACAGAGCAGGCTCCCCCATTGGGACTCGAGAGCGGTTTCTTTCCGTACCTTTCTTTGTCATCTTTACTAACAGATGAGTCTCGTTTATCTACATCTCTATCTCTGTCATGAGCTGCAGCGGACGCGCTGCGCTCCAGCTCCCCTGGCTTCAACCAGGGCGGAGGGGTCGGGAACGACGGAGGCGTTCGGTGCAGCCGGTTCCAGGGTTCGTGAGGGTTGCTAAAGTTCTGCACACTGGGGCCATCCTTGTGGCCGAACATTGAGTTGGGTGCTGAAATGGTGAAGTGGAGAACAAAAAGGTTTAAGAGAAATTATATAATCTGCTGTAATGAAGGTACTTACCAAAAAACTTTTAACAGCATTCAGAGTTAAAATGAATACATATTATTGGGAGCTGGAAAAGGAAAGGAGATTAACAAATTCATTAGAGGAACTCTTGTCCTACACTGGAGAGGTAGCTCATAGCTTTTTTTTTTTTTTTTTAAAAACCAAAATCAAAGGTGGGGGAGGGAGGACTTACAAAGGAAAGGGACCAAACAGGTATCAAGATTACCTAATTAAACATATCTGGTGCATGCAGAAGTTCCAGGCATGCAGGGGGGTGTATTATAATGGTGTGACTTAGGTTAATTACTGCTACTTCAGAGTAGAATTTATGGTTTCCTCTATCTACCACAACCTGCTACTATGACTGTGACTCTTTCTACAACTTTAGCAACCTAAAACAAGAGTCATCAAAGACCAGATAGGGCCTTGACCTAAAGAGATGCACAAGGTCTTCACACAGTATTTAAGTCTGAACTGTGATGGTATGCTCAGAGCCACATTTTAGGTCTACTGTACTTGGAATATATGACATTAGCATAAAGAAAACAAACTGAGTATTCAGTGACTAAATAATAATGTTCTGGAGAGTTGCGAACCCCATCACCAAGGGTTATAATGCTTTTCCTAATTTAGATGGATTTCTTAATAGTGGAAAATTGCATGGTCCTCCCAGATTATGAAGTACAAAATGTTGCTAACTCTTGATCATCTTGAGTCTGGTATTGATTTCCTGCTATTCCTTGTGCTTTTTTCAATCTCATTAATGCCAAAGGCAAGATGAAATTTAAATATTGTGTTCACTTCTAATGTGAACTAGAGCCAATGTCTTGGATAGCAGAGATGGAATACGGATGAAACTATACATTTAAGTAAACTTTTTGTAGTAACCAACTACATTGCCACTCCTGACTTTTAGTAACATACATTAATAGTGGGCTTTCCTTAAAGTGGTGGTTTTCCACACTTACACCTAATCCCATTGTTTAGGTTGTTTTAACTATAATATAACCTAAATTTGTTTCACAAGAGGACAGTTTTATTTTATATAGAAAGGTCTTGAGCAATATATAGATCAGAGGAGATAAATATTCCAAGGCACATTTTAAAAAGTGAGAGGTACTCACTAACTGAAGGATTTCCAAGTCCCCCGAAGGCATTGCCCCCAACTGCTGCTAGGCCTGTGAACGTAGATGGCCTATTAAAAGGCTCTGCAAACAAGATTGGGAAGAAGGAAATGGTCATGGCCTCTGCTGTGAAGAACACAGAGCGCCGGGCTCGGTGGCTCATCCTGTAATCCCGCGCCTTTGGGAGGCTGAGGTGAGTGGATTGCCTGAGCCCGTGGGTTCGAGACCCGCCTGGGCAGCGAGACCTCATCTCTACAATAAATCAAAAAAATCAGCCGGGTGTGGTAGTGCATGCCTGTAATTCCGGCTACTTGGAAGGCTGAGGCGGAAGGATCACCGGAGCCCAGCAGGTCGAGATTGCGGTGGCCGGGGGCGGCCTCTGCACTCCAGTCTGGGCGACAGAGTGAGACTCCAACTCAAAAAAAAAAAAAAAAGAACACAGAGCATCCTGGGAGCAGGGGAGAGCACACAGGATCCTTGCCCTCTCTATACCCAGACCTGGTCTGTCCCACTCCTACTGGACCATGTAAAAGGTTTTCCTTGCACTTGGATTTAGGCGCTGGGTTAGCAAAATATTTATGAGGGCTATTATTCCAGAACTGTGTATTTTTCATCACTCCTTTTTTGCCCAGTGGGGAACACTACTCAAGCCACAATGCTCTAAGTCGCCGTCCTGCCCAGTCTCTCCTCTTCCAGGAATGCACTTTGCAGGTTCTAACAGAACAGAAATGACATGAAATCTTAAAATAAATCTCTCAATGATGAAGTTCTGAAGACACACCTATCATATACCCCGTTGTTGTGCACACCATTGCCTGCATCTGCTTGTACACTTGCAGAAAATATCAAATAAATAAAGGCCACATAAAGCATGCACCTTTACTAGGAAGAGACAAATTAACAAACAGTGAAATGCGAAGTAACAAAAAAAGGGTAATGCCTCTTCACACCCTCATCTTATCTTTCTTTCCACATCCTAGAAGTGACCTTTGCTCTAGGGCAGGAGTGCATCATCTTCTTCCAATGGGCAGGAACAGGCTGTTGTAAAAACTCAGATTCCCCAAGATACCAAGAGACGGTTCTCACCTAACCGCACTATCAGTAACGTCTCACAGAACCACTACTGAGCACAGATACACTACTGAAAGAACATGGGATCAGAGAAGCTGAAATCCTGAAGAAGGACAACATGCGCTGAAATTCCTAAGAGAGTACCTCATCTCCCTAAGTAGTAAGTGAGGCATCTAGGATGACCTCCGGCTTGTCAGCAGGTGCAGCAGGAGTGTGGTAAACAAGAACAGGTTTGTTTGCAATACACATGTCTGTTCCGATCATTATGGGCAACTCACCTAGGTGAGCAGCAGGGTTGAGGAAGTTGCTGTGATGAGGGGGTGGCCCAAAAGGGGTCCCAGTTGGGTGTGCAGCACCTGTAAAGTCAAACATCACAAACCAGATTTTTAAAAAAGCCGACTTATAGAATGTGACTGGCTGCTTAGGGGCCCATGGAAAAAACGTTTACAGGAAGGTCATAGCATAAAGTCCACCCAGGCTCCTGTAGGTAACATACTGGGTAAAAGAAAATGTCTGTGTGAGGAATCAGAAAATAAATCATCCCTTTTCCTCTTTCCCAGCTTGGCTGGCCACCACAGAAAGAAATATTCCTTTTTTTAAGCAGATGACAAACAGTATTACAAACATGGAGATAACTGCCTGGGGCGGAGAAGAAGGGGAGGTTCTATAATCAAGTAAGTTTAGAGAAAAGTTAAGCAAGCTTCTAAAATTTAGTGAAGGACTTCTTAGAGCCATTAATAAATTTAAAGGCTCACTCATTCTCTACGAGGGAACACTTGGTCATGGAATACTTTCTTCACAGACCAACTCTGGGGACACATTTTGCACTTTGAGAAACACTGTTCCCAAAACTCAGCACTTTATCATTCTTGGCTCAGGAGTGAATACACTGAAGCTGTAGACTGGAGCTGCACCCTTGCAAAATCCTTTTTCCTCAAGAATGTGTTAATTCTCACGCACCCACATTGAAGGCTATCATAAGGCCCAATCCTACGAAATTCATTATTGTGAGTTCCTAGGTTACAGGAGATGAACTCTCAATTTTCAGTGCTACAAAAAGCTGGTTTACTCTAATGTTTTTTGGACTAAAATCTTATAACTGATTCTATTAAGTTTTTGCTTTGTCTGCCAGGGAACTCAGTTCTAGTCTGGAGATCTTCTTTCCTTTGGTTTTCCCTTAACCCACATTTTCCCCTGTTCTTTTCTATCTTGTCTAATATGTATTTCTTAAAGCCGCCTCAAATCCTGTTCTTGAAGGAAACTGGAAAAGGAAGGAAAAAGGGAGAGAGAGAAAGAGAGTGTGCATATGTGAACGAGGGTAGGACATTTCTAAAAGCTTAGGACACCAAACTGGTTTGTTAATGTGAGGCTAATAGCTGAGGAGGCAAAAGTTCTCTGGGAGACAGGCCTTGCTCTAGACAAGAGATTTGCGAAGATCATCTGAAGGAAGGCTCTTTAGTTTATTTCAGGCAGTAATACCCAACAGCAAAATGGAAGTGGATGAATTTAATAAACATGTGCAAGTTATGCATACCAGTTAAAAATTTTTACCAAATAATCATTTTGGGCAAAATTCAGCATTGCTTATGATAAAAAAGATTACTTTCCAGAATGAAAGTATAAACAAGTTCTGGATAAATGAATTTACTAGTAACTATTCCATAATCCCTTGCATTTTTTCTAAGTTTCTATAAACAAATATAAATTCCTGCGGGAAAATAGATTAAATGTAGGAGATCGCTCTCTACATTCCATTAACTCAATTTCTATTTTGAATTGCGGTTCCCTGTACTGCAAGGGTGTTGTGGGCCTGAGTTTGCAGAGGAAACCACATAGTACAGAAGGAACACTGTAGTTGTCGTTTCTCAGAATTTGAAGACAGCTGAGGGGTTATCCCGCCCTGGATGGTGGCTTATTCTCCACCTGGGAAGTGTAAAAATGATACCCCATCTCCACCAAGTGAGTATACTCCAAGATATTCATTAGGCATCAGCAGTGTTGCCAGCTAAATAAAATTTTGGCCACATACTGTCTGTGTAGTACAAGCTAATTAATGCTTCAATGAAGACCAGAGCTTCAGTCAGCCCAGGGCCCCAGGGGTGCCTTGCAGTTCCAGAATTATTGAAGCAAAAGAAGCCAATTCATCCACTTGGCTCAAATGGAAGCCAGGGAGAAATCTCTCTATTTCTCTCCAAAAATTGCTCTTAATGTAGCCCTGTCTCAGAGCCTAGGTGCCATGGTAACAGAGCCTTCAAATATGTCCCTAGACAGAACTGACAGAGAAAAACCTGAGAATTTAGCAAATTCCATCTACCCTCCAGGGTGATTCACTTGCTTTGGCAACAAGGCCTATTATAATGATGATTTCTTGCAATGTGGGTGTTTCTCTCTTCCTGAACAGAAAAGCCATAGTTTCACCAAAATGAGTCTTGGATAAAAGCCTAGGAAGGCAGTAGGCAGGAAGGATGTGAACTTTTTCCCTAAGGGTCAGAAATGGCGAGCCTGTTGACTACTTATGTCCAGAAGAATAAATTCTACTTAGAACAGTGGGTATGAAGTTACTACTAGAATGAGCTCAATGTCATTGTTTCCAAGTATTAATTGAGCAGATCTCTGTGCCAGAAACTGTGTGGTGTAGTAAAAAAAGCTTTAGAAAAAACAGGATAAGAAGCCCTTGACACCAAGAGGGCTGTGCTCATCTCCCGAATACTTCTTACAGCCACTGCCTTTTGTTTGCACATATCTGGAGCAGAAACGGACAGTTCTCTGATGTACTGATCCTTACTCTCCACCTCCTTCCATCTTCATAATCAAGAGATATTTGAAAGTACGTGTTCACAGAGGTTAAATGAATTACAGATCTGATGAACAGGGCACTTGGGTGTTTTACACCTGTCCCTGAGATTTCCTCTATTACTATAACCAACCGGGAGATAGTATTATGTTATGAAGCAGAGAAAATCAGCAACCCAGGGGTCTACCCTGCCTATCATAGGCCATGCTACCGGCAACTGCCTTCATGAACTTCTTCATCCTCAGACCCTCAAAACACAGCATGACTGAGCACCATGGTGCAAAATTACAGTGCTCTTGCGGGCACCAATAGTAAGGGCAACCACATCCTTATATAATTCCTGGCATTGTTTCCTTCCGATTTGCCCTTGCAAGTTTTCTGATCTTTTTCCATAGGATTTGATGTGCTTGTGAGTTACCCTGGTTTAATATAGAAGCAACTAATGAGCCAAAGGAATATGAGTCCCTGCAAAGGAAAGAGGATCTCTTTTCCTTCTTTAATAAAAGAGGGCATATCGATGAAAAAGGACTCATCTCCCTAGATGTGCTGTGATGTTGCCTCGCAAGCATAAATTGCATTTTTTTAGGTAGAGTGACTGAGCTGCGGCACAGAACGCAAGTATAATTTATTGAGTTACCTGAGAACCACATTTCTCAGCTCTGCCCTCCCTCTCTGAACTCACCAGCGGCAGAGAACAAAGTTGAAGGCCGTGCCAGGTCATGGGGGTGGTGAATGGCTCCAAAGAGACTGGGGCCTGGAGGGCGGCTCAGGAACTCAGGTTTCAGTCCAAAGTCCAGCTTATGTGGGTCTGACTGCATCTGTTTCTACAGAGCAAGGGGAATAACAAAAGATGAAATCCCAAGATGAACAGCAGGGAATAAAGATATTCATGAAGAGCCAAAGACTGAAAGAATGCGGCAACCCACAAACCATCTAACCCGCAAATGCCGAAAAGCAGGTCAGCCTCTGAGGGCAGCAGTGCCAGTAACTGGGGAGCACCTGTTTCTCACATCCTAAATGCCAAATAGCAAACCCGTGTAACCCGTGTTTGGTCTTTGATGTATGGTTTGAGGAACAAACCATATCTTATTTATCCAAACTGCCACCACTCCTGAGGTACTGCAGTCTTTTGCTGTAAAGGTATATTTTAGCAAGATTTAAAGTAACAGTGTTTAAAAGTTCATTTTATTAGGAATTCTACATGAATAATGTGCTGTATAAATTGATTGTTTAATGATTCTTTGCTATACGCTAAAAGATCACAGTACATTAGTACTTGAAAGTTGTGAAGAAATATTTGCATGCCTATCCGCTAATTTTCAAATGATTGTTGTTACATATCTCTTTAAAAAACCAAACAAAAACAAAATGGGGTAATAATGTAACTAATAGGGGCCTTTTTTCCCCCAACTACTCCCAATTACCCGAGGAAGACACAGTGGTTAGTCCAGACCAGTAAACCATCAAGACCCCCTTCCTGTGTGAAGTCCTTGCCATCCAATGGAATCACGCTATTTCCTCATGTTTATCTACCCCAAGCTAATCTTTCTGCTCCCCTTCCTCTAAGGCTGTACAAATTGGCTCATGATCTTCCTCTTGATCCCATTCCCTAGGCATCATTCTCTAGGATGACAGTCCTCTCAACAGCAGGGTTTCAAATTTGTCCCACCTATTTGATTCCAGGCAGCCTTCTCTGAATTGACTTCACACCTCCCTAAACAAGCACTACTCCTCATGGCCTGGGGTCCTGGATCTGGAGCTCCCAGTTGCCCTTCCCTCCCTATTACCTCTCTCCTCTGGTCTCCTGACACTGACCATGTGTCTTCCTCTGGTCACTGCCCTCAGCCTGCTTCTGACTCTCCCTCTTCAATCTCTCAGACTTATGTGTTCCTTTCAGTCCCTTAGGCCCCATTCTTGCCTCTGCTCAATCTCCCTTATGTTCTCAGGGATCCTTGCCCTGGTGTACGATAGCGAAAGTCAATAAGGGGTTATCTGTATCAACAGAGCATGGTGTGAGGGTCAGAGACAGGGAAGTCTGTCATTCCCTTACTGCTGAAGTTTAAAATCCCATACCTCTGCCGGGCTCGGTGGCTCAGCCTGTAATCCAGCGCCTTTGGGAGGCTGAGGTGAGTGGATTGCCTGAGCCCGCGGGTTCGAGACCCGCCTGGGCAGCAAGACCTCATCTCTACAATAAATCAAAAAATCAGCTGGGTGTGGTAGCGCATGCCTGTAATTCCGGCTACTTGGAAGGCTGAGGCGGAAGGATCGCTGGAGCCCAGCAGGTTGAGGCTGTGGTGGCCGGAAGCGGCCACTGCACTCCAGTCTGGGCGACAGAGTGAGACTCCAAATCAAAAAAAAAAAAAAAAAAAAACCAAAAAAATAAAAAATAAAAAATAAAATCCCATACCTCCACCACCTCCATTTAAAATGAAACCTACCTGTGCACCTCAAGCTGGAAGCAACACCCATTAAGGGAACGCACGCAGCAATTTCATCACTTTTTACACAGACACTGATCCTCACTACAGAACTCTAAGCAACTAGATGACAGGAAGGATGAGTGCTCTCAGTCTGGCACAATAAGGAACCTGCAGGTGGTAAGCTCTCTCAATAAATACTGGGCGGGTGACTAAAAGAATGAGTAAATGAATGTTACAGAGTAACGGAATGATGCAACTTCTGCTCAAAGCGATAGGGAATGTTATCATGAAAGTCCCACTATAAAGTAATAGCCAAGCCTCAAAACCAAGCTTCTACACTTCAATATAAAGCTATAAAAATCTTTTGAGTACCTCCTTTAATTTGGTTGCCAAATTATTTAGTGCTAATATTGCATGGTACATAGCACAGTTCCATTAACCACAACTTAGGTCCATGAAGCAAAATGGAGCTTGGGGATTACAAACAGTTTGCTGAAAAGGGAAGATGAACGGAGTTATCGCGTGTTCAAGAGGTCTTCCTAATTGAATTGGGATAATGAAAGTTTAAGCCACCAGGGACACTTTTATAGAAAAGAAGTTGCTAAAGTGGCACACGCAACATCCTTCATTGCTTTTAACCAAAGAAGTTACAAGGAAGATGTGTTTTATCTACTGTTCTGCTAACCACATCTTCCAGAAAAAAAGCGAATTGAACTAATCATCAAATTCTAGTTTGCTCTTCAAAACACACACATTTTCTAACTAACCTAAACCATAAGGTTTCTAATTAAACTTCAGCTAACAATAAAATAAAAGGGAACAAAATTCACTGATGGGATGGTGTAAGAAAGAGCAGGTATTTGATAACAAAAGCAAAATATCCTAGTGGCATTTTATTGAGGTTTGCTTCTTAAATTTATTATTTACAAATAAATGAATTATTTATTTATTTTTAGAGATGGGGCTCTATGTTGCCCATGCTGGACTTGAACTCTTGGGCTCAAGAGATCCTCCTGCCTCAACCTCTTGATTGACTGGGACTTGGGTTGTTTCATTCTAAAAACATTTCTCTTTGATAACTTGCTCCCAGTCCTGGCTTATTGACCTCTTGTATTACTCTTACGATGACTCCCAAATGCTATTAGGACTAAAAGCTTGTTCATGAAGAAATGGATTAAGTAAAGTTTATTGGAATTGCCTTCCCTTGCACCCCTGGCCCCATTTTTCCAGACACAGTTACATAGACTGTAAATACCTAGGCTGCAAAATATGGAACTTATCAGTTACTTTGTTCCCTAAGGCAAGCACTGATGCTATATCAGGTCACTTGTAGAAGTTCTTGATCTCAGCCGGGCTCGGTGGCTCAGCCTGTAATCCTGCGCCTTTGGGAGGCTGAGGTGAGTGGATTGCCTGAGCCCGCGGGTTTGAGACCCGCCTGGGCAGCGAGACCTCATCTCTACAATAAATCAAAAAATCAGCTGGGCATGGTAGCGCATGCCTATAATTCCGGCTACTGGGTAGGCTGAGGCAGAAGGATCGTTGGAGCCCAGCAGGTTGAGGCTGCGGTGGCCGGGAGCGGCCACTGCACTCCAGTCTGGGCGACAGAGTGAGACTTCAAAAAAAAAGTTCTTGATCTCTTCCGACTGTGTCATAAAAACTCTAATAAAGCATGGAATATATTCATCTGTATGATTAAAAATACAAACAAAAAAGAAAAATCATCTATAGACAGGGAAGATAACCAGCCAGAAAGTGGTTCTGACAAGCATTGGCAGCATTCTATTCCCCCAGCACTGGTCATCAGGATTAATGAAAGTCACTGCAAACCAAATACTACTTCTAGAGGAGTAATTTCTAATAATATGCATTGCTAAAAGAAGTTCAGTAGCATCATCTTCATACAGAACATAAATTACTCCATCATTTTTCCAAAGCTACACAATGAAAAGAATGCACCAATCTTATTAACAAAACAAACAAACAAAATTCATTGCTTTTCCCAGATACAAAGTATTTTGTATATTCTAATTCTTGGTCACTATAACTTTATCTCCAAAACCTTTATTTTTAGCATTTAATCCGTATTCAAGCCCTTTGGATCAGAAAGATATCAAAATCATAAAAAGAGAAAAAAATACCAAGGGTTTTATCAGTTTGCTTTAGTTTCATAATTTTGCTGGTGGTTTCCTTAATTAATAGTAAGATTTCTAAGCTGGGCACTGTGGTTCCTGCCTGTAATCCCAGCTACTTGGGAGGCTTAGGTGGGAGAATCATTTCGGCCCAGGAGTTTGAGGTTGTAGTGAGCTATGATCAGGCCACCGCGCTCCAGCCTGGATGACAGAGCAAGGCCCTGTCTTTTAAATTTTAAAAAAGAAAAAAAAAACACACTAAGATCTCCAGCTTTTCTAAGAGGGACTTGCTCCTTCCAGACTATGGGGCTTTTAGAATCTGTTCTAAATGCCTCTTTTTAGTTCTCCAAAGCAGATCACACACCCACGTGCCCTGCCCTCATCCTTCCCAAACCAGGAAGGTCAGACTGACCTTGACTTTCTGTTGGTGATGGTAAATCTGCCAGGCGATGTGAACATGCATAGCACACCACTTCCCTGGTTTCTGGAACAAGAAAGAGCAACATGGTTAGAAGGAAGACATTTCAGAGAAAACCACCTTCAATTTCCCCAAAGCTTTCAACAGATTTTGGCTGCAGAGGCCTTTTTCATGAAACAAGAGTGCTTTGTACTCTCCAAGTGCCTTCCATCAGCAGCTCTCCAGTGCCCAGTCATAAGGGAATCACAGTCAGTGTTCCCTCTCTTCCCACGTGGGCTTATACTCAGAAAACCACACTTGACAAGGACCTCCCCGGTTACCAAGGACAAGATGGTAAAAGCCTGAATCCCACTTTGTGTTACTTCCCTCTTTCTTTTCTGGTGCCAGCTGGCAGACCTGATAGAGTAGGAAGCCCTACTTAGCAATCGCTGCCATGCTATAATGCAAATCAGCTGTTCAGAAGAGCTAATTTAGTGAATGTCTGTGAATCAAATCAAAACAAGAGAGGATACAGAACCTGTCCTAACCTCCCCCAAGATTGTTGTTATTGTTTTTTTTAACCTGCAAAGTGGTACAAAGAAAATTCACCACATTTTTATTTAAGCCTAGTTACCACAAATGCTTTAAGTGTCAACTATCCATTTATGTTGGTGGGCACTAATCATTTCTAAGATTAAAAAAACAAAACAAAACAAAACAAAAAAAGAAGAAAAGAAAAGAAATAAAGATAAGAACTAATTCCTTTTACTCTCTAGGCCTCTGCAGATACCAAGTCCCCCCTCTACCCTCTCGGAGTATATATCATTCCACATCTCTCAAATTATTTCACGAAAAGGAGTTATAAGGAGTTGAGTAACTGCAAGTGTATTCTCTTCTACCAGCCAGAAGGCAGGGACCACCTCTTCCTATTTCATTCCCACTAAGTAAGCTCAGCGTGTGTGCTCAGAAACTACTGGATGGACGTGAGAAGAAAACAGAGCCCCTTTCTATATCGGTGAAGGACCAGACACTTCTGGTTTCTGCAGCATGGTGTTATTTCTGAAATACATACTTAAATGCAAGCCTGGAGTTAGTTCTCTTCTTTTGTAATAAAATTATGGGTTATTTAATATCCTTCCTCACCTAAGTGATGACACAATCCTTTCTCCCCTTGAAAAAATCAAATTATCTGATTATATGCATCAGAAATGAGTATAGCAGGAAATCCACTGTCTATCCATCTTCCATCCACCTAACTGTCATCCCTGCCTTTCCCTGCCCCCACCAGGTAAGTCAGCATTCTCTATTCAGAGGTCATCTGCTGGCCTCTCTCTAGACCTCTAGAACAATTTGCCTTAAGTACGATGTTAACGAGCCAATGTTTATAGTATCCCTTTCCTGCACCTAGGAAAGAGGTTGAATGGCTATGACAAGGCAACATCACTTAGTGCAGAATGAGGGAGTCACCAGGTAAAATAAATAGATTTAAATATGCATTTTCTAAGTACAAGAGAGACCAATTTCAGCCTATAGTTGAAGTCTTTCCCCTTAAGTTCCAACTAGTCAAACCTTTTACCAGAACTGCTAACAAGAGTATCTGACTTGGCAGAACTTTATCTGTTATACAGACAAAAAAGCAATGGCCTGGTTTCCTCCAACACTCAAAGCAAGACAATTTAGGCCATTTCCAATAACACTACCTAAAAAACCCAATCACATCATTCTGACATTTTACTCCAACATGTCTATGGCTTATTTCCTTGTAATAGACTTGTATTTTTAACCCACAGGGAGTCAAATAGAGGTTGCAAAACAGTTCTAGAAGAAGCTTTCTTACCCTTAACATAGGTCTGAAAGGATCTGTCAACTGTGAAGAGAAAATGACAACTTGGTTACACGCCTGTCACTCAAACAATTGCTCTAATTAACAAATTTGTAGTGCTTCATTAGGAGGGGAAATTAAAATGTTAGAATTTTACTTTTAAATGAAGCCCTTTTAGAGAATAATTAACCCATTTTCACACTATCAAAAGTGCCAAGTGTCCCCTCCCCCATGTCACAAGCCTGGGTACATGTAGGCTGACAAGCCCCTGCACAAGTTTAATCAATAGCAGTGTGCCCTCTGGCAATGTGGTGTGCTCAGATTACACATCAGAGTTTCACTGTCATGAACTGCAAGCCACACACCAGATAGGTCTAAGGGAGAATGGCCACCAGACCATAGGCTTTTAAGGGTGGACACTTAATGGGTATCTGGGGAGAGTTCTTCTTTCCAGGAATACAGTAGAATTAGGCTGTTTTTACCAATATTCTTACTTTGATGACTGTACATTACTTATGGGTATCAGACGATTTCAAGAAGTTCACTGCACATCATAAAATACATAGTTGAGTCATTTTAAACTTCGGCCTAACTCTGGTTATCAATTTCTGACCGCCCTGACCCAGGGAAAAAGACAATATTATAAAAGATAATTATTTTTTCATATTTACTATAAAGATTAATATAAATAATAATCAATGAGACAAGGCTATATCTAAGGTATAACTTCAAATTCTTTTTTTTACAAGCACGTAGTGGTATAAATTATAAGTAAATAACATAACCAATGCATAATGGATATTTTATTTTGCTTTAGAGCATAAAAGGATCACTAGCACATTAAAAATAGAGGCCAGAGAGCTGTGTGGTACAGTAACTTCCTGACCCCAGGCAAGTAGGGGATGTGTAGCCTGACTTCCAGGAAGAAAAGCACTTAGTGCTTTTCCATTCAAAACTTTCTACAGCTATTTCATTTGTGTGAGAAAAATTTAAGGAGATACAGGCAGAGAATGTTGGTCAAGAAAAACTGTACAAGCTAAACAATGTCCAATTTTTGGGCTCAGACCACAAGCCCATTCCTCTTTTTTTCCCATTGGCAAGTCTGTCCTATGTGTCATATACCCACAGCAGAGCAGGAGAGACTGGATTCTAAGAGTAACTGGCACTTTCTTCCACAAACTCGAACAGCCGAAACAGCAGTTCCCTCAAAGGAGCTAATGATGGTGCGAGCACTGGGTTGGCTGTCTGTGCAACACACCCTGGTGTTACCTGAGACCAAGCCTGACTTTGCACGTACCCTCGGGTCCTTTTGGAGTAAAGTGTGTGGGACTGTCCCAGGCCGAGCAGCAACATCAATAGGGTTGGATGTCTACAAATTAATTAGACCACAGCTTAGGAAGCACAAAACATGTGACACAAAAGCAAGATCTTTCCTTCCTTCTAAATTATAGATGTCAAACTTCGTTTCATTCTGAAATACAAGATTCATTTTTCTCGGTGACCATACATGTTCTTTGTGAGGACCTGCTCCCTGTTTTCCCAAGGGAGGGACCCTGACCAGAGCTTGCTCTCTCTAGCAGAACATCTTACTGCAATAAAAAGCACAGGACCAAACAGAGAAGCCACAAATGCCTTGAAATTCCTCTTCTGAATGAACTCGCAGCAGTGACTGTCCTTATCTTTTTGCTTGATCACCAAACATGCCAAGAAATGCTTAAATGAACATTATTATAATTTGCAATATCAGATGCTTCTCATCAGAATAACTAAAAGTATCTTATATAGACATTATGCTAGCTCTACATTTTAACCAGCAGATTACTCATTAGCAGTGGTGAAAATGGGACAAGAGGGCTGAATTGAGGGACCACATAGATCTACTATTAAATGATTTCTAAAGCAATTCTGCTTCATCTTTCCTAGTCCCACCACCATTCTTAAATAGCACTCATAATATTAACCTTATCTGTAGGCTTCTATCCTTCGAATTAACAACAATAAAGAGCCTACATCGGGCAAAGTCACTACTTGCTAGTGAGAAAGGATTCAGAAAACACCACCAGTTATTTTATTTATAACATCACAACTTCTGTGAATCCCCCCACACCAGGAAGTTAACTCGTGTGGAAAAAGAGCTCAAGTTTAGGCACTAATCTTGCCCTCAAGGAGAAGGGGAAAAAAAGAATGGAAGAAAGAAAAGCAATCAGCTGCAGTACAACTAACAATTAAGCTGGAGTTGTTAACAGCCTGATTTGCATACATATGAAGAACTCCACTAATGAACTGCAATCTACATATTCAATCAGTAAGATGGCCTGGAAAGGCCTATTTCAACACCAGGAGAGACACTTTCTTGCCCAGATGTAGTTTTCTGTGTGATTGGATAATTGTGAGTGAGGGAAATAGTCTAATTTATTAAATGACCTACCGGTCTGTTTGGGGAGGCATTAGAGATTTGTTGCAACCTAGAGGGGACAGGCCAGAGTCTGAGGGAGTAGTAAAGAACAGATTGGGGGGATGGAGTTTAAAAATCACCATCATTGTATCTCCACATAGGAGGTGTTTCACATGGCCATCGTAAAAGCCCTGTGTATATGTAACCTTGCATATAAGCTAAAATGCCATGCAGGTAAATATGATTTTGAAGGTGTGGCCATCCCACCCCTAATGCCTTTTAATTTCTTCACGTTTCTAGTTTTCAGGCAACATGCCTTTGTACATATCATATGTGTTCATCTTGAAAGACTCTGGCCCCAAACTGGAGTTTCACCTTAGAAATATGATGGGAAAAGAAAAGAAAACCAAAATCACACATAGCACCATATCTTCCTTTAAAATCTGATAATGGTTACTAACATGAAAGTACATTTTCCCCTTTTTTGTGTAAGAGAGACTGTAGATTTAAAAAATCTGAGAGTTCCTCGTCCACATTGACCTTCAGAAATAACTATAGCCAAAGTTAACAGCATACCACTGACTAGGTAGAACAGAATTCAGTGATTAGAAAGGGTAAAAGGTTAACTTCACACTAGAAGGTCAGTAACTGATGACGAAGTCTTGACCTTGGCCAGTGTGACCGCGACGAAGGGTCGGAAGACTGAGAGGTCAGAGAGGGAGAATAGGCGACCTTTAAAAAGACAGGCGGCTGCCTCCACCTGCAGGCAGACCCTGTCTGCAGACAGACAGGGCTGTGAGGGAAATGAGGGGGCATGAATCGTCCCATGACGCACACAACAGGATGCCATTCTCGTTTCAGAACCTTTATCCCCTATCTACTAAAATCAATACTCAGCTTTAATTTTAGTATTCCTCAAGGACAACTTCGTGCACATATGCCTGACATTTCATAGAATTCCTGACCAGAAGCTCATATCCACAATACTGGTAGTAAAAAAAAAAAAGCATTTATTCTGCATATTTTAAAGAGCAAAGGAAATCTTAGCTTCACTGAGATTACATGGATAGTACAGACTGAAAATTAAATTTTTGCCGAGGGTGAAAACTAGGTGGACTAGAAAAAATGGTTTCACTCTAGCCCCCAAGATGACTTAGCATCTGACAAATCAGTCACTGACCAGCAAGAGGATGGATGCAGAAGCCACCTTCACGTCTAGTGGGGCTCCACTGATATGCATGTCTGTGTGTTCTCACTGTAAGGGTCTTACCTTCGGCTGAAATGCTCCTTGTAGTGAACCAAAAGGGCCAGTGGGTGGAATCATAGGGGGGATGCCCGACACTGCAGGAGGATAGGAATGGAAGAGCTGTGGCCAAAGATGGAGAGGGAAAACAAGGCTTTAGTAGGAGGCAAGTGATATATTCCAATTCCCTTCCCATAGAAAGACATCAACATTAGCAAGCCAAGTAATCTCAGTTTGATGCTATTAGTCAAGAAGCCATGATGAAATGATCACACAGATGTGCCATGAATGTTTAACTTAAAAAGTTAAAAGTAGTTCAGAATCAATCAGCCAACAAATGATGTCCCAGATGAGGGCATCATTAGAAAGAGAGCTTTTCTAATTATTAATTGTTAAATCGGATAGAAGTCCTAAATAGCTGCAGATTTTAATGCATTTCAAAAACAGGAGGGATGCTGAGCTAAATAAGATGCCCAGAAAATTACAAGTTAATTAGGGAAAAAAAACAGAAGAAAAAAAAAAAAAAAAAAGGAAGAAAAAGAAGCGAGTCTTTATGAGTGCCAGGATTTTATACCATTAAAATTCAATTAGTACTTTTAGATTTTTAATAGTTTGAGGCAATGAGAACATATTCACGATCCTTGCTTCATTAGATTGTTCTAGAAGTGGCAGTTCCATAGGATAATTTAATTCTCTCATCTAAAATAATGACAAATATTTGTGGAAGGGTAAAATGACTCAGTGTATACTTTAGATTACAGAGGCATGGAAATAACCCAAGTCTGAGATTATCACTATCTAGATTTAAGTTGCTCTTGCTTTCAGAGTTTCAGGTACTCAAAGTACTTCTGTATTAACACATGAAGCCCAAATTCCTGGGGCCAGTTCTGAATGATGTCCGCTATTTAACGAACAAGTTCACTGAAGACTACGCAAGCCAAGCCCTTGCCATGGGATTCACTAGATGATGGGAGAAGAATTATTCTGAATAAAGAATATGATTTTTCTTGAATCAGAAGCTCATAAAGGACACAACTGAGGAAAGAAATATACAGTAATACTGAAGACAATGCAAATGCAACTTTCTCTAAAAATTTAATCTTTCTGAGATTCTATTGCTCTGTTCCAATGACTTTGACCAGACTACCATATGAATATTTAAGTAATGCCCCACCCTCATGGTTGTGTAATAGGTAAAAAATACAATAATAATTGAAGTTTTTCTTAATAATGCATTTATGTTAGCTATTTTAGTAATGACTGAAATTCACATTTCACAATCCTGTCTGTTTTCAGAACACGTACTTTTTCTGTTGGTCTTTATTTCATTTTGCTCCCTTCAATGATGTAGCAAAGTTTTCCAGACTAATTGATATTGAACTAAATCCACTTAAACAGTGATTGCGAGCCAAGTGCCCTCATTTGAAACTACTTTTAAGTCTAAAATTGTGTTTTAGATACTTGAGTGCATTGCATCTTAATTCCCCTTATAATGTCCTAATCCCCAAAGCAGGGGAGACTAAGTACTTCATATATTATCCACTATAACTAATAATACAAAATAACTCTCCCACAGTACACTGTATAAAGCAGAGTAATTAAATACATGCCACACTAAAACAAACTCAAATTTCTATTACTCTGCCTCCAGGTGGGCATTTTTCCTTTACTGTTTACAATAAAAAATTGGATGTTCTTACCACTTTCTTTTTACTTTTTTCTATTGTTGACTTCTTAGAACACAAAATACAGAGGACTATTCCCCCCTTGACCAAAAACCTGAAGCATCTAATAAAACAAACCTTCCCAAAATTCAGGCCTCTAGGCACATTCTCCATCTTAAACCTAGGACATTCTGTATAATATGCATATAAAAAGGTACTGCGTTTGGTCCTAGGAATTAAATGTGAGCTGCTTGTTGAGCACACTAAACTTTCTATAACAATTCTTGTTAGCTGGTCCTTAATTTAAATGAGCAAAATATGGACTAAGGGCAGAATGGTACCATTCGTGGGACAGAGAAGGCCCATAGGTCTACTCAATTTTGTGTGTCCACTTAAAAAATGTTTTTGTATCACAGTCCTGAGCAGAACAGGGTGATCATGCTGGGTGGGGGGCAGGGTTTGCCACTCAAATACACATTTCTAAATTCTTTTTGAAGAAGACTTTCTCATGTAATTTCTGAATGCCTCTAGAGTAAATAATTCTTAATTGACTTCTAATATCTTCTAGTCTTGACTTCTCATATACACTTGATTAATATAGTGTCTAATTATCTAGTTCAAAGTATGAATGAATTCAGTTTTTGCTGATCTATTAAAGTATCTATTCAAACTATAACACTATCCAAAAATCAAAGTTGAGTATTGTGAATCAACATGGCTACAAGCAATTATTAACCTTCCTTTTATTCTGGCTTAATTAAAAAAAAAAAAAAAAAGAAATAAACCCTTGAGCATAGAAACTTGCAAAATTTCAGATAAAAATGATGCAGTATTCACCCCATAATCAAAATATCATGAATATATGCAAGGTCTTTGTATAAAAAGCTCTTGTCTTACAAGTATCTGAACATATAACCTAGGTTGGTACCAATTTAAGTTCCAGAATGTTCTCTTAAAATTGCACAAAACAAGTATTTTTTAAATAAAGAAGAATGAGTTTAAAGAGAAAAACAGCACTCATTTCAATCTTAAGTTTCTTTTAATGAAACGATATTTTCATTTTCAATTGTAATAAGCTCCAGAGAACAATACCAGCCATGTGGAAGATGGTGCTCTAGTCTAGAGCAAATGCAAAGCTATGTTGTGAAGAGCTAAGAGTCAAAATGATAAAGAACTTTTTATTTAGAGGAAATAATTCAAGGTGAATTCCAGGAATTCATTGCTAATGGTTTTTCAGTTGCGGACTGAAATCCTGTGATTTCAGACTCTCCTGAAACTATGACTCAACTGCAGACACTCCCCTCTGCAGGACAGATGCCCGACTTCCAGGGAAGTTTGACTTTGCTTTAAAGTCTTTGAAGTGCTTATGATCTTTTGATTCAGAAGATGATACTGCATCTTTACCAAAAGCAAAATGCCACAAAAGCAAGCATCCAAAGTGACAAGGAGCAATGGGAACTCTTGCAAGGATGATTAAGGAAGGCTGCTAGTCATTTACTGATCTGTGGCAAGAGCACAAAAATGGAAAAGCAGTTACATTAAATGTGTAGCATGGTAATCAAACTCACACTGTGCCGGTAGAATGGGTCAACTTTTGTAGGGTATTTGTCAAACTGTAAAGGGATCAAAGCAAAAGCTAGTTACTTAATCTGCATTTTTGTTCACTGCTTCAGTGGAGGTAGCTTTACACAAGCTTCTCTATCATTACCCTGTCATGAGATTCAATACTTCACTGTATCTGAAACCATTCGAAACTCTTGAGTCACTCTGACAGGAAACCAACAGAAATGGCTAAACAAAGTGAAAACAGTACATTTGGATCCCGGATGTACTATTATGCCTTTCTTTCTACTCTACATTTACACAAATCAAACATCTAAACTGGAGAAAATAAGCAATTATCCAGATAAATCAGAAAGAAGTGAACATTTTGGTCTGATTTACCCAGTGAATTCTCCCCATTTTCATCTTTACTTTGGAAGAAAATAAAAAAAGTACATTTAGCCAGGCTCGGTGGCTTAGCCTGTTATCCCGCGCCTTTGGGAGGCTGAGGTGAGTGGATTGCCTGAGCCCGCAGGTTCGAGACCCGCCTGGGCAGGCGAGACCTCATCTCTACAATAAATCAAAAAATTAGCCAGGCGTGGTAGCGCGCGCCTGTAATTCTGGCTACTCGGAAGGCTGAGGCGGAAGGATCGCCAGAGCCCAGCAGGCGAGGCTGCGGTGGCCGGGAGCGGCCACTGCACTCCAGTCTGGGCGACCGAGTGAGACTCCAACTCAAAAAAAAAAGTACATTCGGCTGTCTTCTGAAATGTATTACACGCAAATACCAAGCAATCTGGATTAGGCCTTAAAGCCCCCCACCCCCTTTTTTTTTGAGATGGGGTCTCATTCTGTTGCCCAGGCTGTGGAGTGCAGGGGCACAATTACTGCTCACCACAGCCTTGATCTCCTGGGCACAAGCGATCCTTCCACCTCAGCTTTCTGAGTAGCTGGGACTACAGGTGTGTACCACCAGCCTGGCTAATTGTTTTTGATTTTTTGTAGAGACAAGGTCTTGCCATGTCGCCTAGGCTGGTCTCCAACTCCTGGACTTAAGCAATCTTCTTGCCTCAGCCTCGCAAATTGTTGTGATGACAGGCGTGAGCCACCACACCCAGCTAAAGCCTTTCTTTTTAACAGAAAAAGAATATACTAGTTTTCCCTCGAAATAATTGATTATTCTAAATAATGTCATTACACTGATGCTGTAATTACCCTCAGTTACATTTAACTTATTTGTAAAACAGCTCACATAGGCCAGCATAAAGCTCTTTTTCAAGATATTAGGCCCTTCAGGATATAATTGTTGAGAAGTACAGTTCATCCACAAAAAAGAGACAGAACTTGCTGTAAAAAAATGTTTTTAATTGCAAGACCTCATCACTAATATTGCTTGAAGTAAAATTTATAAAACAGACTTCAAAAATAGTTTTAAAAAATTAAGTAGAACAAGATGAATGTGGGGGAAAGGAAAGGAAGCAAAGTTGGGTGATGGGAACTCCTCTTAAAATCATGGAATTCGGATTTATTCTCATAATGCCTATATTAATTGCCTTACAAGCAATTATTTCCTTGAATATTAAAATTAAATAAGTAAAATACTCTAATAATCACTATTAGAGACAAGACTCTATCTCAGAACATACAGCATTCTAATATAGTACTATGAACTATAGTTATTAACTTAAAGAATCCTAACTGGTTCTCTGGGCATGTGCTAATCCCCTGTCAAGACCAAGGCCGAGTTTAACACCAGAGGTTCCTCTTACCCCAAGGCAGAGTTCTGTCCCTGCAGGGAGCATCGATCCCTGACCACTTGCTGGCAGAGCAAATATCAGATTAGGGCACTGTCTTACGAAATATAACACTTCCAACGAAGTTTAGGGGAATCATCTGAACAAACAGGTGATACCCATTGTAGTCCAGGCCTACTGAAAAGTTTCCTTCCCTTCTCTTCTCTTCTCTCTTCCTATACTCATTATTCTATAAGCATGTATGTGCAAACACTTGGTGCAAAATACACATGGATACATTTTACATCTGGTGACAATCCCCTAGGATGCTCAAGAAAACAAAACTTTTAAACAAGTTAACCACTGACACTGGACGTGACTGTTTGCATCTAGAATCAAATTCACCCCCACAGGGCCAGATACAACTGTCTAGAAAAGGTTCCTACTTGAGGACCCTACAGTGAGAGCTGCTTGAGGTGGGACTCGTTCCCTTCTCTCCAGCCAACGGACATCACTCCCCATCCGATCTCCTGTGGCCCCGCTGCCCATCCCCGCCCACCGTGCTGCATAAAGAAAAGAGTCGTGCTCTACTTATCCTCACATTTCTGCCTGGGGTACGCACCATGGGAGGTGCTGGCGTCGGCATGATGGCGGTGGGCGGGATGGCGTGGGGGAATGGCGTGAAGGTGTGCTGGTGCGTGTGCTGGTGCGTGTGCTGGTGCTGATGCTGGTGCTGATGGAACTCAGTCCGCAGGTAGGGCGGAGGGCCCAGGGAAGCCCCGCGGTCAGCACTCTGAGAGGCCAAAAAACGTGTGTTCAGTTCCTGGCGCAAGATGTCTTGCTCTGGAAAAGAAGAAAAGGGAGATGATGACACCTTTTCCTTCAGAACAGGACATCCAAGTGCCTTCCTGTGGAGGGACACAGGGTTGATGACACAGTCGCTGACAGTTACAAGGTCATCAGCCTGAGATAAAAGGGGACAACCAACGAAGCAGAGAAGACCAAGGCCCAGTTGCAACCCGGTTTCCCTGTTCTCTCGCTGGCCTCTCAGCTTCCAGGGCCAGGCAATTCATCAGTGCCGTGAGCTGACAAAACTCCAAGCCAAATGGCCAGAGTTCAATTTCCAGCTCTGTCACTGTCAGCTGAGTGACCCTGGGCATGGCAAATAACCCATCTGTGGGTCTATTTCTTCATATATAAAAGGGAAACAACAATATTGCCTAACTTGTGGGTTTAATTTTTGAGGGTTAAAGGATTTAGCATACTTAAGTGCTTAAGAACAGTGATGGCACACTAATAAAATGTCAGCTGTTTGCACACGGCAGGGCTCTCATGCCCTCTTCAAGCGTCAGTTACTGCGTTATGGCTCTCTGTATCAGTGGTACAACTTGGCTATACCGGAACAAAAATGGGGACATTTGGCCTAATTAATATAGGTAAGGAGAAAAGGGCCCAATGTTCAACAATGGGCCTGTCCCTAGGATTTTGGGATATATAGCCACAAAGAGTGCATCATCTCCTTCCAAAGACAAAGGAGACCCTTAAGCCAGGTCACAATCTAAGATCCTGGGGTGAAAAAGCCATGGACCTAGGAAAGTTTTTATCACTCTCATAGGAGCCCAGATGATGGGATGCTTATCTGTGTGTCTTAGCACCAGTGGGTGAACTTAGTTGGAAAAGTCTTCTGACTTAAAACAAACCCATTCTCTTTGGGCAGTGTCTGACTTACTGGGCTAGGCTAATCTGGGTGTTGACAGGTATTTCTGCTGAACCTCAGGATTTGAGGACGATTACAAGGAAGCAGAGAATTGCAAGCAAATACAACCGTGCATTCAGGGACCACACAGATAGTGGGTGAGGTCACTAGCAAGGGACAGGGGATGCCTGGGAAGCCAGCCCAGGCACCTCCATCCTACCTGAGTAAGTGCTCCCGGCCGGGTGTCCGGGGACCTGCAGACTCCCTGATGTCAGTGGTGGTGGAGGAGGCAAAGCAGTGGGAGGGGCAAACATATTGGGGTGATGTGAGTGTGCAGGGGGCTGGAGGGTGGGTGTGAAGCTGTGCAGGGGGCTGTGGTTGGGCAGGGAGAGGGGGAACGGGGAGGCGGAGGGGTGGTGGGAGATGTGTGGGGGCGCGGGCTGAGTCTTCGCTGGAGTGCTGCTTCTGCTACTGCTGTCGGAGTAAGAAAAGAACAAAGGAGAAAATACACACAAAAAGGTGAGCAATTTATTCTCTTGAACGAAATCCTACCTCCTTCCCCAAAGCCATTCACGCAT
Source organism: Carlito syrichta (assembly GCF_000164805.1). Classification (NCBI taxonomy): domain Eukaryota; kingdom Metazoa; phylum Chordata; class Mammalia; order Primates; family Tarsiidae; genus Carlito; species Carlito syrichta. The sequence goes on along the minus strand of NW_007249757.1, from coordinate 2,168,531 downwards.
TCTCTCTTGCCTCTTCCTCTGTATAGATGCCCCCACACACACTAGCTTTCTGAAAGCACAATTCCCGCAAGCTTTCCCATCACTACTGCAGACAGAGCAGAAGAAGCTGCTGCTCCACAGTTGCAGGACGTCTCAGCGTCCAGACAGCGATTCTGCCTAAAACTCAAGGCTCCTCTCTTCTGCAGCCAGATTCTCATCTCTACCCCTAGAAAATTCCCAGCCTTCCCATTCACCACCAGCTACGTTTCCTATAAAGTAATACAGTTGGCAAGAAGCAATAAAAATGAAGGTGAGTTCACCCTGTCTGTCTGCTACCTTTGAAATGAAGAAACACAAAGAAGAGGTGAAATCAGGTGCTTGGGTTCTCTTACCACCTTATGGTCTGCAGGCCACAGAACTGGTCTAGTGGTCAGAAGATGGAGTTGGCCCCTTGGGGAAGAAACCCACCTCCCTAAGGCAGTTCCTTCTCTTCTTAGACAGTTTTGAAAAAGCAAGCTCTTGAACCACCAAAGTCACCGAGTTTTCAAAAAGAAAACAGCAACAAAGACACAAAGCCTCACGAGATGTGTGTGGGTAGAATTGTAGCCCCTGGGACAGCCAAGAGTTGACTCCACTTGGCCCTACACATCAGGTTTCTGTCTCTCTTTTCTTAGCTTTTTTCCTCTGTGCTACTTTTTAGACTTTCCTTTGTAACTTGGCAACAACAAGACAGAAGACAGCATGGATTTCCATGCAGAAATTTCAGTTTGTTTCTTCTCTACCTCTCTGACCCACATAGGAGAAAGTAAATCTCAAAGAGTAAAACTCCAACCAGAATACTCCTTGGATCTCAATCTCCCCCCTCTGGAGTTGCAGAGAGATGGAGCTTTCTTTCAGACTTCCTCCCAGGGCAAAGAGCCTCCTTTCTAAGAGTCTCTTAACGTCCTGCAATCTCGGATGCATCTCAGGCTTCCATTCCCTGCCTCTGGCTGATGATAGGGCTTCCTAGCCCAGCACCTTCAACTCTGTTTCTTCAGCATCCCTCTCCTTCCCGCCTTCACTCTCTCGGGAATCCCTGTAGATATTTTAGTTCTTTTTTTGAGTTGGAGTCTCACTCTGTCGCCCAGACTGGAGTGCAGTGGCTGCTCCTGGCCACCGCAGCCTCGACCTGCTGGGCTCTGGCGATCCTTCCGCCTCAGCCTTCCAAGTAGCTGGAACTACAGGCGCGCGCTACCACGCCCAGCTAATTTTTTTGATTTGTTGTAGAGATGAGGTCTCGCCAAGTTGCCCAGGCGGGTCTCGAACCCGCGGGCTCAGGCAATCCACTCACCTCAGCCTCCCAGAGTGCTGGGATTACAGGTTGAGCCACTGAGCCCGGCCTGATATTTTAGTTCTTCATCACGTCCTCACTACTCAGCCCAACCTGCTTTTTCCCATGAGATGGATTTGCACCCACCAGCCCGTTTTCCTGTCTCCAGCCTCAGCAAAAATGACGTTTCAACAAGGCCACTCAGTCTTTTAGGAGTCCCTTACCCACCACCACCTGCCTGTCCCGAAAGAGGATGGAGAAGCAGGGTAAAAGAGCAGTCTGGCTCACCTTAAACTGTTGAGGCTTAAGCTACTGCTGTTGTAGGCTGACAATGGCTGGGAGAGGCTCTGAGATGAGGGGTGGGCCTGCACAGGTGGGAGGTTCTGATGGAGCAGCTGGTTGGGGGACTGTGGCCTGGGTGGCCTCTGCACCTGAGGCTGTGGGGCAGGCTGAAGCTGGGCCTCTGGGGGGCCCTGTGGCAGCTGTGTACTCGGAGGTGGGGGCTGAGGCAGGGCCTCTATGCGCTGCACCAAATCAAGGTTCGGAGAAGGAGCTTGGAGTTGGGGCTCGGCCTGGGGCTGGGGTATCGGCTGTGCAACCTGAGGGCAGGGGTCTTTAAGCACCACAGGCTCAAAGATCGGCTCTTTGCAACAGTCCTGGCTCTTCTCCTGGCTTCTCTCTAGACCCGATATCTTGGGGACAATCGGCCCTGCATCCTGGCTGTCATGTTCGGGTAGCGTGCCAACACCTAACTCCGGATCTGCATGGGGAGAGCAAAGACAAAACCACAGGCAATGACATGTGAGTGTGGGGTAAGGAAGAGAGCAAACTGCAAGGCTATGTCACACAGTCCCTACAACACAACCTGGTGTCAATCGTCTTGGCTGCAGTCCAGTCTTCACCAAGAGTGGATACAGGCACACCGTGAATAGGGTCAGCAGGAGATGGGGAAAGATGCCCAGCGGTCTCTGCCCCTCGGGCAGCAATGCCCCTGGAAGCTAGGGAAGAGGGAGAGAGGCCGACTGGCCAGAGGAGGCTGGAATCAAGACTGCAGCCTAGGCAACTCTCTGAAAATGAATGTTTTCCTTAATCAACAGTCTTTTATGGTGCATAATTCAGGAACAATAGCCGACAAGTTGATTTTCCCTTTTAAAACAGATACAGTTCTTGAATATACAAAAGTGAAGTGTTTTCAATAGCAAATGAAGCAAATGTTATTTAACCATACACAGATGTTTTTTCTTCCTCCCCTCTTTCCATTTCGACACTTGACATTTATAGATAATTTTTTGTTTATCAAGTATTAAAAGGCAGGCCTCCTAATGCTCACCAAGAGATCTCAGCAACATCTGTGCTCAAAGGTACAAATACAAATTGAAATCAAGTTTACTGTGAACTACACCTGCTAGACCTTTTAAGGTATTTCCCTTGGACCACATGGGGGTCCCCACCCAATTGAGGTCAAAGGGTATAGATGCTGGATGGGGAAACTAAGCCTGAATATCAAATTTAAGTAAAATCCCACAATAATGGAAAAAGTATAGAAAATAGATGGCCATGTTTAAATTTAAAAGATATGCTTCCCCTCCAAAGGTCAAAAGACCTAAGTGCCAGGTCAAGTATAATGGCTTATTTAATTACCCCCAAGCAAAATTCCATAAAATTTTCAAGCAGAATAATGAAAGACCAATATGGCATTAAATATAAAAGAATGACCCCATTTAAAAGTACTTTTGAAGACAACAAGGGGAAAATTACCTTTCCCATATTTTTGTGTGAATAATGAAAGACCTATATGGCATTAAATATAAAAGAATGACCCCCATTTAAAAGTACTTTTGAAGACAACAAGGGGAAAATTACCTTTCCCACATTTTTGTGCTAAAAAAATACATCCTTTTATTACAACACAGTTTAGAAATAGAAAGAGAACAGATTACAATATTCTTTGACAGTGTTTTTCAGGCATTCTTAAGTTAACTACTCTGGGCATGAACTTTCTTTTCTTATCCCACTGTATCAACTGTGAAAAACATACGGTATTCTCACGGGTTCTATATATTTCTGGTTTTCTGTTTTAGAGACAGGGTCTTGCTATGTTGCCCAGGGTGGAGTGCAGGTGGCTATCCACAGGTGAGATCATAGGGCACTACAGTTCTGGACTTCTGGATTCAAGTGATCCTCCTGCCTCAGCCTCCTGCGGAGCTGGGACTACAAGCACACGCCACTGTGCCTGGCTTATATTTCTGTTGATGTCCTCTTGTGTATGCACGCAAGTCTGTCATTTCTTTTCCCTGGAATCTACATCAAAGCAATCCATTATTTTCAGTGTTCATTTGGTAAAACAGATCAAACCAGGAACATGCACAAAAGCAGAAACAAACCTTGAGTATATAAACAAAGCACATTTTTGGCTAACATGAACTTGGCTATCTTAAGTCTCAGACCAGCCTGAAACAATAACACTAGCACAATGAAAAGAAAGGTATGAAAAGACAAAACATCTGGTAAGGCTCTCATGAAAAGTAGCTCTAGACTTCTGACACCCCACTCATACATATTTCTGTACAGGGTTGTCTAAAAAAACCTTTCTGGGAAGATTTCTGCTTATGATAAAAGCTGAACTTTTATGGGTTCCCCAAACCTTAGTTTCTAACTTCAGAGCTGAAATTGAACATCAAGCTCTTTGAAGTGGATAGACTCTATACAGACAGATGATGGGTTCCTAGATCAGGAAGGAAGGCCCTTCACTGGCAGATGTCATAGCTAGGTGATTTAGTTCTGTGTCTCTAACACTTTTTCACAAAATTCTCCATGACAAGCCATAATACAAATGCACCCAAAATCATATGCTTCATACAACGCAGGCCTGTTAGGTCTGGGACAGAAAGTGTCAACAGTCCAGAAACCCTAATAGCACAAAGTAGAAGAGAGATTTTACTTAATGAGAAGTTCTATATGCATGAGCAGGGACTCTGCCCACACCAACAACTAATTTAGGAGTATTATATTTGATACATTTGCAGAAACACATTTTTGATACATTTGCAGAAACACATTTTTATCCTTTTGTTTTTTGAGTAGGAGTCTTACTCTGTCACCCAGGTCGGAGTGCGGTGGCATGTTCATGGCCACCACAGTCTTGACCTGCTGGGCTCAGGTGATCCTTCCACCTCAGTTTTCCAAGTAGCTGAAATCACAGGTGCATGCTACTATGCCCACCTATTTCTTTTATTTACTGTAGAGACGAGGTCTTGCCAAGTTGCCCAGGCTGGTCTCAAACCCCTGGGCTGAGGAAATCCTCATCTTACCTGTTGCCCCACTGTCTCAATACCAATCCAAACACAGCTAGAGCACGAGAAGTGATGCTAAGATTGGGCAGTCACTACTACCACTGACAAGCAATGAGGGGTACAGAGAAAACCAAAACCTCTTCAATGAACTCTGCAAATCTGTATGGAACCCTCTGTGATTAATGACTGAAGGAACCTAGAAGCATAGAATTTTGAGACAAGACCAGAATCCAGGAGTCCATCCCAGTACTGCTCAAGCTTTAAAGTGTGTACAAAACACCTGAAACCTTATTAAAACTCCGATTTGGATCCAACAGCTCTGAGGGGGTCTCTAGATGCTGCCTTATCAAGGATTTGCCAGATAATGCTGATGCTGCTGGTCCTTGGACCACACTTTGAGTAGAAAGGATTTAATCTAACCCTCTCTGACTACATGGGTAATATACTCAGAGAAGTGAATAAACTTATTTGCTAGAGTCATATGGCTATTTGTTAAACCTGAAAACTTGAGTTCTCGTCCTAACTTTGCCAGCACCAAGGTGCCTTTTTTTCCAATCTACACTATGCTGCCTCCTAAAAGGCAAAAATCCCTAAAAACAAACAATTAGTGGTAAATCCAAGATTCAGTTAAAATATTTAAATACACCAGACTTAAAGTGTAAAGAGTGAGAAAGCTACAAAAAGTTGCTGGAACACCACACTTCAGCTAACCCTGAAAGCTACTGTCAGACATCAGCACTCTGGGACTGCAACCTGGAAGCAAGGCAGGGATGGGTTTGAGAGCTGGTAAGAACTTGGGAGCTGAAACAGTTTTATGACTCCCCATTTACACGAGTCTCTTGAGGCACATATTAGGCGTCACACATTTTTGTGGCTAATCGGTAATGCATTTCCTCTTCCTTTCAATTATTCAATAAATGATCTTCCCAGTTAAGCTTCTCCATCTTGACAGTCAATTTGTCTTACTGTGCTTCTCCAAAATTGGCAGAAACATACTTTAAGAAATCATTTTGTATTGCACTGTCTGCTCTAAATTTGCCAAAGGATGAAAAAAAGTTGAAATCTGCTGAGTTAGAAATAAGTAAGAATGTGCAAATTGACTAGTTTTATTTAAATGTTGTATTATTACATTTTAGAGTTTAAAAATCTTGTGATTCTAAAAACAACAAATCATGCTTACAATAACGGATATGCAAATTAAAATTACAATGCATACTGTACAGTAAAAAGGGTAAACAGTACCCCAATGAACTTAAACAATACATTTTCTTTTAAACTTAAGAGATAAGAAAAAAATGTGTTTGATTTTGATACATATCTGATACAAGTTTCCTGGGAAAAATGGACACTTTATTATACTTCACCAGTAGAAGGCAAACCCTGCAACCTCTGTGGAGAGCAATTTGGCAACATGTAGCACATAACAAATGAAGTTTCCTTGATGTGACTGTAAGGATTGAGTCTACAGACATAATGAAACAATACCATGGTTCAAACTGCAAGTCTGGAAACAATCCAAATGTAATCATTAGGGGACTGGTTACATACATTTGGCACATGCATACAATGGAAAATATTGCAGCTGTAACAACGAATGCCGAGTGTGCAATGTATAGCATATGCTATCTTTTGTGGAAAGTGGAGGGAAATAACATACTCATTTTATTTTATGGGTAAAGAAACTCTGAAAGAATACCCAAGACACCAGTACCAGTGGTTACCTGTTTTTGGGTTTGAGGAGTGAGAAGTGGATAGACACAAGGAACTGGAAAAAAATGTAATATGTAAATCTGTTATAAATTTAAAAATAAAATGGATTTTATGAAAAATATAAATAGCTAAAACTGACTTCTTTTTAAGAAAACAGATCATAAACATAAACTGAAAAAGTACTCAATAATCTATACTTTCGCCTTCCTCCCAAAAAGGTACCTGTGTCATTGACAGTGTTGATCAAACCTTCTAGAAGTAAATTATTCCTTTTATTTAAATTGAAAACCAAAGGGCATAGTGGCTCACACCTGTAATCCCAGCACTTTGGGAGGCAGACGCGAGAGGACTGCTGAGCCCAGGGGTTCAAGACCAGCCCGGATAACTTGGCAAGACCTCATTTCTACAATTAAAAAAAAAAAAAGATAGCCAGGTGTGGTAGCACGCATGTGCCTGTGGTTCCAGCTACCTTGAAGATTGAAGTTGAAGAATCTCCTGAGCTCAGCAGGTTGAAGCTGCGGTGGCCGTGAGCATACTACTGCACTCCAGCCTGGGAGACAGAGTGAGGCTCCAACTCAAAAAAAAAAAAAAAAAAAAGAAGACCAACAGCAAATATTATACAACAGAAGGAAGAAGAAAACTATTTACAAAGAATAGAAAGAATTACCCAGCTAGAAAACACAAACAGCTGAGAAAATTTTCTATTAGAACTAATGAGCCAGGCTCAGTGGCTCAGCCTGTAATCCCAGCACTTTGGGAAGCCGAGGTGAGTGGATTGCCTGAGCCCACAGGTTCGAGACCTGCCTGGGCAACTTGGCAAGACTTCATCTCTACAATAAATCAAAAATTAGCCAGGCATGGTAGTGCGCACCTGTAGTTCCAGCTACTTGGAAGGCTGAGGTGGAAGGATTGCTGGAGTCCAGCAGGTTGAGGCTGCGGTGGCAGGGAGCGACCACTGCACTGCAGTCTGGGTGACAGAGTGAGACTCCAACTCAAAAAAAAAAAAAAAAAAAAGAACTAATGAGAGTTCAGAGAGGTATTCTAATAAAGAAAAACCACAAGTAACAGTAACTTTTCTATATACCAGCAACAGTCAGAAACTATAAATTTCAAAGGATTCCCTTGACAATAACAAAAATCATAATACTTGGGAAGGAACCTACTAAGAAAATTATAGGACTTGCTAACTTTCAGAAGTGTATTCCCAAAACAAAACCAAAACCCAAAACAAAACAAAACAACCTATGCTTTTTTTCAAGGTGTTTTATTATGGAAAACAATGAGAAATAAGTCAAAGTTCTTGCTGGGCGCAGTGGCTCATGCCTGTAATCGTGGCACTTTGGGAGGCAGAGGCAAGAGGATTATCTGAGCTCAGGGGTTCAAGACCAGCCTAAGCAACATGGTGAGATCTTGTCTCTATAATAAATAAAAAATCAGTCAGGTATGGTGGCACATGCCTGTGGTTCCAGCTAGTTGGAAGGCTGAGGTGGAAGGATCACCTGAGCCCTACAGGTCGAAGCTGCAGTGGTGGCAAGCGTGCCACTGCACTCCAGCCTGGGTGACAGAGTGAGACTCCAACTCAAAAAAAAAACAACACAAAAAACAAAGTCAAAGGCCTATAAGAGGTGGTTATCATTAGAGGACACAACCCCTAGAGGGAGTTTTGGAAATTGGCTGACACAATGACTAGAGGGCATTGGTGGCTCTTAGGGATATTAGATCTACCGCAATGTGAGAAGTAGTCCCATGTCTCACTTAACTTTCTAAATCCCACTGAACACTCACACAGTTAAATTCTGTGTGGCCTACCGTCTGTTTTTGCATATAAATACCAAGCAATTTTTTGCATGATCTTAATATACACTGAATTTTCCAGAAATGCTACTACTGTACATTGTTCTGTCTAGGGCTTAAACCAGAGTTCTTCACTATTTGGGAAAATCATGACAACAATGGTAAGGCTGTATCTGAATTGCCTCGACCACGTATTTGTATAAGTCTGTGTTTGTAGCAGCAGTATTTATATACCATTTTATACATGGATTCAAGTATCTGACCACTTCACTGTCTTCTAATATAAATAAGCATTTATATACTTAAAAGTATACTATGGTACACAATTTTCCACTTATTTCTCCTTTACATTTCATCAGGGCTTTACATACATTTTAAAATTATGTGTATAGATATGTATATTAATTATATATTTCATTCCACAAAGTAAAAAATGGAAGCGTGTTATAAAATATTTCTTATACAATAGGGGCATTGGATCTGGCAGGGTTGAGATTTGATACATTATGTTCCCATGATGAAGTACTGTGCTTCTAGAAGTTCAATAATGTACTGCACAAATGCAGTAACTACTACAGTAACTACTACAGAGTTGTTGTAGAAATGAATTAAGTCATGTAAAATGCTTTCCACAATGCATAGCACATAGTAAGTGATCATCAACATTCTCAAAACTATCTAAAAATATATTTATGTGCCATAGAAAATGTCTCATGGCAAAATTACTAATAAAACAAAGCACACTATTAACTGTATGATCTCAATACTGAAATTTACCTGTTTAAATATATACATGTATGCCCAGGAAAAAGACTAGAAATACATACATCAAAATGTGAATGGTCCCATCACCCAGAAATAAACATTGTCTTTAATTTTTATATTTATGCTTTTCTTAACTTTTCACGTTTTCTATAATGAATATATAGTGTTATTGTGAAAGAAAAAAGAGCTTCCTTCATGGACAATACATCTGCGCCATCAAAAGAAGACTGTTTCAAGTCTTTTTAAATTGTCTCACTACTGGATAGATTTAAAAAAAAATTTCTTCACTAAGAGAACAGATAAATATTGTCTCTCAGAAATGAGAATAGGATATGGTGTGCATTATGGCTGTTATCTATTCCTCAGCATTTCTAACTGGTTCTAACTGGGTGTATTTGGACAGAAAGAACATGGTGAATACTGACGATAAAGAAGGAGAAAGGAGAAAAGGGGGGAGGGGGAAATAGCTCTCCCGAGACACAGCTTTTGTGCTTCTAGTCCTTATCCTTTTTTTAAGTGGCTAGAAAGTCCTAATAGGGTTTACTCACTGCAAGGTCATTACTGTCTCAAAGGATTTCAAGAAAATCATGTGAAGCATTAGCCATTAGGCAATGTATCCATCCATCCATCTATATCTTTTTGAATGCCTGATTTGTATCACCCTGAAATGGACATATCCTATCTTTACATTATTCAATTTTCTAGTTATCTTCTCTACTTACTGGTCCAAATGACAGAACCACAAAGACCTCACCACACAGAATGACTGAAGATTGCAGCCAAATAAGAAAAATAAAGAAGACATTCTTTCTGATTATTTTTTTTAAAAGATGGAATTTCACTCTGTCATCTACATCGGGGTTCAGTGACATGATCACAGCTCACTGCAATGTTGAACTCCTGGGCTCCTTCTGCCTCAGTCTCTCAAGTAGCAAGGACTACAGGCATGTGCTACCATACCCAGCAAACTTTAAAATTGTTTTTTAGAAATGGGATGTTGCTATGTTGCCCAGGTTGGCTGATCTTGAACTCCTGGACTCAGACAATCCTTCTGCCTCAGCCTCCCAAAGTGCTAAGATTAACAGCATGAGTCATCATGCCCAATCTGACTTTAAAGAAAAGTGAGAACATTAATAAAGGACTGAAACATTCAACACTGAGAAGTCTAGAAAAATATGGAAGTGCCGGGCTCGGTAGCTCACCCTGTAATCCCGTGCCTTTGGGAGGCTGAGGTGAGTGGATTGCCTGAGCCCGCGGGTTCGAGACTCGCCTGGGCGTCAAGACCTCATCTCTACAATAAGTCAAAAAATCAGCCGGGCATGGTAGCGCATGCCTGTCATTCCGGCTACTTGGAATGCTGAGGGGGAAGGATCGCCGGAGCCCAGCAGGTCGAGGCTGCGGTGGCCAGGAGCAACCACTGCACTCCAGTCTGGGTGACCGAGTGAGACTCCAACTTAAAAAAAAAAAAAGAAAAATATGGAAGCATTACATTTCTATGAATCAACATGAAATGATCTCAAGCTAATAGCAGTGTCCATTATTTAAACACTTTCCCTCATCTATTCTGTTACCGCAAAAGCTCTTTTTAAGCAGACTGCATATTTTGTATATACTTATGAAAATACAAACTACTACTGAATTAATTTAGCAATATGTTGAACTGTCCTCCACATTTTGCATTATTTCTTCAAAATTCTACATTCTAGGTATTTTGCAGAAAAACATCCACCTTCTCTAACATACACTTCTCTTTGTTTTCCTCCTCTCCCACTTTTCTTCGAATCATTAAACAGAGTCCGGTTTGTTCTATTAGCAGATTCAATTATTTGAACGAATGGAAGGATGACACTCAGTCTTACAGTTCTTCTTCTCGGTCACTGAAACTGTACAAATAAATTGAGGAAAACCCACTGTTTGTTCAAGGTAAATTAATTTTCAAACACTGTAAGAGTGGGAGATCAGGGGAATGATGGGTGCTTGGCAGGGCTCAAAGAGATTCCATTTTGTGCTTGTCATGTTGTGTAAACATTAATTACCATCTGGGAGGCTGAGCTCTGGGCTGATGTCTGTATCACAAACCTCTGAGGGCCTCCAGGGTTCCTATTAAAGGCAAAATCCTAAATAGGAAAAAGTAGCCACTGCATCTGCCAAAACACGAGCAGCCCACTGAGAAAGTCGTGTGGAATCCAGCAGATTAGAAGCTGCTGTTATCAGAGAAGCTAGTTTGGCTATCATCTAGTTTAGCAGATTAACCTAGAATAGGGGTTAATCTGCTAGGGACTAAAGAATAAGCAACACACTGCAGTTGAGTGTACTTAAATTTGTTTCAAGTTTATTCCTCCTAAACCCTACACCAAAAAAGCATCAATTCTGATGTATATGCCCATGTTCCTGATGGCTTCAGATAAAGAAATCTGTCTGCAAGGTGGCATATCCACCAGGGTCTTGACTGTGGAGACTGGAGGCCATCTGAACGGCTTCAGGCTACAGAACAAAGAGCCCTCAAGGGTCAAACTGGACTTGCAAACATTTTATTTCTTGTGCAGTCTCTTGTGAATAAGAGCAATGAAGGATTACATAGACGAAGGATCAAAATTAGAATGAGAGTAACAGGCTGTGATCTACTGCGAGTGGGGTTGGGAGCCTGAAAAATGTCTTTAAGAACCCAACAACATCAAGGACACATACAATTCTTATGCTTTCCACTTCATACGAGGAATAAACTATTATGTTGCCTCATCTGCCCAGCATGGTGCTAGGCCCCAAGGATATGGAGATAAACAAGCAGCAGCTTCTGCCTTCTAGGACTGGTGGTTGAGGATGTAGAACACAGAACAGAAGAAAAAAATAGACAACTAGCATCAGGAAACCTGTGGTCTTAAACTTCAGTTTGTGTTATCTGTAAGGCTCACAGATCAGCTTAGATAATCAGAGTTAATGATGATACCCTATATTTTATTGATTCTGAGTTATCAATGGTAAAGCAATTTTATCTATAACACATTCCCACTGCACTGAACCCAAGGATCAGTCTCAGGACATCATCAAGTGAATCATGTGGTGGAATATGCAGAGAGCTGATATGAGAAATGAGGTACGAAGGATGAAATCTCTAGTCACTTCTGAGAACATAGAAAAACTCCAAATGCTAGTTTCAGAGAAAGCTCAAGCTTTCAAAGACAGGCCCCAATTCTGTTTGCTTGTGTTTTCCTGCCAGCCTCAATGTTTACCAGCTGGTTTCTCTGGACAAGGTCACCACCTGCTTGTTTTCCGTTCCCAGGAAACCACCCCAGACCCTTCCCTACCCCCATCCCCTTATGAGCTGTCCTGGACTGTCCAGCACTGTCAGGCTATTAACTAAGTACCCACATGACACTGTACACGATACATGTCTACACACCCTAACATGACCCCCCTTTAAACCAGTGTACACTCAATACTTGATAATGTACTTCTGTCTGTAACATCAGTGCAGGGGGTCCTGACAAGGAAAGGTTCTAGAAGGATTTTCAACCAAACACATATGTATTCATGCAACATAACACACCTACTCTGAGTAAAGAACAAATCTAAGGACAAGGCTATCCACTTTCAGTGGATACTAAAAGTCACAGCACACATTCCTTAGATGGGAAGACAACAGGGAGAACCTCTGCTTCTTTTGGAAAATTTCAAGAGGTGAGACAAAAGCACTGAAAATGAACTATAATTTCAGATTTTTTTTTTTTTGAGTTGGAGTCTCACTCTGTTGCCCAGAGTGGAGTGCAGTGGCCGCTCCCGGCCACCACAGCCTCGACCTGCTGGGCTCCAGTGATTCTTCTGCCTCAACCTTCCAAGTAGCTGGAACTACAGGCGCACGCTACCACGCCTGGCTAATTATTTGATTTAATGTAGAGATGAGGTCTCGCCAAGTTGCCCAGGTGGGTCTTGGACCCGCGGGCTCAAGCAATTCACTCACCTCGGCCTCCCAAAGCGCGGGATTACAGGCTGAGCTACTGAGCCTGGTTCAGTTTTTTTTTTTTTAAACAAAGAGAGTCTTCCTGGTATCTTATTTATCATCCTACCTTTCATATTAAAACAACCAAGTAAAGATATAGGCCAGCCTTCCTTCCAGTGTTTTCCTTAATAAGTAGCAATGAGGACTCCAACGCTGTCAAGCTCCACAGCTGGGGTATATTTATAGGTCTACTACCTTCCTTACTACTCTGCTGCCCACTGCTAACTCCTGACATCATCACCTGAGGATCTGATGCCCGTATCCCAAAGGGGCAATATCATAAAGCTCATCTGGCCTTGGCCACCATCTGAAGCAAAAGTTTGTTGCTATAATATGCACTTGTCTACTCAGCCTCACTAACCATCAGAGAAAAGCAAATCGAAACTACACTGAGATACCACCAGTAAGAATGGCCATCATTAATAAAACAAAAAACAGCAGATGCTGGTGAGAATGCAGAGAAAAAGGAATGCTTCTACACTGTTGGTGGGAGTGCAAACTAATTCGACCTCTATGGAAAATAGTGTGGTAATTTCTAAAAGAACTAAAAACTGACCTTCTATATGACCCAGAAATCCCTCCTCTGGGAATATACTCAGAGAAACTCAAATCATTCTACAAAAGAGATACTTGCACATGCAAGTTTATTGCAGCACTATTTACAATAGCAAAAACATGGAACCGACCATGCTGCCCATTGACACTGGACTGGATTAAAAAAAAAAAAGTGGTACATATACATGATGGAATATTATGCAGCCATAAAGAAGGACTTTGCAGCAACTTGGATGGATTTGGAATCTATCATACTCAGTGATCTATCACAGAAACAAAGAACTGAGTACTACATGGTCTCACTCATAAGGAGACCCTGAACAGCTATCATAATACTACCAAAAAGGGATTGGCAATAGTGAGACATGCATGACCAGGGGAAGGGGGGCACATAACATCAGTAAAAGTACCTGATCCTACTCCAGACAAAGTGAAGGCCAATGGGAGTCCCAAACTTCTTCTGTCCCTAAACCACTTATGTATGCAAAACTGACTTGTATTCCACAACTTTAAAATAAAATAAAAGAACATTTGAAAAATGTACTTGCCATTTTTCCTATTAATGTGATAAATAATTGGGGGGATTGTATATGTCTTTTATATCAATATATTTGTGATATTATGGGGCTATTGAACAAGTCATCCAGTTATAAAAAGTCAGTGCATCCATTAAGGTTGGCTGATGATAGGCTCTAGGTTGAATCCTACACTTTTAACTTTATCAAAGATGATGTTCTCCAGGATAAAGGTAAAACTTCCAGCAGCAAGGACCTATGCAAATACTATCAGTCACCTCTCTTCCCACTTTGCACACTACTATTGTGTTTTATCTAATTTTGGGCACCTATCAGACAAGCACTAAGACCCATTTAGCAAAGAACATGGGTAGGCATGTAATGATGCAAGATAAGAATCTCCATCCTTCAAGTCCATCCTAGACTTTTCCTTAGCTCTTTGGCCCTACACACAAGCACTCCACACCCCAAGTTTCTTTTTAACCCTTTGCATATGGGCCTGTGATGTGTCTGTGAAGCTTTTGGCTGACTTAAGCTCTAGTCATTCCGGCTTGTTGTCTCACTACTCGAGACTGCAAAACCATGAACACTGTGTCCCTCTGAAATGGAAGAGTCACGTGTACATGCAATATCCCTGTACCCACTTCTTTTTCTTCAAAATTATCTTCCCATCAGGGTCTAAAAGGAAGGTCCCAAGTTACCCTAGCAGAAACAAATGAATCAAACCTTTGTGAGGCCTTACAGCAGCGACTAAGTTTATTTTTTTTCCTGTTCTGGAGGGGATGGGGAAAAGAATCACAGACACCCAGGCATGTGAACTACTCTGTCACTGGACTCATCCTGTGCTGATATCGTTGCAGAGGAAGGGGTGGTTAATTCCCACAAACAGTATCAGCAACCCCAGTCAGTTTTCTACCAAGCTCACACAGCTGTCATTCAGAGCATGGTACAGGAGGAGGCTATTTTGTCAGAGCTTCATCAGATATCCTAAAAGCAATCATGTTTTCCCAATGTCACTCCCGTCCTATTGTCAACAGCTCCCTGCAAGAAGCGGGTTTTGCCTTGGGAAATAGCTACCACCCTTTGGCAATGAATGCTCTGTCAGTAGACTCGCCTGTCTGTCCTCCTGAGGACAGATGACAAAACTCCTCCCCAAGTCTGTTCACACAACCTGCTATGGCCCAGGAGACCTGGGTGCTGCCAACTCCCTGCAATCTGTCTGACTCGTGCATGTGTAAGCTACAGGAATGCCTCTAGGACAAATCCATGAAAGCAGTTTTCTTTTCTGATGTCATGAAGCCTTTGATTCTTTAGTAAAAGAGGACTTGGACATTTTCTCTAAGTAAGTTTTCGCCTCTCTGGTCTCCAACTGTCTACTACCTCACACTGTGACTCCAGTGTGCTCTACAACCTCACTATCGAAAGTCTGGTCCACAAACCAGCAGCACTAGCATCATCTGGGAGCTTGTGTGGAAGGTAAATTTACAGACCCCACCTCCACATGCGTGTTTAAATTTGTAAAGCACTGTACTATAGCACTGCTAGGAGTGTTAAACAGGAATGCTGTCCATAAGGCTGTCAGTCCTTCTATGACTCTCCTTCTCAAGACCCAGCCTTGGAAATTGTTTCCTTAATTCCTTTGTAGGGTTGTACAGAGTTGGGTGGTGGGGGGTGTTTTCACTCGATCAGGAGCAGTATTGGGGGCACCGAGTATATTCATGACAGGCAGCAACAGTGAATTCTCTTTTGTGATACTATTTTCGATTCTGACTCCATACAGATTCACTGGATCACTCCCCATGTAGAAGAGGGAGTTATAGAGCCCTGTCTTAAACACACGACATGTGAGCCACTTTCAAGGACCTGATGGCTGTCACATAGAAAAGTAGATTTATTGTGAATGGCATCATGGAGAACCAAGAGCAAGAATGTATAGTGCACATTCTGAAGTTTCAGCCTGAAATTGACTGGGCTGCCTTACAGGAGAACAAGCTGCTCTTTACTGGAAGCATCCAAGAGAATGCCAAACAACCAGGTAAGAATTTTGAGGTGTTAGTCTCAGAATGGAAAGGAGGCTGGACTAGATGGCTTCTGAAAGTCCACCAGTACCTGAACCGACATTGGTAGCATACTTCTTGGAAGAACATTGCTTCTTTATTTTCCTTTACCCTTCCAGAACTAAATCTTTTAAAATATCTTGTCTGTAGGTTAATGAAAACTATCTCCTTGATTTGCAGAAAATTTAATAAATTTTATATCTTCAGTAGTTATAAACTAAGAATCCCTATACCAAATGACTTCATATATAAACTTTAGGTTCAGAGGAAATAACGCTTATTCCCAGTCATGATAATTTTAAAGTTGAAAGAAGTTTTCAAAATGGGGTCATAGGGAACACTGTGCTGTCCTCTATATATTATCTTTTAAAGGGCAAGTCTACCAATAACAAAATAGATTTTCTACAAATCATTCATGTAATAAACACTTTGTAGTAAATAAAATCTCTTGTCATTATTTTATTTCATTATCCTTAATTTATCACAGAAAAGGGAAAAACATTCAAATATAAACTTTGAAGCTACATGTATCTGAGGTGTAGGAAACAGTGAAGATGGTAATAATATTAGACTGTTTAGAAAACACCTTTCTAGGTCAGGTGCAGTGGCTCAAGCCTGTAACCCCAGCACTTTGGGAGGCCGAGGCGAGAGGATTGCCAGAGCTTAGGGGTTCAAGACCAGCCTGGGCAACTTGGTGAGCCCTCATTTCTACAATAAATCAAAAAATAAGCTGGGCGTGGTAGTATGCATCTGTAGTTTCAGCTACTTGGAAGGCTGAGGTGGAAGGATCGCCTGAGCCTAGCAGGTAGAGGCTGCAGTGGCCGTGAGCATGCCACTGCACTCCAGCTTGGGTGACAGTCAGACTTTGTCTCAAAACAAAAACAAAAACAAGAAACCCTTTCTGCTGGATTCTCCCTTTTTTTAGTTTTTATTTTTTTTGAGTTGAGTTCTCACTCGGTCACCCAGGCTAGAGTGCAGTGGCACAATCATGGTTTACTGCAACCTCGACCTCCTGAGCTCAGGCAATCCTCCTTCCTCAGCCTCCAGAGTAGCAGGGACTACAGATGCATGACACCATGCCCAGCTAATTTTTAAAATTTTTTGTAGAGACGAGATCTTGCTATGTTGCCCGTGCTGGTCTCGAATTACCAGACTCAAGTAATCTTCTCACCTCAGCCTCCCAAGAAGCTGGTACTACTGGCACATGCCATCATGCCTGGCCTGGAGTCATCTTTTGCATCTGAAATGCTACAACCAGTCTCTAGAAATAAACAGCAAGAAATTTTACCTTTCACATCTGAAATGGAGTAAGTCAACAAAACAGTAGTGTTGCTTCCTGCTTACAGTTATAATTCTGGAAGGGAAATGCTGTCAGACAACCAATTTGAGGCTTGGGACATGTACAGTCATAATGACTGATATTTCCCTGCAAATATCTGAACTTTATCTTCAGAGATACTTTCAAAAAAGAACAGCAGAAGGTAACATGGTATTTGTTTCTTCTTCAACTGCCCGAGGACCACATCTGCCAGGCTGTCCTACCATCACCCCAGTTCAACAAGACTAAAATCAAACCCGCCCCCTCCCACCCCAACTCTGGCCTGTCCCTATGACCTAAGCTCAGAACCACAGCATCCATCTATTCCATTCCTCCTTACATAAACCAGTGCTTCATGGGTAAATTGCCGCTTAGGCAATGCCATTTAAAACAAATGTTACACAAACAATGGAATGTTCCTCTAGCAGCCTGAGTAAACTTTTAAGCTGCAAATCAGATCATACTGTCAAGCTCAGGTTAAGGCTCGCCAATGGCTTCTCATACAGAGAGAATCAACTCCCAACTCCTCACCATGGCCTGTGCTGCACCCTCTCTTTCCTCCAACCAGTGTCCAAATGTTCCAAGTTCCTTCTCTTCCCCATTTTCCAAACAGATGCACTTCAGAATCCTATCTTTCAGCTACCCTGTTAATGCTATCCAGTCACATAGCCCCTGGTAGCCACCCACTCTGATGAGCTTCTTTCAATGTCCCTGGGACTTAACGGGCACTTACTTTCACAGTAACAAGTAATAAAATATTTGTATTATAGTATAAATATTATATTTTATTATAATTATTAAGTATACTTGCATTTCAATAACAATCAAACTTACTGTTATGCACATTTTAGCATAAAACTTTTTCAAAGAAGAAATCTCTCTAAATCTTTGTATTTACTTCAGTTCTGAACACAATGCCTTCCAGAGTGAGCACTTGATAAATAGTTAATTTCTTTAACCACATAATCAATTTACAATATCTAAGCAAGTTCTTTTATAACTGCAATTCAAAAGGAAAAAAATTACCATAATGAGAAAAATACTCAATAAACAATTACACATTAAGCCAGGAAAATCATGTCTCTTTGGAGTCGTTTCCATAATTAGGCATTATACTGCAATAAAATAATAGTATATAACACAAGCAAATGTAAAATAATTGGAAGCTATTATGAAGTTTAAGGATCCATTTCGATATACAATAAAACTAATGTTCTATTTTAAATCATAAAAGATTTAGCTTGGTTATTTTTGCCTAACAAAAAAGTAGAACAACCAAAAGCAATAATGTTACAGGAAAGTCACATTAATAATCAAAGATGGGTAAAACCTCTTTAGGTATATTCTGTGGTCTGTATGCTGGATCTAAAGTGGTCTACAGATTTTATAAGCACAAACATATTTTTGTGTGCACAGTAAGAAAAAACAAGAAAATGTAAACAGCAGTTACCCTGGGGCACAGTTATAGGGAAGTGTCAGAGAATTTGTATTTGTAACCTATAGAATTTAAATTTTCAACAGAACACTGGCTTTAAATCCAGAAACCTTATACAAAGTCAAATAACTGGGCAATCAGCAGATAACTTAATACACTCATTATGAGCAAACCAAAGTGCAAATCTTTTATAAGTTAGCCAAAAAGAACTACAAAACACTAAATAGAGAAATTAAATAGCGATGAAATACCAAGGAAAAATGAATTCTAGAAGGAAAGATGCCTAAATGACGACCCTAAGTTCATGGGGTTGAGGGGAGAGAAAAAGGGTTTAGTTGTGATACAATAAAAATCTCTGTAAGAACAGCAAAATACAATTGGGACACCTTCTCCTTCCCAATAAATCAAACTTGGAGATTATAAAAAATATTTATAAAATAGGGACTTCTCTAAAAATGCAGGAGGTAAGAATAAATTTTTCAAAGCTGGCCTTTTTTTTTTTGAGTTGGAGTTTCACTTTGTCACCCAGACTGGAGAGCAGTGGCACGCTCACAGCTACTGCATCCTCAACATGCTGGGCTCAGGCGATCCTTTTGCCTCAGCTTTCCAAGTAGGTGGAACCACAGGCGTGCGCCAACACCCCAGCTAATATTTTGATTTATTGTAGAGACAAGGTCTCACCAAGTTGCCAGGCTGGTCTCGAATCCCTGGGCTCAGGATATTTTCTCACTTCCACCAGGACTACAGGCATGAGCCACCGCACCTGACTGAAAGCTGGACTTTTTTTTAGTAAAACATTGTTAGTTTAAAAAAACATTACTAGTAAGCAAAGTAATATTCAAGTCACAATTTTCCTGAGGAGAACTTGAAAGGCATCACTGCAAGGGAACTTGAGGAGGAATTAAAAGATAGCAAGATGGGATACGTCACAAATCAAGAGCACTTGGTAGGGTAATCCTGGAAGAAACGCCCCTTCCTCAGCTCCTTCACATGCCCAGAAGCACATAAGCACTGTTTACATATGAGATGGTGATTCTGTCAGAGGTAAGAGCTCCTCCTATGTGAGAAAAGCACCATGCTGAAGCTGGAAGACCACTGACGAGGGCAAGCTCACACATGTCAGTCAAGCACTTCAACTGTACAAAGCCACTAAGCCACAGTCAGAGGCTAAATGACAAGGTCTTAAAGCTCTTGTTGCTCTTTCCACCTGAAATATATCATCTGTCTTTTAGCTCTGCTCCCGTGGGAACCACTCCCATGGTCCAACAACAGTATACACCCAGCAGCCATGTGGTGCTTAATAATGGCTTGATACTCCCACTTTCACAAAAGCCATACCAGATAATTTAATTGAAATGTGTCTGTTCCTTACATTTCCTTCTTGTCAAGGTACCAAGGAAAGTTTTTAGCCCTAAAGCAGAACTGAAGGACATTCTGAAATACTGACCTTAAGACAGAAGGAAGCAGCCTTGAAAAGGCAAGGTAAAATAGAGAGCATTAAGCTAATTGGTCCCAAACTGGGAATGTGCTTGTCCATAACCTTGGTGGCTTCAGAAGGCCACTGAACAGAGAAGTATATCTATCTCGCCACAAATGGCCTAAGGTCATTCACCCTTGGAAGATCTATTTTTAATGACTGACTTTGGTTATAATTCTTTTGATCCTGATTTACTTAGACCTATACATTACTTTCGCTAAACAACTACACTTGGACAAATGATTCTAGTTGAAATTTGGTGTTTTCAAAGCACTGGGCCTAGAATTCAAATTATTCCCTGAGGAAAATTAAAGTTTCCAGAAACCTTCTGGTGTAAGCAGTGAGAATAATTTGGAAATGATTTGCAAACACTAGGGGCTGGAAACACATTAGTTTATTTCCTTTCTTATTAAAAAAAAAAATGAGGGTGGGGGAGATTACCATTCACCCAAACTTTTAATCATTCCTTCCTGCTTTTTTAAAATACCACCCAAATTCTTTGCTTCCAATTCCTATACACTAGAAATGACTATTGCTCCCAGGCAAAGTGGCCAAGGCCAATGCATCCTGAGACACCCAGCCAAAACTGTGGGCCTAGCACAAAGGTACGCTTCAGCCACACATTTTCAATCAGTTAATGTTGGGGAGGGAGGGTGGGAACAGATGTAAACAACAGAAGATCCAGACCGGATGTGGTGGCTCACGCCTATATTCTCAGCATTTTGGGAGGCTGAGGTGAGAGGACTGCCTGAGCCCACGGGTTCAAGACTAGCCTGGGCAACTTGGTGAGACCTCATCTCTACAATAAATCAAGAAATTAGCCGGGGGAGGTGGCATGTGGCTGTAGTTCCAGCTACTTGGAAGGCTGAGGTGGAAGGATTCCCTGAGGCCAGCAGTTCAAGGTTATGGTGGCCATGAGCGGTCCACTGCACTCCAGCCTGGGTGACAGAGGCTCCTGACTCAAAAAAACAAACAAACAAAAAACCCCACAAGACCCACCAGCTGGAAAAGAGAACACGCTCTGCCTGGAGGCAATGACATCTTAATCCTGTGGAATGTACCACAAATACAAACATAACCAGGAAGCTTTTCTCTCGATACTCCAGATCAATTCACAGTAAATGCTTTCATCTTTTTGGGTACAAAGAAATACAATTTTCTGTCTGCCGTAATGAAGATGCATATTTATAGAGCACACAGTCTGAGGAAGAGCTGCTTTGGTGAGTTTGTGTAATACCAGATTTCTTAAAGAAACAAAAAACAAAACAATGGGAAGTTTATTATGAATAGTAACTGGATTGGTGAAATTCATAAATAGATTGAAAAGCTGAAACAAAATGAGCTCAGTTTAGATTTCTCCCTAAATGAATAGATCTTATGTTCTCCTATGACACAATTTTGAGAGGCAACATGTTATACTTCTAAAATTAACTGGATTCAAATTCTGGCTTTGCCACTAGCCTGGTGACTTTGAATAAATCACTTCACCTCTCGGTGCCTTGGTTTCTTCTGAACTAGAGAAAAGGTTGAACCTTCTGATTTCTGGAGTTCCTTCTAGTTCCAACAGTCTGTGATTTTATTAGTACATTTCAAGTAAAGCCTCATCAAATCATATACTTATACATAATATTAAGTGAAATTTCATTTTTAAACCAGATAATTTATGGGTAAAGTACAAGTCTCTCCTCTATGTTGTTCCTAAATGAATCATCTTTTAAATAGATACTCTGGCCGGGTTCGGTAGCTCAGCCTGTAATCCCGCGCTTTGGAAGGCTGAGGTGAGTGGATTGCCTGAGCCCACGGGTTCGAGACCCGCCTGGGCAACTTGGCGAGACCTCATCTCTACAATAAATCAAAAAATTAGCTGAGTGTGGTAGCGTCACCTGTAGTTCCAGTTACTTGGAAGGCTGAGGCGGAAGGATCGCTGGAGCCCAGCAGGTCGAGGCTGGGAGTGGCCACTGCACTCCAGTCTGGGTGACAGAGTGAGACTCCAACACACACACAAAAAAGATACTCTGAAAAGAACCATTTAAACTCTAGTTTTCAGATTTTAGAGAAATCTGCTAAATGTAATTGGCAACCAGACTTATGATATATTCTTCTGGCTGGGGGAGACTTTGGAAAATGAATAGATCAGCCACCTGTCTTTGTAACATTTATTGCCATTTTTCCTAGAAAAATAAACGAATCTTTAAGAATATGAGTTTCTTGAGAATGAGTGGATTGTATAATTTATGTATTCTTACATTCCCAGTGCCTGGCATACTATAAGTACGCAAAAGATGTTTTACTAATCAAGCGAATAACAGGATTTCTGAAGAAACAAGGACTGCTCTAACACTCATTTTGAAATGTGACTTTGTTCTAATGTGAGTGTAGTGTTCGCTTATGTGCAGTTTTGTCTGCCAGAAACACAAAGGAACACACTAAACGTACACACCTCAAACATTCGTCATCTTCCTCAGTCCACTGTGTGTTATGAGTGTAGCCCATTCATTTCTGGTGTTACAACTTTCCCTCCAATTTCAGGTAACCCTCCTTCCACCACTCCACAATAACCACCAGCGGTAGCCCTTCCCATGTTCACTTCCATAAGCAAACTCCAGGCTTTTCTCAAGGTAGATGCCATGTTTATTGTAAATATATATTTCTTAAGCATTTAGCATGTATACACGTAACTCACTGTTTTACTAATTCTATCTTTTTAAAAAATCTGTCAGCGATGAAATTTTTTGTCCCTAACTCCATTTTCCCCATAAGCCCTATGCTTTTAATTGTACCATTGTGCATAACACAGTGATTTCTAGGAACATGTATGTAATGTTACAACAGAACAGATTACAGAATTAGGTGAATTCATGATGGAATGAATCTCATCTTATAAAGAATGTCAAAGAATGTATCAACACCACCAGTCTCTGCTTTCTGTCTTTATGGATTTGCCTATTTTGGATAGTTCATCTGAATGGAATCACACAACTATGTGGCCTTTTGTATCTGGCTTCTCTCACTTAGTATATTTTTAAGGTTCATTCATGCTGTAGTAGATATCAGTGTTTTGTTCTTTTTTAATGGCTGAATAATATTCCACTGTGTGGACAGACAACATTCTGTGTATTCATTCATCGGTTTATGGACATATGGAATGTTCTAAGTTTTGGCCATTGTGAATAATGCTGCTATAAACATTCAAGTACAAATTTTTATTTGTAAAAACAAAGAATGGATCAACAATCAGCCCAGGGGGAAGTTTCTAGTGGGCTGCAAAACAGCATCTAGGCAGTTTTCTTCAACTTACTTAATGACTTATTTATTAATAAGCAAATTATAAAAATAGAAACATATATTTAAGTATTCATTATAATAAATATTTGAATAAATAATATATATTTGCTAATAAATAATTTATTTATTAATATGCAGCATTTGAGAGAGCAAATACTTTTGACTCAGTCATTCAACAAAAATGTATTAAGCACTTATTATGAACCACAAATGTCAAGGAGAGAAGAGAAATATGATGAGACACAACCACTATCCTAGCAAAACTCATAACTAAATGGAGAGGAGACATAAATAGCACTAATGCAATAAAGTATAAACTCTAATAAAGGTATCACAAAGTCCTCTGAACTATCAAGGGAAGGGAGGACAACTTTCAATAACAGAATATGAATCTCCAAAGAGAAACAAGCTGAAATAATAGGTTAAAAACAAATGGAACTACAGTACCAACAAGGGTAAAGCCCTATACTTCAAACCTTAAGGACGTAAAAAAAACCCTCTGCTCCTACTAAGTCATGCCTCACCTTTCTTTTATTTGAAAACAGTTGGTATTTGGATTCACTTTGCAGTAAACTCAAGTCAGTCAAAAGCAACACCAATGCAAGTTTTGGCTGTCTTAATAAAAATCTGTCACTGAGAAAATGGGGATGACAGGTACTGATTAAACTACACTAGGAAAATCAGGTTCTGCATACTTCTTTTAAAAGGGCTGTGTATAAGCCAGAAGAAATTCAAAGGATGATAAGCAGACTGAAAGCCATGTTTTCCTGGTAGTGGCTGAAGGAAGGGGGGCCAGGAACACTGCTTCATCCAAGATTTGAAGGGTTGTCTTTTGGAAGATGAAGTAGACTTGTAGGCCTCAAGGGGAACAACTACATGGGGAACAGACTTCCGTCCAACTTAAAGAAGACTTTTTTTTTTCCAAGCAAAGTTTATTTAGAAAGTAAATTAGAGAGAGAGAGAGAGAGAGAGAGAGAGAGATTCACCTCCCCAAGGTGGGGGAGAGGGCCAAAGCTAAGAAAACATGGCAATCATAGCTCAAAGAGCCACATGGAGACACCAAAGTTTAACAAAGCAATGATCAAAGAAGACTTTTTAAAAACAATTAGAGCTGCCTAAAGATAGAACAGTGCTCCTCCTCGAAAGGTGTCTCAGGAGTGTTCAAATACAGGCTTTGTGACCATGTGGCCAGGAAGCTACAGACAGAAGATTTACACATCAGACAAATGGCTGAGTATAGATCACCTTTAAGATCTTCCCCCAACCCAAAGATTCTACAATTCTAGTTATTAAGAATTAGCTTTGTGACTTAAGGCAAGTCACGACTTTTCTCCAGCTTATAACTTTAGAGCCAGATACATTTCTGAAATCATGCTATCTGACCTTCCCCCCTTCACTTTTTTTTTTAACAGATAAAAAATTTATGATGCAAGAAAAACATAAGATACAAGTCAGGAAAAGTACCCACAAGTAATCAGTCTTCTTATACCTATATAATGCTCTTGTCAACCAAATACCTTTCATGACTCTTTTTCCCTGGATTCTTACACCAAACACCTTTCTGAGGCCAACAAAGATGTAAGAGGAAGGAAGAGACCATGTTGTGTATCTTCACATTTCTACACATGGAAGATGCTGCTCTGGCAAAGGCAGAGAGGCTCTACTTTCAGGACTGAGGTTACTCTGAAAGAAAAGTCATTTTAAT
Organism: Carlito syrichta; assembly: GCF_000164805.1. Taxonomy (NCBI): domain Eukaryota; kingdom Metazoa; phylum Chordata; class Mammalia; order Primates; family Tarsiidae; genus Carlito; species Carlito syrichta. Next base: position 2,143,337 of record NW_007249757.1, on the reverse strand, counting down.
TCAGGGTAAGTAGTTGCTAAAAGCAGATCGGAATTTGTTTTTGGACTGAGAATCCTGGTGTGAGAACCAAACCCCTTCCTTCTGTTGGATATTTCCATGGTTGGTATGTGGAGAAGACGGAAAAGCGTCTGAGTAAAACACCCCTTATTCCAGTAGCACCAGAGCACACATGATTCTTCCAACAAGTAATATGGTGCTCTGAAATTTCCTAAGAATCTAATACCCAGCACAGTAAAATCCCCAAAATCTTGTGAAAATCACTGAAGAATACAAAGAAAATTAAAACCTTCCTACCAGATGTGTCTTCCACAAAGGGCTTTTAATATGCCCCATATTCCATGTGCTATGAACATTTGGAAAAGACCTTTTTAAACGAGATTAATTTCCTTCGATTTGAACCAGCTATATCCAGTGTGTTAAGGACTTAAGTGACTAGAAAAACCACAGAAATAACTTTCAATGTGTTCTTTTCCCAACAGCCAGAAACGTGATCAAATAACATGTAATATACACTCGGCATCCCTCTTTCTTGGACTGTCACATTCCCCTGGGATCTAGTGCTATGTATTAAAGATCCCCTGGTGGCAGCAACTGCTTCTGCAGAGGGATTTACATGGGTTCTCTTCATGCCTGCCATGTACTTCACAGCTAGCAACTTTCAAAAGATAACTCAATTTACCAGCTCCTTAGGCCCAGCACATAACTTTACATACTCATGGTATGTCCACAGAGTTAAAGAAAAAAACTTGTTCCAAGTTTTTGCTCCTAGAATGCTAGCCTACCTACATACTTCTTCCACGAGCATTATTAACTTTTTCATCTGCCCAAGCATCGATACCTTTTTCTCTGGCCAATGAGATAAAACTGCCTGCCTGAAGAGTTACAGGTTCTGGCATCAGGAAAAATAGCAGTGAGTATGGTCATTTGTGTGGAGGGCCCTGTCACTCCCAGCATGTTTGCAACTTGAGGTCTATAACTTTCCTTCCAACAGGACATAACTACTTGGAAGACTTCACTTCCTAGTACTTGGGGAAGTTTGCAGAAAGGTCTAGGAAGTTTCAAAGCCTTCCAACTGCACTGGGAGTGGAAGGATAACTCAGTCAAATCTCCTCATCTCACTTTTCTGCTTTCAGGGTTTCATCTGACCAAATGCTGGTTTAAGAATGTCTTCACTGGAAGCCTCCAATAGAGGGCTTTGTTACCAACATTTCAAAATCTATACCAACATTTCACAATACCACCATTTCAAAATCTAATTAATTCATATACTAAAATGCTTCTCTTTATTGCTAATTGGCTGCAATATAATACTGTCTGCATTATAATATGTTACTGCTAATCACAGCCTCAAAATGAGCAATGACATTTTGCCATCTTCAAGGCTACCCATAAAGCCCCAGGGCTCTAAAACATAGGTATTCTCTTCATCACCACCTCCCGAACCCTGTTACTACTTCTCTCTATATTTCAGGTTATTTCAATACCCTGTGTACTCCTAGATAATAAAGAAAGTATACAATGACAGAGCAGTAAAGAAAAATGTCCAATCTGGCAACTCTTTAGTAACTTTGTACCATGAGTTTAGAGAAAGAGTTTCAAAATTAACATTTTTAGGTAAAATTAGCTTTGGGTGGCTGTACATTTCAGATACCTATGACATGATGATCCCTTCCTCCAAAAATCACATATAAATGAGAACTGGATGCAACAGGTTAAGAGATTTCTTTCGTACACTATAAATAATAGAGCAAACTGGGTTTCAAAAACAAATTCCTTCTGACTGGAAATCACAAACATGAAGGTGGTTCTAAGAACTATGCAGAATTTACCCTATAGATGTTCCAGTGGTGGATAAATCTAACATTGCAGACCTTTTCTGTATCCAAGTGCTTGAGCCACATGATAGGAAGGGGCAGGCTGATATCCACACTCTCTCCTCGATGGTTGAGCCCCCAGGAAAGGCCACTAGAACACGTTAGTCCACCTGGGGTCCTTAGCCTGTGTGTCCACCCAAATCTGTTTTCTTTCACTTTCTAGCTCCCTGCTTTTCTTACTTATCGCTGCTTACCAGGGTCTCCACTAGATGTGCATTAAAGAAGTAAATGGAAAATAATTCTTCCTCCTTGTGAGCAGTTACGGTAAACATTTTAGTCAGCTGAGATAGTAAGCTTTTGACTACTGGGGAGACTGGAATAAAGCATATGAACCCTTCTCTCTGTTAACCTAGATGGAATCACTGAGAGTGCCCATGAATGCTTGTGATTTATGAGGATGAAGGGGTGGGGAGGTCGGTCACTGAGGAACAGAAGGGCATATTTATGACGCTATTGCACAATCAATCTAGGTTATGTCTAGATCTTTCTAACAGCCAGAGATGCACTTTGTAGAAACAATCTCTTCCAAGTATATGAAATAGAAAATACAACTCTGGTAAGCTGGCGTTAGGAATACAATGAGCAGCATTGGTATTTCTCATTCTCATTACAGTTTGGTTTCTTCCCATTCAGTGTTCTCTTCTCCATGAACAGTCTTTCAACTGAAGACCTCAATCAATCAAAATAAATCTCTCTTGAAATCATCCCTATTTGGATGGATTAACATTCAACTAATTTAGGCATTAAAAAAAGCAATGACCTGACACTATTAAAGGTAGGAATGGGCCAGGTGTGTTGGCTCATGCTTGTAATCCTAGCACTTTGGGAGGCTGAGGTGGGAGGACTGCTTGAGCCCAGGAGTTTGAGACTAGCCTGGGCAACATAGTGAAATCTTGTCTCTACAAAAAAATTAGCTAGGCATGGTGATACATACCTGTAGTCCCAGCTACTAGGGACTGAGGCAAGAGGACTGCCTGAGCCCAAGAGGTCAAGGCTGCAGTGAGCTGTGATCATGCCACTGCAGTTTAGCCTGGCCAACAGACTGAGATCTGACTCAAAAAAAAAAAAAAAAAAGTAGGAATGAATGCAACCTAAAACATATATATTACAAATATGCTTTGCTTCAAATAAGTACTCCAATCACATTACAAATCTTTGAAAACATGACCACAAAAATATCTATACCTGATACACTAAAACAACCTGTAAAAAGACATGCCAACTGGGCTCAGTGGCTCAGCCTGTAATCCCGCGCTTTGGGAGGCTGAGGTGAGTGGATTGCCTGAGCCCACGGGTTTAAGACCCACCTGGGCAACTTGGAGAGATCTCATTTCTACAATAAATCAAAAATTAGCCAGGCGTGGTAGCGCGCGCCTGTAGTTCCAGCTACTTGGAAGGCTGAGGCGGAAGGATTGCTGGAGCCCAGCAGGTTGAGGCTGCAGTGGCCGGGGGCGGCCACTGCACTCCAGTGTGGGCGACTGAGTGAGACTCCAACTCCAAAAAAAAAAGGCATACCATTCATTTTTTTCTTCAATCTGTATTTCATACCGTTTGGTACTATATGTATTTTTCTATATTGACAACTACTCTTCATAATGACCATTCCTAAAGGAATTTATTCCTAAAGGAATAATTTATATGATCTATAGATTTTTACTGCTGACTTACTGAGGGCTTTTTGTTGTTGTTGTTTACAAATATTTAACTCTTTAGTTCATTTTAAATGAAGACCTACCCATTTGTTGAACGATCTTTCCTTTCATTCCCCATTGATTTGTAAAGGCTTTTTATCACACACCAAATTTTTATGTGAAAATAGGATTGATGCTTTTAGATAATCCGTGTCACTTTATGATCTTTCAACAGTATTATAATATTTTAATTGTTAAACACACAAAAATAAAACTGTTCACTTCCTTTTCCTCTACAGATTTTCAAATCCAAATTTCACTTGCCCCTCCCCAATGTCTATCAAATAAGAATTTTGATTGCAACTAATCTCAGCTTCCAGAAATCCAGCAAACCACTCTGATGTTCCATCTCAGGGGACATAAAGAGATTGCTGATGATTACACAGAACGAACTTATGAAAGTGCAAATTTTTCAAAAATGTATGTTTCCTAGAAGTTGTCCATTCAAAAACAATTTATAAAAAACCTATTCCCCATTTGAAATTTGTCAAGCTTTTGATTGAGCAGTTGAGAAGTAGCTTTTGACTTTCCGGAATCACAAGTACGTCCATCCACATCTTCTTAGAACAACAGACTGGGTGACAAATTACATATTATTAATGCGAGAGAAAGAAAATGAGATTGTATTGTCTGCTTGAATAGAAAAACACCAGGTAGAAGACGTCAAACAAATTACTATCGCACAACATGTATCAATGAACCTGTAATGCATGTTGGTGAGTGGTAACTGTTTCACACGGTACCACATGTTGAAAAAATAAGATATACACTTTGGGTTTTTTTGTCATAAATAAGTTCCTCAATGGCTAAATATCATTACAGTAAAATAACTGGTTCTAATGCTATACTATTTAATATGAAATGATTCGTTTTTCATTAATTTGTAAAAAAGTGAGGTTTAGTTGCTGGTAGGTGATCCTCGAGATTTCTCTGAGTGCAAAGTGTTAATGTTTAGTCTCCTTGCCATTCTTACTTGTCATTTCTTAAGTTTCAGGTCTCTTTAAGATTTCCAGTTCTCTTCCTCTAGGTCACATAAATCCTTCTCAAAGTGAATGGGAACATGGTCTGTCTGATTATGCTTTATTTTCTTTTTTCCCTCTTAACGAGGATTCGGATAACATATTTTTCCCTCACTCCTGAGTGCTTTCCAACACGGGATTCCAGGAAAACACAAAAGCACCGCAACCAAGTCAACACATGCTTCAGTTCCAGGGAAAATCACTTAGGTTATAGATGCATTCCCTGACACAGGGAATGAGGCAGAAGGATGATGCATCTGGCATTAACTTGATTCAGAAGTAAACTCTCCTTAAAGTCAAAGGCTAATGCATTCTTCAGAGTATCCCCAACAAAATCATCAAGACCATGGTGTGAAGTTCAGGGTTAGGCAAAGGCAACCTTGGCTCTAGAAGCTACCCATCTTCCCTCCCAGCTCCTCTCCTCTGGACATGTTCTGAATGGTGCTGTAACTTCAAAAACAAAGTACAGGAAAAAATTTTTGAACAAACCAACTGAATTTGCCATGCCCTTTTGACATCCTTTCAAAAGTAAATTTCATGTTGTTTCTTGATTTTAGGAAGATCTAAGTGAGGCAGAAAAAGAAAATAACCAAATGCATCTCCTAGCCTCCTAATTTCAGGGAGAGTCCATCTCAGTTCTCTTTTGTAAAGGCTTTATTCTTAGAGGAGAGGCTACTTATCCTAAGAATTAGCTATGCTCTCCCACTTGAGAGACAGGCTGTGAGAATATAAAACGAAGAGAACTGACATCCATTTCATATCAGGTATTAAGGTCTTCTAAAATGAGAACACTGTCCTACTAATGAGAAGCTAGACTTTTTTTTCCCCCTTCTCCAGATTTATATTTATCTTGATCTTGGATTGAAAGCTTCTAATTATCTCCCTTACTACCTAAAAGTACCAAAAAAACTTATTCCTTAACCTTCAACAGTGCTATACTGAAATTAAGTTTAGATAACTATTAAGTATTAAAGCATTCTTATGTCTCCTAATAACCTCTTTAGTACATCATCGCCTAAATTTTTTTCCTTTTCTTTTGAGAAAGTAGGATTTATTGAGAAGACAGAAAAGCTCCCACAGTGGAAGGGGACCCAAGGGGGTTGCCCTCACCTAAATTTGTAAAAGAGGCAAAGATAATAATAAACAGAGCTTAAGAATCTTGTAAAGGCAATAAAATGACTTAGAGTAGATATTACACAACAGCTCAAATTAACTTGGGGACTTTTATAGTTATAATACGGCTTTATTTTCTATTTCTAGTGATCCAACACAAAAAATACTATTTCCAGTGAGCAGAAAATATGCTCAATAATTTCCACTACCATACTTACCTCACCCTGCCATGCCCACACCCAATCCCCACAAGCATGCCAAAATATAGACATATCCCACCAAACCTCATTCTAGAAGAGTTATTTTAGTCTGGAAGGGGGAATAATCTTTATATCCCCATACTGATACTTCTCAGGGTTGTCATGATATCTGGAGGAACAAGCACAATGTGAGGCCTGGCACATGGCTGTCAGTTGACATGACCATGAGAATCAAGGCCTTTGCTGTTACCTCATGCCCTGTGTTGCTAGGGTTTAAAAGAATTCTGAGAAATAAAAGTGAACTTGGCCACCAAAAGACTGTAGGATCCCTTCCATCCAAAACATCAAAGATGCCTAATGACAATATTAACAAAGTGCATAAGAAATAGCCTGGATATATGTGATAAAACTAATGTAGGAAAATGCTTATGACTACAGAATCTAGATGGGGGGCAGTCAGGGTAGAGGTGGAGTGGAGGAAGGATAAAGTGTTCAATATACAATACTCGCAATTTTTCTCTCTGTTTGAAATTTTTTATTCAAAATTGTTGGGGGAAAATAATCTAGACAATTGGCATCTTCTATTTTGTACAGCAATTTGTACAGTCCCATAACAGTGAGGATTTCTAAGTTTCTGTAGAATGTTCTATTTATGCAACAGAAATATTCCACGACTTGATATAAAACACCACTAACTTTACGTCTTCAAGATTCCTGGAAGCATCCCACGTATGATGCCCTTAAGCTGCTATAATCTCTGCAGATAGAGATTTTCTTCTATCCCCTCCCTTGCAGAATTAAATGCTCAGGAGGTTAACTTTTTTATATACTTCTCTGCTGCCTCAGATCATTAAAAATCTAGGGTGTAAATGTTTATTATTCTTGAATGATACATAAACCAATTCCTACCAAACGTGCAATTCTGAGTTCTAATTAACTAATTAAGATGCACAGCCCTGTGGAAAGAGTGTAAGATACAAAAATGGAGAAGGCAGATGTGAGTTTTGACAAGGTACCCTCCTAAACCACAGTTTCCTCAATGTCACAATGGAGATCACATGTGCCATGTCTACCTCAACTATTTGTTTTGAGGACAGATAACTATATTTAATAATAAAGTAAATAACACTTTGAAACTGTAATGCATAATACACTTCAGTATGATTACTAATTTACTTGGAATCATCTTTGCATGTGTTTTCAAAAGTAGTACATGCATTTTCTGCATCTGAAAGCAGAATTGCTAGAATTGAGAGAATTTGAAATCTGGTGATGTGTATATACTATGACAAGGAGAAGTTGGATGGAAGGCAACAGGGCCTGCCTGAGCCTCCTCATCAAGAAAATGACAGCCGGGCTCGGTGGCTCAGCCTGTAATCCCACGCCTTTGGGAGGCTGAGGTGAGTGGATTGCCTGAGCCCGTGGGTTTGAGACCCGCCTGGGTAGGCGAGACCTCATCTCTACAATAAATCAAAAAATTAGCCGGGCGTGGTAGCACGCGCCTGTAATTCCGGCTACTCGGAAGGCTGAGGTGGAAGGATCGCCGGAGCCCAGCAGGTCGAGGCTGCGGTAGCCGGGAGTGGCCACTGCACTCCAGTCTGGGTGACAGAGTGAGACTCCAACTCTAAAAAAAAGAAAAAGACTATGGGGGGCCGGAGGCAGTGGCTCATGCCTATAATCCCAGCACTTTGGGAGGCTAAGGTGAGAGGACTGCCTGAGCTCATGGGTTCAAGACCAGCCTGGGCAACTTGGCGAGACCTCATCTCTACAATACATCAAAAAATTAGCCGGGCATGGTGGTGCATGCCTGTAGTTCCAGCTACTTGGAAGGCTAAGGTTGAAGGATCGCCTGAGCCCAGCAGGTCAAGGCTGCAGTGGCTGTGAGCATGCCACTGCCCTCCAGCCTGAGCAATAAAGCAATAGAGTGAGACGCCAACTAAAAAAATTTTAAAAAATTAAAAAAAAAAAAGAAAAAAAAGACTATGTGGATTCAATGAGAGACAAAAAGAAACAGGAAGAGTTGAAGGATAAAGAGAATTTATGCTGCCTGCCCCCATCAATGTTTCCGTCGGGGAAGCAGACATTGCAGGTGCAGAAGCCCACTGTGGGTGGACAGGCATCTTGACAAACAGCACTAAGAAGAAGGAACAAACTGGCCATATGTTTGTGATGTCTGTAGGTCAACCCAGCAACTTCAGATGCTGACATCAGCTTCTCTGTCTCTTTCTCAAAGGACACACTGGCCCATTTCTGTCTCCTTCACCTCCACTTCTGTTGGAAAGTACTCAGGAAATGAAAACCCCTTCCTATGTGAGACCTAAGGAGTAGGTGGGTCAGATGAGACCAGCTAGAAATTCTGATGCACAAAGTGAAGGGGGCCAAAAGTACTAATCAAAGCATTCATCATGAGAACAGATAACTGTATTAAATAATAAAATATAGAAACAAGAAAATACTTTTAAAACTATAATGCATAATACACTTCAGTATGATTACTAATCATGTGTTTAGGAAATATACTCACAGACATTAATTTTTTCACTTGGATGCAACACCTGATCCTAGACTAGAGAGGAAAAAATGCCACAAAGGCCATTATGTCACCTGACAAACCTGGACTATGAAGAGTCTATTAGATACAAGTATCACATCTATGTTAAATTTACTGCAGCTGGTAACTATATTGTGGTTATGTAAGAGACTACCCTTATTCTTCAGAAATAGTGAATTTTTATGTATAGTTTAAGACCATGATATGTAGCTTGCCTTCAAGCAGTTCAAGAATGAAACTGTTTAGGTGTGTGGAGAAAGGCAGGGGGAGGGAAGGGGAAAGGGCGATGGGGAAACAAATATAAAGCAAATGAAGCAACAAATTAAGAGCTGAATCTGGGTAAAGGATATATGAGCTTTGTAATACTTTTATTCTTGCAATTTTTCTGTAAGTTAGAAAAAAAAAAAAAGAGGCCAGACATGGTGGCTCATGCCTGTAATCCCACCACCTTGGGAGGCCAAGATGGGCAGACTGCTTGAGCTTAAGAGTTCAAGACCAGCCTGGGCAACATAGGGACACTTTATCTTGACAAAAAATAAAAAAATTCAGTCAGATGTTGTGGCACGCACCTGTAGTCCCAGCTACTCAGGGTGCTGAAATAAATGGAAGGATTGCTTAAGCTCATGAGATCTCGAGGCTGCTGTGAGCTGATTACTGTGATCATGCCACTGCATTCCAACCTGGGAGACAGAGTGAAATCTCGGCTGGGGGGGGGGAGAAAGAAAGAATAGTAGAGGGTCTTTTGACAGTCATTTGAAATGAATCACCACTAAAAGGTGGAATAAAATGAGTGATCAGTTTTTAGTTTTATTTTAAAAAGAAGTCCAGAAGTCCTTCAAAAGACACTATTCAAGAAAGTGAAAAGACAACCCATGGAATGGGAGAAAATACTTGCAAACCATACGTATGTTAAACATCAAGAATCCTGAATATATAAAGAATTATTACAACTCTAAAAAGACAACCCAATTAAAAATGGGCAAATAATTGAAATAGCCATTTCTTCAAAGAAGACATATAAAAGGCGATAAGCACATGGAAAAATGCTCAACGTTTTTAGTCATTCAGGGAAACATAAAGCAGACCCACAATGAGATACTACACTATATCCACCATAAACAGAAAGACAGTACCAAGTGCTGCCAAGAAAGTGAAGAAATTGGAATCCTCACACACTATTGGTGGGAAAGAAAAATGGTGCAATCACTTTGGAAAACAGTCTGGCAGTTCCTCAAAAGGCTAAGCATAGAGCTAACACATGACTCAGCAATTCCACTCTTAGGTACAAATCTGAGAGAAATAAAAACTTATGCTTGCACAAAAATCTATGCATGAATGTTCACAACAGCATTACTTATAATAGCAAAAACAAGCAAACAAACAAAAACCAACAACCAATGTCCATCAACTGATGACTCAATAAATAAAATGTGGCACATTCATACAATAGGATATTATTTGGTGATAAAAATGAAATACTGATATATACTACAAAATGGATGAACCTTAAAAACATTATGCTAGGTGAAAAAAGCCAGTCTCAAAGGACCATATATTATATGATACCATGTATATGATATGCCCAAAATAGGAAACTCCAGAGACAGAAAGTAAGATCAGTGGTTGCCTGGGGGTGATGAGGGTTAACAGCTACAAAGTCTATTCTGGGGTAGTGAAAGTGTTCTAAAATCGATTGTGATGGCATGTCACTCTCCAAATATACTAAAAACCAGTGAAATGTACGCTTTTGTGGTCTGAGAATTTTTTTTGTTTGAGAGTCCCACTCTGTTGCCCAGATTGGAGTGCAGAGGTGCACTCATAGCCACCCCAGCGTCGACCTGCTGGGCTCTGGCAATCCTTCCGACTCAGCCTTCCAAGTAGCTGGAACTACAGGTACGTATTACCACACCCGGCTAATTTTTTTTTATTTATTGTGGAGACAAGGTCTTGCCAAGTTGCCTGGGCAGGTCTTGAACCCGCAGACTCAGGCAATCCACTTGCCTCGGCCTCCCAAGGTGATGGGATTACAGGCTGAGCCACGGAGCCCGACCTAAATTTTAACTCAATAAAACATTTGGGGCTGGGCTTGGTGGCTCAGCCTATAATCCCAGTGCTTTGGGAGGCCGAGGTGAGTGGATTGCCTGAGCCCGCGAGTTCGAGGCCCGTCTGGGCAACGTGGCAAGACCTCATCTCTACAATAAATCAAAAATTAGCTGGGCATGGTAGCACGTGCCTGTAGTTCCAGCTACTTGGAAGGCTGAGGCGGAAGAATTGCTAGAGCCCAGCAGGTCGAGGCTGCGGTGGCTGGGAGCGGCCACTGCACTCCAGTCTGGGTGACAGAGTAAGACTCCAACTCAAAAAAAAAAAAAAGGTTGGTTGTCCTATTACTACTTAATAATGAGCAAACAGAGTCATGATCTTCAGTAAGAAGTAATTAAAAATTCATGGCATTATGCTTACACAGTTCATTCAATTACAACAACTTTTCAACTTCTTATGCTAACATGAAAGAGGAGAGGGCACTTGAGGACTGGCTTATACTCATTTCTGAAGTCTTCAGAGTTTTAGGAACAGAATAATTTCCCCAGCTTCATTATTTATAGCATGGAAATAATAATTGGTCACTTCAATAACTGCTGACTGACTGCCAAGTTTCAAGGCTGAAACTGGGGATTCACTGAAGATTAAGACCTAGGTCCTACCCTGAATGATCTCACAACTTACTGGGAAGATTGGCTAAAACAGAAAATTATAGTTCAGTGCTAAGTTCTCTAACAAAACATGAATGCCCCTGTGGGTATTCAATAGGTAGGGATGGTTTCCTGGAAAGTGAAGGGGAACAGAAACCCGGTATCAAGAATTGTAGAAAGGAGGAGACTCCTACCCCTGGGAAAGTAATGGGGAATCTGGTATGGGCTGGGCTAGAACACGTCTTCTGGAGCTGCTGGGATGGAGACAGGAAGAAACCAGGGAGTGGAGAGAGAGGCAGAGGAGGAGGGTACTGCAGTCTGTGCTGGTCCAGTCATGGTACCCTTAACCATCTGCACAGGCACTCCACAACCCCATCAGAGGTCTGTAAAGGCTCTGGAAGCAACAGGGAAAAGCAGAAAGACAGAAGGTATGGCCATCATTTTCACCCGATTTTGTAAATCCCTGTTCTTAAAGTGCAGAGCAGGCCTAACTTCCACAAAGAACAGAAAGTGGCTCCTCCCACGCGGCTAATCCTGCCCTGAGGTTGTGCTAGGGCTTCTCTTTCATGTGGCCTCTGGGGAGAAAGAACAGCTCACTGAATAACTGAGAGGAAAGGAGAAATTTCTTTTAATCAAGGAGCATTGTTGAGGAAACAATCTGTAGAGGAAGAAAGGTAAAGGATCAGTTAAGAATCCAGTATGCCTTGGCACTCTATTCGGGCCACACACGCAAAATAACAAAATCTGAATTTCTCTTCGGTAAAGTTACTAACTGGGAAACTAGCGGAAGGCACAACTAGCTCAGTGCTGCCTCCAGATGGGCTTTGAAATCACCTGGACGAACTCAACCTCAAAGGGTCTTTCTGATCTAGTTTCTCAACCAGATGATGCTGCACTACAAAAACCACAAAATAGTCCTGCACTTTAAAATAAGGATTCTCTTCTAACTTTGGCAGGCAGAAAACATTTTTTAAAAAGTTATCTGCTTCTTAACATCTAAGAATAATAGCAATTAGGAACCACAGATCAGGACAGCATCGCAAAGCAAACACAAATTTTTATTTGTTTCTAGATGTAAACGTGTAAACGATGGGGCACAGTTGGGTTTGAGAAAACAGAGCAGGAAGGTCACTCTCACCTTCTGCCCGCCCTTCTTCCCGCAAAGCAGGTCATAAAATTTAGGAAGGATTTTTTGACTTCCCCCAGAAGTAGGCCATGAAGATCCTTGTGTGAGAGGTGTCCTCTCTCTTCCCAGAGGCAAAGACATTGAAGAATTTGAACAAACAAATTTCCTCCAGTTTATTACTACTAGTTCATATCCTTTGTCCAATCATATTTAATCTATGACTGTCCAGTCTTCATCAAATCCAGCATAAAAATACACAAGCTTAACTGTTTCTTTGGGTCTGTGTTTCCTTATGAAGGCTCCTGGGTCACATAAAACTTACAATAAAAGTACTTGTAATCTTTTCTCTGGTTAATCTGTCTTTTGTTTTAGTTGACTTTAGCCATCAGCCTAGGATGGGGGAGGAAAAATATTAAGTTGCTCCTCAAATTATGTGGGTCATTTTAGATAAATGATATACACAAGATGATTTAAGAAAACAATGGGGAAAAGACAGTATCTTCAAAATAGGAAGTAAAAGTATTTTAAAATTCAGTATATTTTACTTTAATTTTCTTACAGATCAGTCTTTTAAAAAGTGTGCCCGATTGCCTGAGCCCACGGGTTCGAGACCAGCCTGGACAACTTGGTGAGACCTCACCTCTACAATAAATCAAAAAATTAGCCAGGTATGGTGGTGCATGCCTGTAATTCCAGCTACTTGAAAAGCGGAAGCGAAAGGACCCCCTGAGCCCAGGTCGACGCTGAGTTGGCCGTGAGTATGCCACTGCACTCTAGACTGGGCGAGAGAATGAGACTCCAACTCAAAAAATAAAATAAACAAAAACTGTGACTGAAAATAAAGTCATAAAATTATAATCTTCTACTTAATTTCTTCAAGAAGGAAATCATAAAAATTTAAAGTTATAAACAACCACACATCAGCTAATCTTCTCCCTTTAAAGATGAATAAACAGATTCCTTCCCCACTGTACCAAACTGTCTTCAAGAGGGGCAAGTTTCTCAAAGGAAAGAAAGCAAGTAAACAAAACCACTCACATTTTTCCTTTACTAGTCCCAGTATACAGTTTAGATAACCTGATTTTCTCAAAAAAATTTTTTTAAATGACTAGCTGCCATCTCTGGAAGAAATGAATGGTTGCTTTTAGGAGTTTGCCTTTCTCAAGTTACAGACTACAAAATGACAGATTCCTCTTACACTGTTTAAATTGTGTGTAAACCAGTGACAGAATCACTCCAAATTCTCCTATGCCATTCAACATGACAAAGCTTGAATTTCGTGCTGCCACTAACACAGAAGACTTCTAAAGCTAGCATATGCCTGGGGTAGGATTTTAACTTGTTAGGACAGGTCTGACATTTAATGCTAACCTGTCTTATAAAACCAAGACATGTATCTTGGGATAAGTTAGATGATTAAGAAAGTCCTTCTCTAGCTGGGTGTGGAGACTCATGCCTATAATCCTAGCACTTTGGGAGGCTGAGATGAGAGGATTGCCTGAGCCCATGGGTTTGAGACCAGCCTGGGCAACTAGGCGAGACCTCATCTCTACAACTAATTAAAAAAAAAGTAGCCGGGCATGGTGACATGTGCCTGTAGTTCCAGCTACTTTAAGGTTGAGGTGGAAGGATCACCTGAGCCCAACAGGTTGAGGCTGCGGTGGCTGTGAGTATGCCACTGCACTCCAGCATAGGCGACTAAGTGAGACACCAACTCAAAAAAAATAATAATAAAATAAAGAGAAAGTCCTTCTCTCTGGAAATTAAATTGCTAATCTTTTAAATTTAAGTTTTTATTAATTTTTAATTTATTATTATTTTTTGAGTTGGAGACTAACTCTGTCGCCAAGGCTGGAGTGCAGTGGCATACACACGGCCACTGCAGCCACAACTTGCTGGGATCAGGTGATCCTTCCACCTCAGTCTTCCAAGTAGCTGGAACTACAGGCGTGCACCACCATGCCCCGCTAATTTTTTTATTTACTATAGAGACAAGGTCTTGCCAAGTTGCCCAGGCGAGGCTCGAACCCTTGGGCTTAGTCAATCCTCTAGCCCTAGCCTCCCAAAGTGCTGGGATTACAGGCAAGAGTTACTGCCCTGGGCAAATTCAAGTTTTAAAAACAGTCCTGTGATAAACAGGTTTTGGGGGCTGTAACTTGTGTGGTTGTAGTCTCTTTTGCTTGCTATGACAGAAATCTGAATATACACTTGGGTACAATTACTGTTGCTTTGGTATAAACGTGCAGGTTCCTGCATGCTGGCCAGGAGGGAATTATCTAATCTGTTCAGAATCGGAAAGCTACCTTTGTATTCCCATGAGGCAGAGTGGAAATAACCTTTCTCCCCTTAGACACTGCACGGATTATGAAAGAGTCACCAGGGCAACAATGTTAATACCCAGCCTTCACAAATTCTACACATTCATTAGTACTAATTGATGAGGAGGGTGAGGACAGAAAGCTGGCGCAGAGTACTGAAAACAAAAGTCTACCTATTATTCACTAGTGTCTGCCTTTAAAACTTACCTGATCAAAGCCTCTAAAAGCTGAGAGGAAAGGGAATGAGGGAGGAAGAATTGACTTTGGGAGGCTTTAAAATAAAATAATCCAGCATGTTATCCTTTACACCTGCCTCTCAAAAGAACAAAAGCACAAGATCCATTCTCAATACAGGTCACTCGGGTTCCAGAGGATGCTATTGTGTTTAAGCCTCTCTGAATTGACAATATGATTCTCTAAACTGGGGGATTAAAGGGTCTTGGGCTCTCCAACAGCAGTAAGCTAGACAGGGCCCCTGGCTTTCTTAATGCTTAAGATTTTATCTTCTCTTCTAAAAAATTCTGGGATATAGAACTATAGAAGGTTCCATTTGTACTGTGGTATGTTTGCTCATTATTGAGCTTGCGTTTTTGTCTCTTTTTATTTTCCTGCTGCTAGTACTTTAAGCCACAGAAATTTAAGAAAGCCAACATCAGATGCTGTTTTGATAGGAAATGTCAACATACCTAAAAACTGGTTTTACATTCTGCAATAGAATGCTTACAAGTTTAGTATATTTCCATATAGCAATCCACTAATTCAAATATGTAGTGATAATGAGTCAACTAAGAATTTCTTAAAGAAAAGTCATTTTCACTCAAATATATGTAAAGTATGACAGCAAAATACTTCTAGGGAGATTTCCCTTATGGGTAAATAAATAAGAGTTTCTAATAAACACATCAATTGTCTCTAAGTAAAATCTTTTAAAGTGTGAGAAGTGGCACTTCAGGTGTTAAATATCTCCCATTATCTTTCTACTTTTCTTTCTTGCTTTTTTCTTTGAGTCAGGGTCTCACTCTGTTACCCTAGCTGGGACTACAGGCATTTGCCACCAAGCCCAGCTAAATTTTTTTTTTTTTGAGTCAGCGTCACACTCTGTCCCCCAGGCTGGAGGGCAGTGGCATGATCATGGCTCACCAGTCTCGACGTTCTGAGCTAAAGCGGTTCTCCTGCCTCAGCCTCCCAAGTAGCTAGGACTACAGGTGTGAGCCACCATATCTGGCTAATTATTTTTAATTTTTGGAGAGATGAGGTCTCGCTATGTTGTGCAGGTTGGTCTTAAACTCCTGGACTCAAGCAATTCTCTTGTCTCAGCCTCCCAAAGTGCTAGGATTACAGGCATGAGTCTTTTCTTAAAATGTGAAAAAAAAATTTCCAAATTTATACCCTAAAAGTGAACACTGCAAATCCTGACCCCTAATAAAATGCATCCTGATCGTATCTCCCAGGTGCTTTAAGTAAGGTTGGATATAATTAAATACAGCACTGTATATGTTTATCAAATTTGGCCATTTATTTCTAATGAGGGCAAGGAGTTCACTTCTGGGCTTTCAAATTCTCTGCCTGTACCAACTGATACCAAACACAGAAGGACCTCTACCTTAAGTCTTGGCTGAACTCTCAAAATTCTTAAATCAGATACATCAATTCCTACCAGCAAATATACTAAAGTTAGATCCAAATCCGATTTAGGACTCTTATGGAATGTTGCTGCTTTACCATTTTGTAAGTTTGTTAAATGAAAAATCCTCAAGCCGGGCTCGGTGGCTCAGCCTGTAATCCCGCGCCTTGGGAGGCTGAGGTGAGTGAATTGCGTGAGCCCAAGGGTTCGAGACCCGCCTGGACAACTTGGTGAGACCTCATCTCTACAACAAATCAAAAAATTAGCCGGGTGTGGTAGTGCGCGCTTGTAGTTCCAGCTACTTGTAAGGCTGAGGCGGAAGGATTGCCAGAGCCCAGCAGGTTGAGGCTGCGGTGGCCCAGAGCGGCCACTGCACTCTAGTCTGGGTGACAGACTGAGACTCCAACTCAAAAAGAAAAAAAAAAAGAAAAAAGAAAAATCCTCAAGCAGTTGCAAAAATAAAAATTCATTTGGTGTTGACAGTCACGACAGAACCTGGGACTAGAGGTGTTCTCAAATCTCATTCATTCTTATAACATAATTCTCCTAAACAGTTGCTCTTATTAAAATGGATTAAGGGCCTGCCACTATAATTTCCATTCTACCCAAGGCATCCTTTTAAAACGGGGTGTTGATAGTCATTGCCAGTGAATGCTCCAAGTTGATGACATTTCAAATAGGCTTTCAGGATGCTGACAATGGGCTTTCCTTCATGTTCAGTCAGGGCACTCACTTCCAAGAAAATTTACCCTAGAGAAAAAGGGTCCAATTTAATTTGTCTAAAATGTCTAAGGGAAGGTCATTTTTTTGTCTTACTAAAAGGTCCAATCTCCTTGCTCTCTTTCTCAAAAGATCTGTATATCATTGTTTAAGTAGACAATTATAAATTATGATATACCATGCTTTATAAATGTACCATATTTCTTCATTTCTAAGACATTCTCCCCCTGCCACCCCCACACAAGCACATTTTAATGTTTCTGAAATCCAGATGTATCTTGCAATCAACATAGCAATTTGACATGGTAGTATTTCTCATACACGCCAAAAAAACTAGTATTAAGTCAATGGAACATCTTGTAATAAAGGCAGTAAATTGTTTAATGCATGGGATTATTAAAAATGATCCACCTAAGCCGGGCTTGGTGGCTCAGCCTGTAATCCCGCACCTTTGGGAGGCTGAGGTGAGTGGATTGCCCGAGTCCACGGGTTTGAGACCCACCTGGGCAGCGAGACCTCACCTCTACCATAAATCAAAAAATCAGCCGGGCGTGGTAGCGCGCGCCTGTAATTCCGGCTACTTGGAAGGCTGAGGCAGAAGGATCGCCGGAGCCCAGCAGGCCGAGGCTGTGGTGGCCAGGAGCGGCCACTGCACTCCAGTCTGGGTGACAGAGTGAGACTCCAACTCAAAAAAAAGAAAAAAAAAATGATCCACCTAGATTAAGTTCTTTCAATCTAGTTTTAGCTGTATGCGATCACTTTAGCATCTAACAAAGAATTTCAGGATGAAAATGAAACTATCCTTCCTTCCAAAACTAAACTGATATTTTATTTCTTACTATGCCTTGCTTCTTAATAAGCCTACTATATATACACAGAGAGAGGTCAAGTTACTCTGTTAGTTGTCTATACCTGCAGGACTGTACATCAAATATGGAATCAAATCACTAATAAACACATATGAAAGTATCTGAAAAAAAAAAAAATCAAAAGATATATAGTAGTCCCCTCCAAAATCACAGGTACATTTTTATTTATAAAACAAGTTCTCTACAAATATACTTAGAAAGGTCTGTAAACAAAACATTAGTTTCAGGGTTACTGATCTTTATTTCTGAATTTTATTTCCAGATAATGGCTCAGTTTTACGTGTGGCCAATGACCTGTAAACTAAAACTCTAATACATAAGTTTTATTGAAAATACAAATAAAAGTGGGACTACATGTTTCTCTACAACTCAGGTAAATTAAAATACAACTTCTCTGGGAGGAAAAAAGAAACTTTTATATCCTTTAAATGCCACAAAGCACTATGTGCTTGACAATCTGTAAATGCCTGCTGTCTGTCTGACTCAAAAAGAGTTCTGGCCGGGTGCAGAGGCTCAGGCCTGTAGTCCCAGTGCTTGGGGAGGCCAAGGTAGAAGAATGGCTTGGGGCCAGGAGTTCAAGACCAGCTCGGGCACCTTAGCGGGACACTGTCTCTACCCACAGAAAAAAAAATTTTTTTAATTAGCTGGGCAGGGTGGCACAAAACTGTAGTCTTAGATACTTGGGAGGCTAAAGTGGGAAGACTTGAGTCTGGGAGGTTGAGGCTGCAGTGGGCCAAGATCTAGCTACTGCATATCCAGCCTAGGTGACAGAGTGAGACCCTGTCTCAAATCATTCGGTAAAAATAAGTGGAAAAATAAATAAATAAAATAAAAAGAAGAGCTTCTTCAATAGGTGGTTAAGAGAGCAGACTCTAGGGGTTTAGGCTTCTGCCTAAACCTAGGTGTACTATTCACCAATCTACTGGCCCTGGGTAGGTCCTTGGCCTCTCAGAGCCTCTAGGTTCCCTTGAAGGTCTATGATCAGGTCAGAACTTCCATCTTCAAGGTCTTGGGGTGGGGGGGGTGAGGGCATATACATGCTGTCTCCCAGGACGAACATGAAACTTAAGAGTCCGAAGGTATTCTAAACCAAAGCAATTGCAAGGGATCATATGGAGCAAAAAAATGTTTCTTTCAACAATCAACATGGAGGGGGCATATGTATAAATAAAGAACTTTCAGTCAAGAGTTCCAAAACAAAAAGTCTCCTTGTTAACACAATTAGGGGAAAGTGCTTTATAAAGCACCACCCATTGCTGGTGATTCAAGAAACTCAATGTTCTCTACTCCCAGTTCCTCACTTTTGATATCCAATTTTCCAGTTCTGATATTTAACCAAATTACTGGTATTAATCAACATTCAGATTTATTTTAGCACAGATTAAATTTAGATAATAAACTGAAATGAAGTTAGGTTGTAAAACCTACATTACATAAGACATGCCCATGCCCACTGTGTCTTCAAAAATAAAAAGACAATATTTAAGAGTCTGACACTTTAAGGCTACAACCTATATCAGATCAATTCTAAAATACATAAACATAATTCAGGTCTTTTTGGAAAGGGATAGAGTTTCCTGGTATTTATTAGGGCAACTCACACAAAATTTTAAAAAATCATTGTGAAAAAGAATGTTTTAGCAGACATCCTAATGATTTAAATTTAAATTTAATGGGTACTCCTAACTTAAAGGCTGCTGAGCCCCACTTCCCTTATCAATTAACCTGTCAGCTTGCTAGTCAAGTCTAATTAGTTAAATCCTTTTTTTACTAAAAAGATTATGCCTTAAGCAGTTTTCCAGTTTCAGGGTTGTTGGCAACTACAAACTAATCTCTGCAGAAGAAGAGGAAGGGGGAGGAGAATCCTTAAATTTCAATGGAATACAGAGCTCCAAAGGCTTACATGACTATATAATCATAAGTATTTATAGCATATAAAATACAATGTACATGCTGCATACAACATCCTCCTGTCTCCCTTGTCTCCTCATGTAGTTAGATTCCATATGTCCCTCTTTCCACAGCAGCTACTGCTAAGTACCCAAAAGAAATATCTAAGTACACTGGACTCATAAATTAAACAGACAAAAATAGGCAGATGGATTGCCTGAGCCCGCGGGTTCAAGACCCGCCCGGGCAACTTGGTGAGACCTCATCTCTACAATAAATCAAAAATTAGCCGGGCGTGGTAGTGCACGCCTGTAGTTTCAGCTACTTGGAAGGCTGAGGTGGAAGGATCACCAGAGTACAGCAGGTCGAGGCTGCAGTGACCGGGAGCGGCCACTGCACTCCAGTCTGGGTGACAGAGTGAGACTCCAACTCAAAAAAAAAAAGAAATAGGCACAAAATGAAGACTTTTTTTAAAGCTAAAAAATAATAAGGAAACAAGTTAAACACTATCATAAGGAAATTCACATTGTAGGATATCCTGTAAGACAAGGAGCTGGGACTCTTCAATCTGCTGTCATTAAAAAATTTTTTACCCGAGGGTTCAAGACCCACCTGGGCAGCGAGACCTCATCTCTACAATAAATCAAAAATCAGCCGGGCATGGTAGTACATGCCTGTAATTCTGGATACTTGGAAGGCTGAGGCGGAAGGATCGCCAGAGCCCAGCAGGTCGAGGCTGCGGTGGCTGGGAGCGGCCACTGCACTCCAGTCTGGGTGATAGAGTGAGACTCCAACTCAAAAAAAAAAAAAAAATTTTGAAGGTGGGGCAGGGGGGGAGGGAGTGGAGAAAGGAGGGCTAGAGGGCTATATTCAATTTCCAGAGGCCAAGGAGAGCTATCAACCAAAAATGTGTGACCTGGATTCAAAAAAGGAAAAGAAAAAAAAGCCTACTACAAAAAAAGAGCACTTTGGAAGCAATCAAGGAAAGTTCCATATGAATTATATATTAGAGAACATAACAGAATCACAGTAATCTTTCTTAGGTATGATAATGCTATTGAGATTATGCAGAAAATGCAGAAGATGAATACTGAACTATCATGATACTTTTAGCTTTGAAATGACTTGGCTATAAAAAAAAAAATAGAAATAAAGCAAATGTGACAAAATGTGGCAGAACTGGTAGACCTAGGTGAAGGGCATATGGGTCTTCTGTCATACTGTTCTTTTGACATTTCTATAGATTTGCAATTTTGCAACATAAAAAACTGAAAACAATTTAAAGAGAGAGAAAGTAGGCTTTGGTCCAACAGACCTGGGGTCAATATCTGACTAGCTTATTAGTCAGGAAAGTCATGTTCATTTTAGTGTCCAATATCCCTAGCACAATATCTGGCACAAGTAGGCACTCAAATACCTGATCAGTGTTTGGATGGATACATGAATGAAATTCAGGCTCCTACATATGTCAGTCATGTGGCCTCTGGCACATCACCTCCCTGAATCTCTCTATAAAGTAATAACAATATCAGTTTTGCATGACTTTGTACCCATTAGAGAGAATGTATATCAAGAGCCCAGCAAAGCAGTTAGTATATATCTGGGACTCAGCAAATGGTGTTATTATTATTGTTGTTATTATTATTCTTATTAAAGAACTCAATGTTTTAAAAATCTCTGAAATTGAAAAGAGTAATTGGTTTCCATTTTCAACTGAAATCTTCCAGATTTATGGATGCAAGGAGATTCCAGAGGTCTGTTTCCATTTGTATTTGCATGTTACCTCAGAAAAACTCCTTGTTTGAGTTTTATGTTAGAGACAGAGTTTTGCTCTATTGCCAAGGCTAGAGTGCGGTAGTATAGCTCACCACAGCCTCAAACTCCTGGGCTCAAGTGATCCTCCTGCCTCAGTCACCTGAGTAGCTGTGGCTCCAGGCATGTGACACCACACCTGGCTAACTTTTATATTTTTTGTGGAGACGGAGGTCTGGCTGCTATGTTGTCTAGACTGGTCTCGAACTCCCAGCTTCAAGCAATCCTCCTGCCTCAGTCTCCCAAAGCTCTAGGATTTCAGGCGTGAACCACCATGCCGTGCCTGAAACCACTTTAAAAGGAATTCCCTGGCTATAAAGGTCCAGTAATTCTGAAGATGATTAACAAACTTGGGCTGCTGAGAAAGAGGAAGAGAGAAGGAACTCCTCATGGAAGAAGTATGGTGGCCAAGATAAGGACACACCTTTTTAGAGGGAAACAAGGCTGAAAGGAGCTATGTGTGCATTAAATATATGGACAATGAAAAAATCTCTACCAGCCACTTTCTTCTCCAAAACACTTTGCAGAAACAAGAAGGAAAGATACTTTGTGCTATAGGAAAGAATGTTTTAAAGTTCCCAAGCAGTCTTCTGAGTAACAGACACTTTCTTCCTCCCCTACATAGTTCTTACAGATTGGCTGTGGTGATGCTTTTGACTTTGAGACCAGGGTGAATGACTTGATGTTCACACTCTATATTCCCTGAGGCAGTAGGAATATTTACCACTTCCTTAAACTCTTGAGGCATGTGAATATTACAGCAAACAATAAGTTTAGCTTCCAATAAATCTCCCTGTCATTCTTGAGGCACTAAAAAAACAAAAAACAACAAAACAAAACAAAAACTTCCAGTTTAACTTTGGATATGTCAAAATAATAAACTCCATGGAGTAATAATTCAAATTTTGGCAGGAGAGGATATTTAAATAGGGGAAGGAGAACAAAAAAGACCAGGGAAAGAAACAGAGAAGTGGGAAACCAGGCTAGAGACTTGGTAGAGGCCTGAACTCTTAAAGAAAATGCCTGTATATTTATAAGACATTTCCTAGGAAGATCAAGAATTCGACAACTTAATATTTGGACACAAAGCTAACTCCTGCTATTGAGTAACACCACGCTAGAACAAGAAAATAGTGAAATGAGAAAAATCAACAGAAAAAACTAGAATTTTGCTTTGTAGGTATAACTAGCTTAGAGTCTAGACTTTTCCATTTCTTTTTAAAAATTGTGTTTTAGAGAATATTAGTGATAGGGTAATCCCAGTTTGTTCTAATCCAGCACCATTTGCTATCTGATAAAATCATTAAGTATTTATCTCCTCTTAATGAGCCTTTTATAGCTACACAATCCTAAATAAATACTTGCTTTAGAAGGTGATACTCCTAGCTGGGTGGCACTTTGGGAGACTGAAGCAGGAGGATTGCTTGAGCCCAGTAGTTTGAGCAACATAGGGAGACCTAGTCTCTATAAAAAAGTTAGCTGGGCATGGTGGTACATGTCTGTAATCCCAACTACTCAGGAAGCTATGGCAGGAGGATTACTTGAGGTCCAGAAAGTAAAGGCTGCAGTGAGCCATGATCCCAGCCTGGGGGACAGAGTGACACCTCACTCAAAACAAAAAGAGGCAATAAGGCAATAACTTTTGTTTACAGTATACATTCTTTTTAATCTAACAGAGATTCAGATAATTCTGTCACAACTCAGAGGATATAGGAATGCTGATGTCTGGAAGCTGATGTAGCTAGAAGTGAGTACAAAGTACTTATCTAGGTGTAAAACCTTGTGCAGCCTGTTCAGCTTCTCTCTCAGTTTCCTCATAGTCAAAATGGTGTTAATAATACCATCTTTGGGAGGCTGAAGCGAGTGGATTGCCTGAGCCTGTGGGTTCGAGACCCACCTGGGCAACTTGGTGAGACCTCATCTCTACAATAAATCAAAAAAATTAGCCAGGTGTGGTAGTGCATGCTTGTCGTTCCAGGTACTTGGAAGGCTGAGATGGAAGGATCGCCGGAGCCCAGCAGGTTGAAGCCTGCGGTGGCCAGGAGCAGCCACTGCACTCCAGTCTGGGAGACAGAGTGAGACTCCAACTCAAAAAAAAAAAAAATTCCATCTACCTCAAAAAGGCACTGTGAGAATTCCATGGGTTAATCTAAGCAATTAGAACAAAGTTTGGCTCACAGTAAGTACTCAAACATGGTAGCTACCATAAATAGTGGATTGAAGCACTTTAACAAACTGAAAAAACTTGGATTGTTACTAGTGTGTTCATTTGTTCTGGTTTGTATGGATAGTCCAGGGTGAGACTTGTTGCCTCAAAGGGATTTTTAAGAACAATCTATTTCACTCTCAAAAGTGCCCAGGCATGTAAGTTGTATAGTCACCTCAATTATCACCAAGAAGATATGCATATGCAAAGTATTTTATACAAAAAGAGATGAGGGAAAGATATAAAAACACTTTCTTTAAAGTAGTGAAGAAGCAATAGGGCTAGATCAGTTGTTTGCATTTTTGTGTTACTGTTGTTTTTAAAGCTAAGGATACTCTTAAGAGGCTGGAAGAATAAAAAGCCAGTAGAAAAGGAAAGACTTGACAGAGGGGGTCAAGTCTGAGACTGTGAGCTAGAATGGAAAAGCCAGGCTAATGACAGAGACCTGCTTTGGGAAGAAGGCAGCTTCTTCTCAAGCAAGAGGAAGAGACCTTCTAAGTCCAGAAGAGGAAACCGAAGCTTTCCCCCCACAGATGACCTCAGTCTTTCCCAGAAAGGCCATCTGATGGGACAGGGCAGGGGTGGTGAAAGGAGCAGAAAATATGGAAGAGCTAAGATGGGAGTGGGCAATGAAGGCATGAATGAACAGTGGGTGATGAGTGTTCTAGATGCTTCAGGAGTTAAGCTGAGGTTGGCGAGTACAAGGACACAAGAATCACCAGCTCAGTAATCTCCTTTAGCCCAGAGGCAGGAATGGAGGAAATGTGCTGACTAGATCTTCACTGAGCTTGGCAGGTGGCACTTGGGTACAACAAAATATGCAGGGTGGCGAGTGACTAGTGGTGAGGGTGCTTTTACAATAATTCCTTTTCAAGGCTCAAAACCCACAGTGTAGCGATTTTTAAAGATTAAAAGTGGCTTCACAGTGAGACTTTGTCAAAAAATGTATCACTGCCCGTGAGGTTGATTGGCACATAGAGCCAAAGCTCAGGAACAGCTGGGTGAGGGCTTGATGCTCTCCAAAGAAAAAGCTTTACAGATCATGGAGAAATAACAGGTATTTCTTGTACATCTGCCATCAAGAAAAACTTAAGGTAGGTTGGGCCTATCAGGCTTTCTAAAGAATAGGCATAAAAGGCTTAACTAGGGATGAGTGATCTTTCACCTACTCTTCAGGAGACCCATTTTCTCTTTTGCCACAAACCAATACACACCCTCAAAGGGTGCTTTTAAAAATAAAGTGGCAGAGTTTACAGTCAAAAAAATTTAAGTTTTAATAACTCTACTGAGAATTCCAGTCATAATTGCTGCTCTATCACTTAAAATTCCTTTATAGTTTTCCAGTTTAATTTTTATTGATCAGAAATTTACCTTTCCAATTCCATAAATCTAGTTTTGTGGGAGATTAAGTTTCAGTATCAAACTAAATCTTCCATAAAATCAAGTGGCCAAATATATCTGACATATGCTGAAAGTCTGTTCCCCATTATGCTGTTTTGAACCTCTCCTCAAGTTTTCCCAGGCTAGAACTGCAACACCAGTATTTTCTCCCTGAATACACCACAAACAGTTCAGGCTGAATGAGAAACTGTGTTGTCAACAAGAGGCATTTAAAATTCACCAAACCAAAGCCCCTTACCCTGTTAAGCTGTGCTGGCACAAAAGAAAGAGCAAAGAGCAGGAGATGGCAAGAACTCTGTCACTTGCCAACCACAGTTTTCTCATATATAAAAGCCCTACTTGGTTAGGTTACTGTAAGGATTAAACAAAACAGCATGAAAAAATGCCTGGCAACTTAGGCACTCAAAAAAGGGGGGCAGCCTCCCATTCCCTTCCTGAAAAAGGCTCATTTGGGATCATCAGATTATCTAATAATGTCAAATGAGCTGATTAGATCAACCAAGATCCAGGCTTTTCCCTAGTTTCTTTAATCAACTAACTTAGACTCTCTGGTTATAATCTCAATTTTGAGGTTTGAAATAACTTTTAGGATGTAACATTTTAATTCATTTGGGTTCAACAACCACTAATTATACTCCTATTGTACACAGAGCACCCTGTTGGTCACTATGGGGAGGGGAGGGGTAGAATTCAGAGAAAAAGGGAAATGACATCCACAACTTCAGTAAAGATAGGCAGTCAGGATGCACGAAGTGTCACAAGAAAGGTTCAAACCTTGGTAAGGTGGGAGTGCTTCCTAAAGGATGTGGCACTTGGCTTAATGGATTAAAAGCATGGGTTAGACCTATTGTAAGAAATAAAAAAAAAAGGCAAGTGTACAGACATATTAATAAACTTCCAATAGACTAGTAACTTCTTGCTCTGAAAACACGCGATTAAAAAGAGAAAATTAAGTATTTATCTCATCTTTTCCTTTATTATATTTGAGGGTAACCAAAAAACTCTAGCTGATAATGGAAAGTTCTGATGGACAGAAGAACTTCAGCCAATAAATGTGAAATAATGGCAGAAAAGACACCTTTTTGCCATCTCTAATGACTTATAGGATCAGACACGCATCATTAACAGGTGAAACCATTAGAGGAAAAGTTGATGGGAAACATGACAGTGCAGATATCGGGTTGCCACAACCTGAACTTACTGAGCACTTTTGACATCACTAAAACCAGGACAGTCAGACGCTATGTTCCCAGATGTGAGGCAACATGACACTTACTGCAATGTCTATGAAGTTTTCTTGCCAAAAGGTCTAACCTGAATCTAACTAAAGCTCTTGGGCCAACTTCCATTTACTGGAAATATGAGGGACAGAGGAACAAGCTAAATGATTCCACAAGGGCTTCCAGAATGTGGGACAGTCTATAGGATAGCTGACCTGGTTTCTACAACAAGTCAATGACTTGAAAAGAATGGGAGGCTGGGGAGGGAGGAACACTCTAGATTTAAGGAAAGCAATATGCATGCCTTGTTTGTATCCTGTTGAGATCAGATCATGTAAAATGACATTTTGAGACAATCAGGGGGATGGTATCATGGATAAGTATCTGATGATACTGAGGAATTATTGTATATTTTGTTAGTGCAATAACAGCATGTAGTTATGTAAGAAATGACCTTTTTTATAGATGCACGCTGAAGTGTGCAGTGAAATGACGTGATGTCTGATACATGCTTTAAAATAGCTCAGCAATAAATTAATAAATGTAAACATCACCCCACCTAGCCTTTTTAGCACCAAAAAATAATTGTGTCAAAATCTTGATAAATATGAAACTGATAATGGATATATCTGGGAGTTCATTACCATGTTCTCTATGTTTAATTAGGGTTAATAACTTTTCACTTTTCAAAAAGCTCCTGATTTGTGATAAAATTGAATTCATTTTTGTGTATAAATTTCATCTTACATATAAAGATGATACGTGTAAGATGCTGAAGATGTCAGTGCTCAATTCATATACTCCTTATTCAAATTTAATGCATGTGAATTTCAAGTGCTCTCAGGGACCAAAAACATCAGTATCGTCTGGTTATCAGAAATACAAGTTCCTGAGCCTTACCCCAGACCCACTGAATCCAAAATATCTAGTGGTGAGGCCCAACAATCTGTGTCTTAATAGTCCTGAGATAATTCTAATTCAGGTTAAAGTTTGAGAACAACTACTTTAGCACAACTACTCTTGGAAGATGTCCATTTTTTGAAGGACAATTAAAAGAGCTTTACTATTTAGGTGACTTGCTGGAACTTCTTAGGGTGTTACGTTTTGGGAGAAAAATGCAACTTACATGTAATCATATTGCCTTAAAACCTTATACTATTTCATATGGAATGGAAAAAGACTTCAAAACTTTGCTATCAATTACTCTACAATCTGAGATAGTACAGTTTAATAAAGAATTTACACAGTGCTTTGTTTACAAAATAGTTACTGGTAATCATGGCACGTTTGTCCAGTATGTGTGTGTTTTGTGTTGTGCTAACCCTTTATACAGATGGCAGCTGGCATTTGTGACACAGCATCTGCCAACCAGGAACTAGATAGAACAGTTTGTCTTTGAGAAGCAGTTGAGCAAGTTAGTTCAGCTGGTGACACCATAATGCTGGTCCAAGGTCATGGTTTCAAACACCATTCAGATTGGCATAGCCTGAACCATAGGTTTAGCATCTGCCAACTACCCTGAGTAGGCCTGAGTAAACCTGTTCATAAGGCTGGAGAGAGTAGAAGCACTGGAAACTCATGACCAAGAGGACAACAGAGTCCGACAGTAGGTGCATAATGTCACTTTGAACACATCAGGTAAAGCTGATATTTTAAAAAAAAAAAAAAGGATGACCAGCAATAAATAGAACTCTTTCCTGTTCAGTAGAGTATGATTTCGCCCAGTGATTCTGTGGATCATCTAAGCATTTACAAAAAGCTCACTGCCAAAATGTTCTTCTTTGTATCTAGACCAGTGTTGTCTACATCAGACCTGGAAAGCTTGATAAAACATAATGTTGAGCTCCACTCCCAGAGTTTCTGATTATGTTGTTTTGATGCGGGAGACTTTGCATATCTAACAACTACTTAGGGGATGCAGATATTGCTAATCTAGAGACCAGACTTTGACAATCACTGGTCTAGACCAAATTTTGCACCTGAATTTCATCTAACCCATTTGAATGGTGAGTTCCTCATCAGCAACTTTGCCTTTTCCATTTCCTATAAAACTAAGTTTTGAGTGGGAAACCCAATCCATGACACATTAGAGAAATACGGTGCAAGCAGAGTTCAATTGCAAACACTCTCTAAGCATGCTGCACTGTATTTTCTGCAGCCCTTTCTCAGATGAGTTCTGAAGGAATAACAGAGGGGAGGATAGAAGAATGAGGAAAGAAAGTGTGTGTTTTAAGTCCAATTTTTGCCACAAATGTAAATGGCCGTGGGTACATGGGACCCCTCTCCACAATCTGGCCCCACCTGCCACCAAACACAGCCTCCTGCCTGCCGCCTACCCTCCCCATTCTAGGATGTCAGTTGTTCACCTGCATGGAAATGACAGTCGCTTGTCATGGTCTACATGAGAGTCCTCACTTGCAGCAGTAACTAGCATGCCATTTCCAAAGCTGTCATTCTCTGGTGTCAGCACAACCCACTGTTCAAAGATTTGCTCTGACATGAACCAGGCGACGCTATGACTGTTATTGCCGTGGACCCTTCTGTGCTCCGACACCGATGGCAGCTGCTTGGCGCCCAGGGTTTGTTTCACCCAATTATTTGTTTGTCATTTGGAAGCCCAGGATGTCGAGCAGGTATTGTGGAGGTATTTTTGGCCTGATGCACAGGCAGGAAGCATAATGAGGCCCTCAGGTGAAGGTCTATTTTGTCAGTTAGGTGCTAGGATGATGAGAAGCCCCAGTAGCAATTAGGATATTTGAATAAGATAAGATACCTGCCAGGATGCTGAGAGGGCTCAGAAAGTCGGCCTTAACTTTTAAAATGCCAAAAAACCCTTAGAGTAGGCAGTTTTCAAGTTTGTCCTGGAGCTAATACAGAGGCAAGAGGTGTAAGGCTGTCTTTCCTCAACCTAGGGGGCCCTGAGAAGGAAAGAAGGCTCAAACCAGCATCAGCCTGACTAGAGGTACACTATGAGGGGCAAGGCCCTGACCAAACAGGGGCACCAGGTCATTCGGTCAAATGGCAGTTACTTTTGGGAGGCAAGACCAGAGGGGAACTGGAGAGCCCTCCTTTACCAGTTACTCAAGCTCCCTATTTCAGATAGGAATGTCTTCTTCCCATGGGAGTAGAATTCAAACTGATTTGATGTCTACCATCTTACAAGGAGGCCATTATACAGGGCAATGTGGCCCCTACAGCTAACTGCAAAAAACAAAGGCACGAAATGTAGTTTATAATATTCCACTAGAGCACAGTGCTCCAAATCCAGGAATTTGTTTTCTAAGGGTCTCACTGTCTCATCTGTGATGTTCTTCCTTTCTGTAGTTCTCAATTTCAGAAAGAGACAGTCCAGACAAGTGGAATTCTCCTAAATAACATACTATGGACTTGGTAACAATAAAATTAACTCAGCTCCTCCTTAAATCCAGTCATGATTTTAGTTTGTGTCATTTCTCTAACAAATTTTTATAAAAGACCGTGAATAAAGCAAAACCCAACAAATAGCAAACAGTACTGAAAAAATGAAGTCCATATCATTACCACTTTCTGGCAAAAGACAAGTAGGAAGTAAGATTGCTTCAGTCCAGAAGACCTAGCTAAACTCGAAGAATCAGAGCTCTAATGATTTGCTTGGTGTATGAGTCTGCTGACAGCTAAAGACAGATGGGAGGTGGTGACATTCTTTCGATGATCTAGAATGGCCCATCGAAGCCTCATTTCAATTCAGTGGTAAAATGAGTCATCTCATAAAAAAAGAAGCTGCCTGGCAGTTGCCCCAGGGTGCTCTTAGGCAGGGACTTTCTCTGGTATCTAACCCCTGCCCCCACACTCCTCTCACCTGCAGCAATCCACGCCTAGGAAATGGTCCAAGTGGCAGTCATTCCACTAGAGAAGTCAAGTACAAAGGAGTCCTAAGTACTTACATAGACAGTGGGGTTTTAGAAACATTTACTAAGCAGATAAAACATCTTTTTTAACACCACCCAAGATGCAGACCAGCAGAGGAGGACAGGACTGTATTGTTACTCTTATTCTGGAGGTTAATAGCTTAATACCTAAGAGACAGTATTCAAATTGTAGACACTCTCCTCACCTCCTTTGCCTCTAAAGCTCAACTCTCTCTTATCTCTCAGATCTTTCTTACCGAGGTGCAGTCTCCTAAAAAGCAGAGACTTATTCTTGTTCACAAGTTCTCACAAGTTCAGGACTGAAGTCATGGTCATGGCTACAACAAGGTACCACCCTTTTCACATGCCAAGGGTTCACAACCTCATTCACAGCTATCAGGGAAAATGTGTGCCCTCTGAAGAAGCTTCAGGTTCTGAGAGGGCCTCGCATTCTAGACATTCTAAAGGAAATCGCAGCCTTTCGACCTAGAAAGGAGTCTTGGAGTCCATCCCACTTTCTCATATTATCAATTAGAAAACCAAGTAAGATTTGCTTGAGGTTGCTCAGACTTGAGCCCGAGTCCCCTATCCTGCCACCTCCTTGTGTATGCCAACATGGCAAGAATTTAAGCAACAAAATCTAACAAAAGTAACATGAAAAAGACTATTGATAAGCAATATTTGTTATAGTGCTGCCAAAAATCTTTGCAATAGCTCAACTAATTTAATAATGGTATTGATTTCTAAAATAGGAAACACAAAGAGGTAGGTTTCAGTCTACAGTAAGCACAATTTGGCAAATTTTGTGGTTCTCTAAATGGATGTCATAATTCTGCAGTCTGAGGGCTGGTCTATTTCTGGTTTGCTGATCTTTCAGGGTTTACCTTACATGAGTTTTTCCTCCTAAGAAAGTCTTTTGGCCATAAACAAAAATAGTGACTTCTTTGCCATTATACTACTTTAAAAGTCTCTTTTTTAAATTTTAAAATATGTTTAAACTCTTTTACTATTCTGGCCTTATGCTTGCTATTTGTTCACTGTCATGATCTCCAAGTCTGTTACATGGTGGGTGCTCAATAATATGTATTGAGTGAAATACATTAATTTCAATATAGCTTCTACTTTAAGCCAACTCAAGGAATACATGGAATAACCACTGATATCATTTATTTAGCAACTGACAAATCTGATTTCAGAAGAAGACTCTTCATCGAACCAAAGTTTATGGATAAAGTTTTTGAATACAGATAACAGATGCCTAAGAGGTCTAGTGGAGGAGTTGGGTTTTCAGGGAAAGGAGCTTTACTATGGAAAACCTTTCTTGGCTATAAACAGATAATGAGAAAATGATGTAATCTTGGCTAAAATTAGGTTTTAGTGTTACTCTGCTGAGAGATGTGAAAGGTGATAGATAAGAGGGAAAAAATGTTTTCCAAGTGGCTTTTAAAGGCATCCAAATATAACTGCCTCCCACATCAGTCTATTAACGGGCACACTTGAGACATTTCCCTCTTCAAAAAGACTCTCAGAAAAGCAATGATGTGCTCTCAACCTCCTCCTTTATAAGACAAGGTTTACGAGGGTCAGGAAAGCAGATTGGAGCACCCACAGAACACCACTCCCTATTAACAGTATCCCCCTCAGTGCAGATTTGGGCCTTGTGCTTATGTCATTGGTTGCTAGGGAAACGACCCTGCTTGAAATTCTTAAATTATTTGTAATAAAATCTGGCTGAAAAGACCAGTTCACTTATAAGCACAGAAATGGGCATGGAGAATGAGGAAACTAGAGATGTCTTAAGCTGAGCCTGCCACCAGGCAGTCAGCATGGCAATTTGGCCACACCTGACAGAAAACAACAGACAATCTGGCAGAGACCTGGATGAGAACCTCCAGGACTTTAGGTTACCTGGGGAACGTGTGAGAGAAAAAGGCTTGGGGAGGCCCTTGTCTGGGTTGAGAGTCCTTGACAGTGTCCTTCCACAGCACCCAGTTTCCCCAAGTCCTAGTATTTACCATCCTGTTTGTGTTCCCCTTAGTGAGGGCAGGGATTTTCTTTCTTTATTCTTTGCCATACCCCCAGGGCCTGGCACAATACAGTGGTTATGAGTATATACCCTAAAGTCAGCTGGGCCTAGTTCCACCACCTACTCGCTGCGTGACCTTGGGCAAATTACTTAATCTCTAAGCCTCCGTTTTCTCATTTAAAAAACAAGGAGTAAATTACACATAAAATGCTTAGGATAATTGGCAAAAACAAGTTCTCAGTAAATGCTAGCTACTCATGTTTAACTTCAGTTTCCTTATCTAGATTTTTTTTTTTTTGAGTTGGAGTCTCACTTTGTTGCTTAGGCTGGAGGGCAGTGACACACTCCTGGCCACCGCAGCTTCGACCTGCTGGACTCAGGTGATCCTTCTGCCTCAGCCTTTCAAGTAACTGGAACTACAGGCACACACCACCACACCTGGCTAATATTTTGGTTTATTGTAGAGATAAGGTCTCATCAAGTTGTCCAGGCTGGTCTTGAACCCGTGGACTCAGGCAGTCCTCTCACCTTGGCCTCTCAAAGTGCGGGATTATAGCATTAGTCACCGTGCCCAGCCTAGTTTCCTTACCTATAAAGATGGAAATGCTATTTCTACATTATTTTCTAAATAAGAGTTGCTATAAAGATTAGATGATATAATATTCGTAAAATACTTAGCTCAGTATATAATTAGATTCAAATATGATAAAAGGTACACTAGGCATTTATATATATTATCTCATTTAATCCTCACAGCAACTCTATGAGATGGGCTTGATTATTACTGTTTTACAGAAGAAAAAAACTAGTGCTACGGTGATTTAAGTAGCCTCAAATTCCACAGCTAGTAGATGATGGAGATGGGATTCAAAACAGTATGTGAATCTCAAGTCCTAAACCCATGTTCAGAGTAATCACTCCAATGCATACTTCTTTGCAGTAAAGGTTTGTGATGATCATACTTCCTCAGATTAATTATGCAGAACCTACACATCTGGCTGGCCTAACAATTATTCTTTGCACATGATGAAAGTCATTTCTACATTCTAGAGCAGCTTTCCATTAGTCCTTCAAAGCCAGCAATAAGCTTAACCAGGTAAATAAGGGAGTAATTAATTTCTTGAGGACTTACCAGCTCTAACTTAATATAAACTCCAAGCAAATGGCTATTAGTGAAACAGGTCTCTAACAAATTTTATCACCAAGGCTATGAAAACCACCCCTATGCCATTTGCCTTAACACAATAAGCAATAGTTTCTGATTTGTCAGACTTTTATGGAATAGGCCCGTGGCTGATTGCATCACTTGTATAGTGTTTGTTTTCCCTTCTTTCCAAGGCCCATTCCCTGTGGATCCCTCCTCTCTTGTGCTACCTCCCTGTGGGAGTTTATTTCCCACGCCATTGCTGTAGGTTTCATCATGTGACTTGCTCTGACCAATGAGATGGTTGGAAATGCCACATGCCCCATCCAAGCTCTTTTCCCTTTGTCAGAAAAATTACCATGTGTAACTGGGGGTGCAGTGGCTCACACCTGTAATCCCAGCACTTTGGAAGGTGAGAGGATTGCCTGAACCCAAGGGTTCGAGACCAGCCTGGGCAACATAGCAAAGTTTCATCTCTGTAATAAATAAAAAAAATTAGCCAGGTGTGGAGGTGCACATCTGTAGTTCTGGCTACTTGGAAGGCTGAAGCGGAAGGATCATCTGAGCCCCCACCAGGTTGAGGCTGCGGTGGCTGTGAGCATGCCAATAGTGTACACCAGCCTACGTGACAGTGAGACTTCAACTCAAAAAAAAAAAGAATTACTATGATGTCGACTGCTCCCTTGGCCTGGGTCACAAAATGAAGACAAGAAGAGCTGCCACTGATCTACAGCTGACACCTAATATAAGATTTTTGTTGCTTTAAGCCCCCAAGATATTTTGTTACTGCAGCAATATATGGAAAAGCAGAGCAACAGAGACCCCATGGAATGATGTAGAAGAGACAGGACTTCTCTCAAGGTCCGGCATATATAGGTATAGTGCTGTATACTAGTAAATCCTTTACGATACAAATGCACATGGAACACAGTGGCTCTTCACCTGAAGCCATACCAGTGGCAGAATATTTCTTTCTCAAATTTTAGATTCAGTTCTTGTTGAGAGGTTTGTTCAAATGGAAAATTCTGCACATAAGACCCATAGAAACCTGACAGAGCACCCAAGAGGTTGGCTTTTTCTTCACCTATCCATAGGCTTCAGGGGTTGGTAAGAAATTTCTAGGAGGACCACAGGCATGCCTCCTATGGCCAGCTTTCCAATTGGATGTCAAATGACTCTTCAAATACCAATTTGTGGGCCACTTTATCTAATCAGGCCTTAGAACACACTCTCGCAATAAGTTCAGGCAAGCTCAGCTAATGACAAAAGTCCATGGGTTAAGGGAGGCAGAAGGGGGAATAAGGGAGTAGTGCAGAACCTCTGAATTCAGAGATTCTGAAATTGCCTTGAAATGGATCTTCAAGCGACAGCTGTTTCTACTTTTTAAAAGCACAGACTAGGCAAGTAGGTAAAATACTTTGATGCTAGCTCCAGGCTAAATGAAAGACAGCTGAGCAAAAGTTCAGGCGCCATGAAATTAATAAAAACTGTTGCACTCGTTTCACCACAGGTTCAAATATAATCCGGTAAAAATCCGAAATGCACAGGGCAGATCACTCAAGTAGGAATCAATCATTTTCACCACTGAAGTTTTCTGGCATTTCCTTATACGGTTTCCTTATACATTTCATGGGATTCATAATTCACCAAAGGTGCTTCCTAAGACTGAGCACTGCTGGGCCTTCTGAGTAATTGAGACGAACTTTGTTTGTTAAATAGATTCCAGGCAAGAGTATATTTGACTTAGGCACAGAAAAAGGAAGAATTCTTATGTAAGCCGCAAAACAATAGAGTTTTATCTTATCTGAGGAACTTATTGCTGCCTGCCTGTGTGTGTTTTACTGCCAAAATAAAATAAATTGAATCAGCTCACACATGATAACATGCTCTTTCCTAACTCATACTAATTGCTTGGCTAATTGATGTTTGTTGAACTTTCTCCATTTCATTGAGTGATTAGGTACAAAGCTAACAGTTGACATCTGTAGGCGCTTAACTGGCGTCTGTAATTACTGTTAATGTTAAATAATTGTTAGTTAATTGGAGTGGTAACTGACTGAATGGAATCCAGATTGTGAAGCAAAAAGAAACCTAGTTAAATAAACATACATTTTCAGAGAAAATAACATTTTCCTGCAGTTGTCAGAAGCCAGAAATCATGCAGAGGCTATGGGCTGGCCACAGGCTTCCTCCAAGCAGGAACCTTCCTGTCTGGGGTTGACCCCTTATACTTGAAAGTGTTAACAGGGAAGAGGCCCTTTGTCATTGAACTGTTCTCATTAGACTATCGAGAACAAATCTGATATTATAAAATTTCAATTGTCCATTATGAATGTGAATTACTTTCTGAAACAGCCAAATACTACAGTACTACATTACTGGCTAAAAACAACAACAACAACAACAACAACAAAAAACACTAAATATGAATGAATTGAAGAGATGCTCATGAACATTCAAGCTTTTTTTTTTTTTTTTAAACAAATAGTGCCAAGTACAGAGAAAATTCTTTCAGAGGAGAGCAGTAAGTACCCAATATAGTAAGCCAAGGGCTTTCCAGTGGGCTCAAAAGTAAACACTGATGCTTGAACACCTGACTAAACGAAAGGAATCTATTACACTGCAATCTGTTCCCAGTGGGTCACAGGGGCACTCAGGATGGAAAGTGGGGGCACTGTTAAAGTTCTACCCCAAAGACACCATCAAGATCGCTTTGAATGCTTGGAACATCTTCCACCCACTTCATGGAAACTCTAGTGATTGGATCCAATGTTTTACGCAGGATTCCCCACTGCATGCATCCACAAGTTCATCAATAGACCAGATAGAAGCCATTGGGAAATATCTGGAGGGAAACACTTTTGCACAACATGGAATATTTTTAGGCCCTTGCTGGTGGTTTCACACTAACAGTACAAGACATCTGTTTCCAAGAATTCTCAAGAAAGAATTCTATACAACAAATTCTGTATGTAAGAGTAGGCTTCCATAGGAAGGTCAATTTCCATAACAAAAGGAGCTGATTGCTTGCTATTTGCAGTTTGGGGTAGGAGGAGGAACTGAACTACTCATAACGCCTTTGTCTCACATCAAGCACCAATTACCCTTCAATACCCGTTAATGCTCCAGACATGTCTATCTCCTAAAAACTCGGGAAAATGCTCTGAAATAGTACAAAAAAGATCCAGAGGGAGAAAAATAAATGCGTGATAGTCCAATTTTCTGTTATGTGGGATTTAAGACATGACAAATACACAACTAATTTACAGAGGCTGAAACTGGTGCAGTGTACTTTTGTGCACATTAGGAACGTGCTTTACATCATGTCCTCTTTACAACTAAACCTGAGACACTACACGGAATTGTAAAATGGTCTCCATATGTTCAGTATAGAGGGATTTCAAACTCTAAACCAAATTTTTTTTTCATAAGAAAGCTACAGACAACAGCATTAGTTTAGGGAAGGGGCTTTCCTTAAAAGCCAGAAGTGGTCTTGGAGATAATATAACTCCTCTTGCCTTTTTGTTACCAAACCAAGGGGTTTCTGCATGCCTAAACCTAAAGAATAAGGTGATCTCGTCATCAGTAAAGAATGTATTAGGTAGCTGATTACTAAACCTGCAGAATCTCTGGATAATTTGTTTCTCATCTCCTCAGATCTCAGGCAATTTTTAAACCAGGTCTTCTTTCCACAATGCTGGGAAAACCATACTACCAAAAATACCCAAAGGCCCACTAACTGAAAGGCTCCAACCTCATCTGTGTCCCACTGAAAATCCTCAGTAAAGTATCAACCTAAAGAAGAGGATGGGTGTGTTACTAGTAGGCCTGGTAGGGCTGGAAGACAGAAAACAGTCCTGGTCAGAAAGAGCTCAAGGTGGCCCGAGCATTCCATCTGGTTCCATCATGGCAGGCGTGCATTAGAATTCCTCAGGGCTGATCTCATGGAGGTGAAGTAGGGTCCTGCCTAGGAGGCTGGGCAGTTGCTCTGTTGTCATTCACATTTCAATAGACACCGGGTGCTCATAGCAGGGGGGAGCAGAACGAGGGGGCTCATTCCTACCTGCATTAACCTCTCAACTCCAGCCCCTCAGAGATGTCCATTCAACTAGGCACAGCTCTCTGACACAACACTCAGGGCCCAGCTTTGTAATTTTAGACAAAGGTAAGGAAACACAAGGGGTAAAAGTCAGGAGTAAAATACACCTGGCCCCTCTCAGGATCTATCTATAACTTGCCTTGGTTGCAGGATAAATTCTAGAAAAGTGGGCTCTGAGGCAAGAAGGGGCAGCAATTCAGAGCTTTTGCTATTTCCTTGAACTAGGGCTGATGTGTAAACAGAAAGTTCCACAGAACATCTGACATCTGACTATTGTTCTCCTTCCTCCCAGACAGGTCTTCCCTTCTTTTCTTTCCTCCTCAAGTACCTCTGCTTTGGGGCAATCTGAGAGTTTCAGTAAAGATTGTCTTGGCAGGATAATTGTGTGCAAAGAAGCACTCATTTCCTGTACTTTTGTCTACCCATCAAAATGGCAGCAACGCCAAGAAGGAGGTAAGAAAGGGTAATATTGAATTCACTAAAAAGTTCCTTTTATGGATAAATACCCAGAATTTGGAGTACAGATCCTGTTGTTCCTACAGCAGTTCAACCAAATAAATAGGGACAATAAGTTAGTTCATCTCTCTGTGTGTCTCTGTCTCACTAGGAAAATCAATTTTTTCTTTGGCAGATGGTTGAGTCACAAAGACAGAAGGATTCATAAAATTCACATGAACATCCTGTAAACATCTAAACACATAAAGATTAAATAAGGCAACCATGACCTTGATTAAAGTTAAACTATTTTTTTTTTAACGTCTACAACGTTAAGCCTTGCTCAACTACACACCTCCTTTAAAATGCTCAGTTCTCATTGGGCATGTTGTATGTACATGCAAGCACGTGCTGTCTGATGAACTTGTTTTAAAACAGGAAATAAGAGGCATCAGAAGAAAGCGACCATTCAAAACACCGAAATACAAAAATCTAAAATCTTACAAGCTCTCTATTAAACTGAATGGACTCTACAACACCGGGAAAATAGAAATAAAATCAACAGTCAAAAGTAATATAAAGTACACTAATTGTACCCACCCTGTTTTAACCCCTGTCCCTTCCCGATTAATTGTGTTATCCCTACCAGAGATGGTTGGCCTTGGAATAGGTTT
The DNA here is from genome assembly GCF_000164805.1 of Carlito syrichta. Taxonomy (NCBI): domain Eukaryota; kingdom Metazoa; phylum Chordata; class Mammalia; order Primates; family Tarsiidae; genus Carlito; species Carlito syrichta. The sequence continues at coordinate 2,104,748 of NW_007249757.1, read as the reverse complement.
GTTATGATTGAGAATTCTGACCTAAAGAGGCTAAATGACTTATTCACGCTCACAAGCCGACTGATGGGCCTTGAGCCACGGCCCCTGCTGCTTTTGCCTGGAGCTTCATCTCCATACTGTGCAGCCCAACATCAAAGCTGCACCCCCCCAACCCCCCACCACAATCAGCTTGTGAGATTAGCACTGCCCTCCCACAGTGAAATTTTATGGACCAAATCTGCCCGCCACCAGGCTCAGCAGCATAATCTCACCAGCAGCTTAAAGCCACGCTTCTCTAAGGCCAGAATACTGCCAGACTCCTGAGAGGGAGAGGTGATATGTAGCTTTAAACATCTGGAGGTGGAGAGATACACGTGTCAGCTCCCCTGCACACTTGTTAGACTGTTCAATAAGCTAAGGCTTTGAAGATTTTCCCAGTAGTGTTTGTTACCTGGTGTAAATTTGCCCTTTCTTACAATGCTTTTTATTGCTCTTGGCTAAAGATACTGGACAAAGACAGGAGACCTGACTTTCAGACAGGCCGCTTTGCAGGGGAACTTGAACTTGATGTGTATGAAGCTGACAGTTCCTTGAAGGCCTTGTCAACCATCCATCCAGTAAACATTGCCACTACCCGGAGTAAAAACAGACCAAAAACCACAAGCACATAACGAGACTCTCTGCACCTGTCTTGAAGCAATTATTGACATTATCGCTACACAAAGAATCCCTTTTTGAAGTTGTTTTCCTGATATTTAGCAGTTTGAATACTAATCCCCTTAACAAAACTGTCCCTGATGCTTTCCTCCTCCTTGCCCCCCTTAATCTCTTTCTCTCCAGGGAGGAAGGGGGTGCTGGATACCAGTCAGTCTACTTTGCAGCACCTGGATTTGCACTGATTCCGTCTCTTGTCATTCATGTTACCAACAGGAATTAGCATAAGGCATTAAGGGGAAACTATGGAGGAGAAAAGAAAGGCTATTTTGATGGAAATAAGGGGCAAAGGAATAATCTGCCATCAACTAAAATGCTTATTTGTGTATGGTTTCCCAAGCAAAGCTTAGAAAAAGCCTATGTTGATTTTAGTGTACACAAAGAAACCTTAATCCTTTCAAGGCAACTAAATCACCCCCAGAAAAGCAGCTCGGAAGAAAGGCACCCTGTCAGGGGGATGACTATTCACAACCAAATAGATGCCACAAATCACACTCTGTAAGTAAACAAAAATAAGAATGTGGGAAACGTTTGATTGGAAAGGGGAAAGAAGGGGGAAAGCAGCAAGAGGGAAGAGGCAGAGGGGAGCTGCTGGTCATCAATCACGCTTCATCCGCCCTGAAGACAGTCTTTCAGGGCAGTGGTGGCCAGAACGCAGGTCGCAGAGCCAACTTTCATTCTAGTGTTGATCCCAGGAAGGGAAATACATTCCAAACTTTTTACAGCAAATTAGCAGACGACAGACACAGTCACATGTAGCAGAAGGTCCTGGCGGGGGGGGGGGGTCACAGAAACACAGAAGTCTCACTTTTGGTCACCTCCACCTCCCTTTCCCATCATCCTCCTGCTTTCTCACAAGGATATACCAAGCAGTATACAATTATGCATTTTTACACAGGAGCGTTGTAAGCTATGAATTGCACACACCTTCTTTTATTGGGCTTTTAGTATTATAGATAACAAATTTACACAAACTTTCAGTCCATCAAAAAATATGATGAAATATAAAACTGGAATACTCCATTATGCAATAAAGAAAGATAAAATTCAATATGACAGTAATTCTGAAAGTAACAGCTATCACATAAGCACATACACCTCAAGGGAACTTTAAACATAATGTACTATTTAAAATTGCAGTTGGTTCAAATTCCAAAATAATCTGGGAGCTCAAAATAACTGCTCTTGGAAATGTCTTACTAACCAGCTAGCAAAAATGCTAACCAAGGCAACTAAAGAATGCTGAAATGGTCTCATATTTCATTCTGTGAAGCCCCAAGTCTGTTCAAGGGCTACAAAGTGTCATCAATGTAACACAGAAAGAGATGATCATAGAACGCACATCTTTAATTTGCAGTTATCGTGCCATCCCAAATCAGGCTCTACAGTGGAAAGGGAAAGATGAAATAGTTTATACTTTTCAGATCATATACCTTTCAAAGACAGTGATTACAGACTCCCCTAAATCTCATTATTTCCAACATACTGCTACAAATGCCCAGAAACCTATTGGCAATGATTTAAGATAAGGCTTCCCCTAATGTACTGCTGTATCATTAGCCTCCCTTACTCTAGATTGTGATTTGGAAGAAATTAATGGGATAGCACATATTTAAATTCTGCCCTCTTGTTCATTTATTAACTTTTCAGAAAGCCCACAGCAGAGTAAGGCTTGGTTTATGACCGTAATACTGTGAATACTAAACATCGACTGGTTATTACAGTCTGTAGTACACTTCGACTATTTATATTTCTCCTACTGCTGGGTAGTTAAGTAACAATAAAGTTAAGGCATCTTGAGAACTGTTCTTCCCTAGTACAGCTCCTACATTAAATTAAAACGACATGGATTGTTGTAATTAGTCAAATCAATTAAAATAAGGAGTCGATGTATTCTTTGAAAACAAACTGTTTTTTAATGCATCAAAAAAGCATGCAGGTCCTGTCTCAAGCAAAAACACAAAACATAAACAGGAGCTCCAGAATGAGAGAAAAGCCACATTGCTGTTTTTTTCTTTCTTCCTAGGAAATGACAATGAAACTAATGTAAAAATAAGCCATTACTCAGAAGAATGAAAGAGATTTACCTTTATTTACAATAACAGTGTTGAAGAGTTTTTCAGAGCTGGCATCTGATCCCTGAAAAACAAGAAAGGGGAAAAAAGCATTATTATTGTCATTAGTATTGTCATCATCATCATCATTACTATTATTTTAAATCAACCTACTACATTTTAGAATAGCCTAATAGGAAAAGAAGCAATTTCCCCAAATCATCCATAAGGTGGTGCTAGTCGACTGCTTGAGAGAGACCTGCAGTGCAGTTATTTGCTGGGGGTAAAAATCTGATTTTAAAAATGTGTCCTTATTAGACACATTATCTGTGGAAAACATATTTCTATGAGATGATACACAAAGCAATTCAGCTCTTTCACATAATGATTTTGCAATTTCGTTGACAGATCGTTATTTTGGAAATGGTATTTTTTTCACAGTATTTGTAGACATGCCTATTTTTCAATTTTCTTTCACAAATCAGAAATGCCTATTATTTAATACTAAGCTTTTTCTTACTAAAAAGTGTCAACCAGCACGCCAAGAAATTAATTTTTTTAAAAGATTCATCGGATAACCCCAAGATCCCTGTCCCTTACAGTAACCTTGATGTTTAAAGAAATGCAAGCCGACCTGCCCAAAAACCCGAGCACTACGCATGTCACCAGCAATTATTTCCCTTCCATTTTCTAGAGATCATGCCTGCTAATTATTACAGTGACGTGAGGAAAGTGAAATAATCCTGTTTAAACAGCAAGACTAAAGCTAATTTAAATAACATACTAATGTTCTGGAAAACAAACATTAAGTTTGGTTTGAAGGAAAATGCCGTAATGTTTCAGCAGCACTGAATATTCCTAGAACTTAAAAAAATGAAGCATCCCCACTATATAATGTGAGATACATCTGCATTTAAAGTTATAATGGCCAAGCTATATTTATGCTGTTTTTGCTACATAATCCTTGTGAGAAATCACTATCTTTCACACTGACATAGAGATGCATATTCTAATAAAGAAAATGTATACAATGATGAATACATTTGAAAAAGGAAACATAGGAAATGGAGGAGGAGAAATTCTAAAGTACAGTGTATTCTAACTCTGGGGTTGGCTTTTGGGGACAAAGAAGATATTCAATTTAGTTTTTCCATGTTATATTCACAAAAATGAAATATTCCTATGTACATTTGGGGGACATGCTTTAGTTTTCAAAATGATATAGAAAAACAGTATTTTAATTATGACTATTTTCCCCTTTATTTTGATCCTAATCTTCCTTCTGTAGGGGTAGTTCAGAAGATTAACGCATCAAGGAAAAAAAATGGATGTATGTGCAGAACAAGTACTGAACTGCATACATTTATACATACACAGTTCAAAATAAATCCTATATTTTTTTTTCCCCTACTATTTTGCAGGAACAACAAAAAATACACTTAGGGCCTTCCTGACATCTTAAACAAAATTAAACTAGCTACAATAGGAGCTTTTCATAAAAATAAACTGCCAAAAAAGTGTTGCATGGGGGAGAAACAAGTTATACCTAAAACAGATCAAGAATATTGAGCAATAAAGCCCAAAATTACATGCTGTTGTTAGATTGAAATAGTGAGATTTCTAGGAATGTGAGTTTCCCTGCTAAAAACTTAAGTGATATGAATATTTTACTATCTTTCAATGAAAAAGTATCTTTTCGAATGGCTTGGAATTCTCTTGGAATGGCTATATAAAATTCATGACTAAAAAATAAACTTGAGCTGACACAAAGAAAAAGGAAATCTGTTTATTAAAGCATTTTACCTACCGAAATAACCCCCCAAAATGTTGGGATTACTTATTAAAATGAGTCTAATTGGCCCAAAAGGGGGAAAAAAAAGTACACACACAAAACAGATTACTGCCACCAAATGCAAAAAGCCCAGATAGGGAAATGGTTCCTGATTAAGTTTTTATTTGTACTTGGTGAGTGTGTGTGAGTAAATAGACAGAAGCTGTAGGTGAACATGCCCTTTGGTTCTGCCTTTCTTGGGAATGCCACCTTTGTCAGCTTCACTGGGCTAGACACGGTATTGTCAAATAGACACTTAAGTGATCCTGATGTCTGAACAAAACTTGAAGATGTGATTATTGTGATGCCAACCTGTAAGTTATTAAGAAAATAAGTTTGACAGGATATTCAGAGAGGCTTGGGCATATACCTTCTAAGAAAAGCTTTCTGGGCCCTTTAATTTACTGACATATGTCACAAAGCTTAAAACGATGCCTCTTGAAACTGGGAAAGGGGATGTCTCAGAAAGGCTTCCATAGAAAAACACCGAAAAGACGACGATTGCAATGGAACTTTGGCTAATCTTAAAAGGATTCAGGGTCCCTCCTCCCACACAGGTGGTTAAAACTGTGGCCCACCACTGCCCTTTAGTTAGAACAGTGCTTCTTAGCCAAAGTCTTAAGCGGAAACTACACGAATATGCTTTGCTTTTTCCTCAGTGAACTTTCCTTCTACTTAAGCTTTCAAAACGTCTGTATAAATTATTGGACTCCTTGGGTCTTACATTTGAGGACTATTCATTTTCATTGCTTAGGGAAAAAAGTCTGCGTTTCCTTCTATTACCCGGACCCTTTTCCTGACTTAAGGAAAAACAAAAAACCCCAAGAACACAGGCACGACTAATGGAAACAGTGAGCCGAGAGTCAGCAGGGCGTGGAGCTCTTCCTCCGCTCCTCTTTAACCTTTAGTCGCTACAGACGTGAAGATTTTACTCGCCATTTCGTTTAATCCCCTCGCTCGGTTTTGGAGGGCAGGGGCACGAAGTGGCTGAATTTAAAACGGACAGAAAAACAAAGCTCTCTTTTGGTTGCTTTTATTTGACACAAGGGGAAAGTTTTTTGTTCTTTTGTGCCCCCCCTTCACACCAAAGAATTACTAGAAGCCGTAGTTGGCGTTTAAAGAAAAGTTAAATAAGTCAAACAAGGTCGCAGGCGGAAGCGCGGAGAAGAGAACACCGAAGAAAGCGTTCCTTGCAGACGGGTGGGCCTGGCGTTCCCAGCCCCAGATCCACACCGATTCCCTCTGGACGCAGCCCCGGGGCCGCCCTCCGCACCCGCGCGGGCGGGAAGAGGCACTTTCGAACAAGGGAAGCCGCCTCGAAACTTAAGCGCGAGTTCTTTCCCCGTGGCGGACCCCGGTCCACGCTCGCTCCGGTCCCTCGGCCCCGCGTGCGGGCCGGGATCCCGACCT
>NW_007249757.1:2098195-2098497 GCF_000164805.1 Carlito syrichta | reverse complement strand
GGAGCCCGCCCCTGCCACCTCTGCCCGCGGGCCCGGCCGCAGCAACAAAAGACCCCCGACCCGGCCGCCTCCCTTCCGACCGCGGGCGGCGAGCGAGCGAGCCGCGCCCCCAGGGCCGCATTACCTGGTCGCAAAGGGCTAGGCGGTCCTGTCAGCCCCGAGTTCATGGCTTGGTTTCTTAGCAGGGTTCCCGAAAGGTGGTCGGCGGAGATCGGGGAAACCACCAAAACGCACGAAGACAAAACGCCCAACTCCGGGCTCCGTCCGCGAGAGGCTCTCCGCTCCTTCCTCGCGAAAGTCTG
>NW_007249757.1:1990597-2097057 GCF_000164805.1 Carlito syrichta | reverse complement strand
GCGGGAACTGCAACGCTCCGCGCCCTCCCTGCAGTTGCCGTTTTCAAGATTGCGCCACGGCAGGGAAAGGCCACTAGGCCCGCAGCCTGGGGTTGAATTGCCACTAGGCCAGTCACATCTGCAAAGAGCAGTCTCTGGGCGCTTGTGAAGGCTCAGTGGAAACGTCATGTGTGTAAAAGGTCTAGCGCACAGTAGGTGCTCAATGCAGAATAATCATTACGTTGTTGAAAACGGAGAGGGCACTCAGTCTAGGTATTAGAACAAAAAGGTCTTACTCTAACCTCCATCTCCACCACGTCAGACTGAAAGTAGTTTGTTAGGCTGTATGAATAATTGAATGCATGAACTGGCCATTTATAAATCCTACCCCCTCCCAATTTCTCAAATCCTCTGACATTTGTATACCTCACATCCACAAGTGGAGCCTGCTGTTTCCCCTGGCATCCACCAAATACAGGGAAAGACTAAAAGCAAGGCCAAAGCCTCCCTACATGGGCAGCAGTTATGTCTATCATCCTGTCATTTATCATCTGTGTCCCCTGGAGCTCAGTGCAGTGTCTCTACGGGGAGAAGGGACTAAATGACCACAAACGGGGTGCTCAGCAGGTTCCCCCGAGCAATGCACTCCTACAGGAACACACCCAGCTCCCTTCTGACCAGCCTGGTGGGCTCTCTCTGCAGAACTCTGGCCGCCTTAGCACTAGCCTCACCACAGAAACCCTGAAAAAGTACCAGGCTATGCAAAAAAGTGAGGAAACCCTCTGAAAACATCTGGAGTTTAAATTCCACGCCTGCAGCTTGATGCGGGTCCCTTCTTGGTGCACAGGAGAAGCTGCTATAGTTTTCCCAGTACAAGAAAAGAGGGCAAGCAAGGCCTAGGTTGCAACTGGAAGGGTTCTGGGGTTGAGTAGGTACACTAGGGTGGGGTGAGAGGGAAACTTCAGCTCCTGAGTTCCCTTCCAATGACACTGGTACCTGTAGTGTTGTTTCAGAAGAGAGGAAGGCTTGGGAGAGATGTACACAAATGACAAGCAGATTGGTTTAAAGTAATGATGTCCATTCCTCACCTCTTTGAAGTTGCATATCTATCACTGTTGGATTTCATGGCATTCTTGAAAAACCTCTCAAGGGAAAAAAAGGGGGGGGGGTGTGCTTCCTATATAGCACATTTTCCCCCTTCTGGTCTTTAATACAATTAATTTTGGAAATCAGTGGCCCTTGCTCTAACCTGACCTCTCCTATGGCCACCCCACCAAACTGGCAACATTCTGTAGCATTTTAAGTTGTTTTTTATGGCAATTTTTTCCCTACCACTACAGAAGAAAAGGCACCTTAGATAGGTTGCCAGTTGCTTACAGGATGTCATAGATGTTTCTACAATACTAGGATAGCTCAAAGGCAAGCATTAAATGTTTAAGAAAAGACATTAAAATATTGTTTCTTTTGGAACAATCAAAATTGAACAGTTGTCTTATCTTACTGCTCTAAATAAATCAGTATTACAGGAAAGAAATTGCCTGAGTTCCTTCCAGGTCCCACACAGGGTAAACTAAGAGCACAAAGGTGTGGGCAACTCAGCTGACCAACTGGACCACTTGGCTCTCTAGGGTGCTTTTATCAGTTGGCATTTCTGACACTTGTGCCTTGCATTAGATTGTCATTAATGATTATCAGGGATTAGGCCTCAGATGACAGCCTGGGCCAGATCTGCATGTGTCTCTGTATCTTAATTATCTGTAATCAGGAAGAACCTGGAAACACCGATAGCCCAGGCCTCAAGAGAATCCACAGACATTGGCCTCTGACTATTGCGGCCACATCTAGTCCTACTCCCCTGGGATCCCCTGGTTGCAATCCACAAACACCCACTTTGCTTCATTGCTTAACCTCTTTCCACTGAGATGAATGACTCCATTCTGACTGGTTTCCAATTTGTTCTGTTCCCCCATTTTCTTGAAGGAGGTTGGGAATTAATGCCAAAATTGGAGGGGAACAGGTACATGACAACTAGGAAGAAATTTTTTTTTAATGTGGATAATCCACATATTAGGTGACTAATTTAAAGAATCAGGAAGATTTTGGTTTTTTTCTTGAGAAGTTAAACTTCCTTTATTGGAATTCTAATTTAGATACAAGTCAAAGGCTGGAAACCATCATTTCTGTCATATTCAGGTGGTAAATACTAATAACTTCTTAACATGACCTTCGGCCTCTGAGCCCTATCTAAGGAGAACAGGTCTTACAAAGTGGTGTCCCTAACAAGAAGCAGATAGCAAGAAAGTGAACTCAATGGTCTTTCAGGTGTCAGATTGATGATTTAAGAAACAAATTTTAAAATATGACCAAAGATCTTGGCCAAATTTATGACTGATTGGCTAAAAATCAGTGATAACACATGAGTTCTATCTTCAACTGGCTTTGGGAAACATGTCACCTTGCCTGGTTTATTTCTGCAACTCTAGGAGACTCAATTCTTTCCAAGTTCTAAAGTTCTTCAAGCTCTGAAAATTCAAGTTTATATCTGCTTTTCAGGCAGAGGTTAGAAGGTAGAACAATGAAGCCAGAACCTGGTGGACATCCTGGCCCTGCCATTTTTGAGCCAGAAGAAGTTGGGTGAATCTCTAAATTCTCCATGCCTCAGTTTCTTCATCCATAAAATGAGATGACAAGAGTACCTACATCTCAGAGGCCTGAGGTTGGTAACGGCGCCTGACACTTACTATTAAGTAGAAAATATATATGATTAAAGATGATACACTTCTTTTGATTACTGTGGAGACCAACAAAATGAAAATGTATTTTGTTAAGCCACAATATCCATAGCTATGACTTCTACTGGATTCTTTCAATGGGGATCACCACAGTAATAATGAAAATAACTACGTGAACATGAAGATGATGCCAATCTCAAAAAGCGGGGATAGTGGTTCGCACCATCTCTACTATAGAGTAGCACCTTCACATGGGCACTATTGCAAAGAATCAGACAGGGTTAGGGCCTGGACAGTGGACAGCCTGGGTCACATAATATGGCTAGAGGGATGGGGTAACACACATTTTCTTGATAGATTATAGAGTTCAACCCTGAATCAAGCAAAATGTCCTAAGAGTTTGCCAAGGTTTAAGATATCATCAGCCTCTTAATAGTGAGGGCTTCAATTTCTTAAAACATAAAATGCATCCCAAATATGTCATTTTGACATGTTAAATTGTAATTTCCAGTTTTAAAAGGTCTACTATTTTGCCTATGACCATAAAAGTGGTTTCTTATTGGTGCAGAAGCATGTTTTCTTTTTTGTATTCTCTATATGGGATACCCACCAGTTCAATTTGATTTTAAATTTGACTACACAAGGACTATGCCTTGCTTGTCGTTATTCATGCCACAGCAGCAGTATAAATAACAGACATGTGTCTGGAGACAGCAACCAACACTTTATTATCTACTTGTGAGCATAAATCCTAGTGTATTTTCTGTGCCATGCCTTCTTTCTGAACCCACCTGGTTTCACAACTTGGAGTTTGTTCACATGTCATGTGTCCAGCATAGTAGTAGAAGGCCTTGCTCAATAGATCCATGATGAGAGAGAATGAGTGCACAGCAGACATCTTCCCAGCACACTAGTTATGATGAGGGCGCCCAACAAGTGTCCAGGTAACTGATAAAGTGAGGAAGAGACTAAGGGCAGAGGACAGCTGCCAAGAAGCCCAGAGGGACCTGCGTTTTGACTTAGGTGCCTATTGCTCTTACTCATGGCAGTCGACCAAGAGCCTTAATGTGGGAACTGGTGTTAGTAGATTCCCCTGTTGCCAAGGTTGTCCTGCTCCCCATCTCTGCCAATCCCTTGCATACTTAGGGGATCAGAATTCTTTCTGGGTCCCAGGGATTATTCCTGTGCTGGTCAATTAATTTAAAACTATGGATCAGGACTTCCTTAGCGATACATGGTGAGTCAACAGCAGATGACTCTGAATGAGTGATTCTTAACATGGAAGCTTCATTACTTATTATCACTCTGAAAGGAGCCTGCAGTAGCTCATGCTTTTACTGCTATAAAGCAAAAACCTCTACTATTATATGCCCGTGTTGCTACAATTGATCATGGGGCTGCAACAAGAGGGGAGTAAATAAACTGAACTGGATTAGTTTATGATGCATACTATTGAGATGCAGGGGGGAATAAATATTTTCCAAGTGTAGAAGTCAAGAAAAAGAATTTTACTTTCAAACTTCACAGTGTACTATAAACTACTAAGAGGAAAAAATACTAAAAAAACCATAAAACATATTTTACTTAACCATCAAATCTACATTAAAATATTAATATTCAGAATCTGCCAACCCCACAAAGAAAGGCAATGAAGCATAAAAATGAATTCAATCTCTGCTAGTGTCACCCAACTGGTTTTGGGTATCTCATCTTACTTTTTACCAAAGTGCCTATGATAAGAACTATGAGGTCTCTCTGCCTCCCCTGGTTGTGACTGTCTGGTTTCTACAGTTGCTTTTGTTCACTCCTCTATTATACTACATAATAATATTGATTGATGTTTGTAATTTGGGGTCTAGAGATTGTATTTGATATCGAGTCAATGCCCCTTTGTACACTCTGTTGTGTCCAGGTACTCATCCTGCCTTAGTTACCTGCTCAAATCTCTACTACCTGGTTCTTCTATTTCTACAAGGAAACAGGGGCAGAGTGTGTGGGGGGGAGGTAATTAAAATGAAAAGATGTGTACAAAATGTTTGCATGAGCTAAAAGGACGGTTCAATGTAGAACAAAATATGTGTAAGTTGCTGAAGATGGCAAACTAAGGAAAGTAACATGTTGACTTGAAAAGAAGCTTTTAATATGACCCCTCACTGGTAAATTTGACTGGCTTTTAAAAAATAACAAAATAGCCGGGCGTGGTGGCTCACGTCTATAATCCCAGCACTTTGGGAGGCTGAGATGAGAGGACTGCCTGAGCCCATGGGTTCGAGACCAGCCTGGGCAACTTGGCGAGACCTCATCTCTACAATAAATCAAAAAAGGCGAGGTGGCACATGCCTGTAGTTCCAGCTACTTGGAAGGCTGAGGCAGAAGGATCGCCTGAGCCCAGCAGGTCAAGCCTGCAGTGGCCATGAACATGCCACTGCCCTCCGGCCTAGTCAATAGAGTGAGACTCTGACTCAAAAAACAAACAAAAAATTAAAATAACACAATAAAATTCCAGCCTGGGCAACATAAAAAGACCTCATCTGTCAAAAAAAAAAAAAAAAAAAAAAAAAATTAGCTGGGCATCATGACACATACTTGTAGTCCTAGCTACTGCAGATTTGAACTCCTGGATTCAAGCCATCCTCTCACTTCAGCCTCCTATAGCCTTATCTGTACCCAGGGCTACAGGTGCATACCACCACACCTGTCTATTTTTAAATTTTTTTGTAGAGATGTGGTTTTGCTATCCTGCTTGGGCTAACATGGAAGGATCACCTGAGCCTAGGAGTTCCGGGTTGTGATGAACCATTACCATGCCACTGTACTATAGCCTGGGTGACAGAGTGAGACCTCAACTCAAACAAACAAACAAAAAACCAAAATAAAAATAAGAAAAGATGGTTTCGGTGAGGCATTTCCTTAGGTGGCTAAATTATCCCAGCATCTGATTCTTAAGCATGCTTATTGGATTTTAAAATTCATGGTCCCTTGTCTAGTGGTTAGAACTATGGGGCTTGAAGTTAGGATTATGTTTGAATCCAGACTCTATCAAGATAGCCAATTGATCTTAATAGTTACATAACTTTTTTATTTTTATTTTTTAAAGAGACAGGGTCTCACTGTTGCATAAGTTGGAGTACAGTGGTATGACCATAGCTCACTGCAGCTTTGAACTCCTGGACTCAAGCCATCCTCTCACTTCAGCCTCCTATAGCCTTATCTGTACCCAGGGCTACAGGTGCAGACCACCACACCTGACTATTTTAAAATTTTTTTTTGTAGAGATGAGGTTTTGCTATGCTGCCTAGGCTTATCTCAAACACTTGACCTCAAGCAATCCTCCCAATGTGCTGGGATTATAGGTGTGAGCCACCACACCAGGCCTACAACATAACTTTCTTAAACTGTTTTTCTCATCTGAAAAACGAAGCTAGTAATAAAATTGAGCTCTCAGAGAGCATTGTTGTGAGCATGAAATACAATAATGCAATATGATGCTTAATATAATGCCCAACACGCAGTAACCACTCAATAAACAATTTTTGTACTTTTTAATATCAGGGCGCCTGGTAAGAAGGGTCTTTAAAATTCATGGTCCTCTGTCTAGTGGTTAGAACTGGTGCCAGCTATTTCTATGTTTGAGGACAACTGAAGGGTAGTTGGTCTAGTGGATGAAAGCTTTACCATTGTTGAGAGAACCAGCAGGTTTAAATCCTAGGTCATCCTCTACTCCCAATTATTAGCTATGTGATAGTAGACCAATAACTTCATATCCCAGTTTCCTCATCTGGAAAAAAGGTCAATAATAGCACCTACTTCATTGAAACTTTTGTGAAGGTTAATGAATTAATATTTGTACAGCACTTGGAGCAGAATCTTAGCTTCATCACTAGCTGCAAGTCACCTAGCAGTAGATACTCTTGGTAGATGTTTAAAGAAGACAGATTTACAGTGGTTCCTTCTAGTTTTATACATGAAGGTTGTAAAGCACCCATCCTCTAAGGGGAGAGCAAAAATGGCCCTTACAGTAGCTTGGCAAAGGTGGCTTTGCCCTTCCTCTCCACTGGATGGAGCGGCTGTAAGGCTTGTGGCCAGATGAGAATTCCAGAAAGGAGTTCACTATGAAGGAAGAAGGACTGAGTCGGGGGAGGAGATGGTGCTGGGGCTGGAGCTCACTCAGGACACAGTGGCAGTCACTGTACCCATGTGTAAATTAAGACCTGTAGCCATGGGCTCCCAGGCACAGGTATAGATCTTGGGAGAGACAGTCCGGCAAGGAAAGGAGTCCCTGGAACTGCCAGCAGATGCATCTGTCTATCCTTTAGCAGATATACTATGTGGCGACACAGAAACAACTGAGCACTGCTGGTGATCTGATCATGTGTTCCAGTTCTCTATGTAACAGACATTTGAACCACTCTGGACTGAGTTCCCTGAATTTTTTCAACAATTCAGTGGAGAGGAAGGGGACCCCGAAAACCCCTTAGATATTCCTCAGTTGGATGCTTGAATGACTAATATGAGATATTATCTTATTTGGGCTCCCCAACTATGTTTACTATTAAACAAGTCACATCCCATGCATTATTATAATTGCAGTTAAGTTTTGCACTGAGGGAAAACTACTTTTCTTTATCTGATCAGAGGACCCTCTTTTCTGGCTTCATTTAGTCCCAAGAGAAAGACTGTTGCTATTCTAGTGTTTATTTCAGTGCCCTGGAATAGAATGGAGAAATCAACTAACAAACTAGTGAACTCTAGACCAAAAAAAAAAGAGCATGGGCCATAAGTTACATGCAATGGTGCCATTTACTGCCTCTACAATTCAGGCTCTCCTAAGGATGTTGCCTTAAGTGCCCTTCAGTAATGTATATTCTTCCGAGTATTTACAAGTATACTGTCATTTGCTTTTACATCAATCTGGTGAGGCAAATAGAATAATTGGCAATTTCCTCCTTATTTCAGACAAGGAAATTGATACAGGCATGTAAGAAAGCCTGTTGGTCATGGAGGAGTCAGGTTCTAACAAGTATGTACAGCTTCCTCTTCACTAATACCATGCTCCACCATCCCCATTGCTGATAATCTTGACTCCCTTGGCCAAACCTGTAAGTCAAAATCAATTCTGATGTCTAAAATCTAGAGAGGTTTCAAGATCTGAGGGTCATAGTAAAGCTGTCTGTAAGCCACATGAACAGTACTAGGATATATGAGTAATTTACCTCCGCAGATTTTGTAGTTTGAAGGATTACTGACACCCTGAGAAACGATGGCCAACTGCATGTCAGTCCATCTTTCCCTATTGCCTCTCTCAAAGGTTTTGCTATCTTTTCCTGGACATATGTTACCCAAAAATATTAATAATGTTGAGGTTACCAAAAATTCTACTCCTGCATCTATGTATGTATGTAACAAAACTTTTGCTTTAGCTTTATTATTGGTCCAGATATTATTTACTTGCAGGAATTATTGTTAGGCAAGAACAAAACATTTGTTTCCACAGTTAGGGTCAATTCTACAGTTGCTGGAGTACTAGGTACAGAGCTAGAATATCACAGAATTCCTTAGTTTAGATATCCTGAAAACCCTCTTATTGAACAATGTTTCTGATTTTTCACTCTTGTTCTGGCCTTAATTTTTCTCCCTGTGCCTTCCATGCTGTCAGAATGGAGTGGAAAATTCTAATACAGCCATCCAATCTCCTCCATCTCTGTAACTTTATGAATCAAATGAGTATAGTTTGCAAATGATCAACTGCTACACAAATGCCAGCTGTTATAATCATATACTATGGTTACACAGGGTCAGGGCTAGCCTGTGTGCCTACAAAGACCTGCCAGTTCCTCTTTGGTCTTTCGTAATTTCCATTTACAGAATTTTGTTGCAAATTAATTAGACCAGAAATTTCTTCTTTGGTGCCAAACCACAGCTTTCCTTGAAAGTTTCATAAGGGAAACATCTAAGACAAACAATGACATGTAATTGTTCCTTGGTTTACCTCTGGACACTGCCATTCCTTTAAAGGTGCACAGTTTCTCAGAGGGAACAAGAAAATGCTTTGGAGAATAGTCTGTAGATTTATCACTTGAGGGATAGGACTGTGATGTGTTTTTATACGCTCACATATCTGCCACACCACCACCACCATTATTCCCCTTAAGATCTAGTGCAATACTCTCATGCCTTATATGAAAGAGATGGATCAATAAACAGTGGTCAGATCAATAAGTTAATGGATGAATGACCAGATCTCTACTAAAACAGAAGAGAATAAAAGCATAACATATATAAATGAAACATAACTAAATTATAAAGTTCATCCCACAAATTGCCACCACTTTGGGATTTCACAGAATATAAAAACCCATAAGATCAACCACAAAGTACAGGTAAATTCTCTTAAAAATCGGTTATTGCTGGTCGCAGTGGTTCATGCCTATAATCCTAGCACTTTGGGAGGCTGAGGTGGGAGGATTACTTGAGCCCAGAAGTTCAAGACCAGCCTGAGCAACATAGTGAGACCTTGTCTCCACAAAATAATAATAATAAAAAAACTAGCCAGGAGTGGTAGCATGTGCCTATAGTCCCAGATGCTCAGGAGGCTGAAATGGAAGGATCACCTGAGCCCAGGAGGTCAAGGCTGCAGTGACCTGTGATTGTGCCACTGCACTCCAGCCTGGGCCATGGTAAGACTCTGACTCAAAAAAGAAAAAAAAAAGATTTTAATAAAATATCATCAACCATTGTGGTTGCTAGTCCCCAAACATGGCCCTCAAATAATCCTGTATTTGTATACCTTTCCTCCCATTAGGAATTGGAATTTATGTCCTGGAATCTGAACTGGACCTGTGACTGACCAATATAACATAAAGGAAGTGAAATTCCAGAACTCTAGAGTTTATGTATTAAGAAGGCCTAACAGCTTCTGCTTCCTCATACTGTACTTGGAACCCAGCCACCATATTATAAGCAAGCCCAAGCAGGCCTACCTAGAGGTAAATTGAGGCCTCAGGACCAATGACCCAGCTGAGTTCTCAGCTGACAACCAGTAACAACTTGCCAGCCACCCGAATAGGCCATCTTGGGTGTGGCTGTGTCAGTGCTGGTTAGCTTGCCTTAGCACATGCCATGTGAATTGCAACACTATGCACAAACAAATACTGTATTTAAAGCTAAAGAATCTGTGGTTTGCTACAAAGCAATAGGTAACAGAAACAACCATCTGGGCCAACCTCCACAATGAGAGAAAGGAAGGAAGGTGAGCACAGGCCAGGATGAGATGCACCCATGAGAACTGCCTTTGTGTTCCTCTGCAAGGGAATGCCAAGGAACTTGAAGTTTGAGAAAGAGTGCTACTGAAATAAAGATCAATTACAACAACAACAAATCCTGAAATAAAAAAATCTTTGCCAAAATAAGGAAAAGTTTTCTATTTGATAAAGTAGAAGAAAACTTAACATGACAATTTTAATGAAAGAATAAATCTGGTCTCCCCCTTTCCTTTTGGAAGCTGGGAATGTTTGCGCAACTAAAAAGTCTTTAGTAATCCCTTCTTTTATCCAAAACAGATTGCAGTTTTAAGCACAGCCTCATAAACTGCAGGTTCAAAGGAACCTGAAACCAAATTAGCATAAAATCTGGAATTCTCATTTCCACCAAGTGCACAGCTGCCATCTGACAGCTCTTCTGTGATTTCGGTTTCAAATAGAAACTGAAAGTAGCTGAGGTGGTGTGGGCCATGGGCCTGTCCTTTCATTTCTCACTCCCTTCCACACACTCACAGTCAAGAGAATCTTAGAGGTCCACCTGAAACCTTTGGTTCTGAAATGAATCCCCCAGATGGCAACCTGCCCAACAAAACTAGTGAGGAGCAACTCCAAAGCCAGGGACAGTTGACAAAGAGGGTTGGGAGTTGCCAATATATGATATGAATACTTTGTTAATACTTTCAGGAGTTCTAAATATTTTAAAGTAAATTCATTCTCTCTCTCTGTCTCTGTCTCTCTCTCTCTCTACACACACACACACACACACACACACACACACACACACACACTCTCTTATACACCCAGTTAAATCTGCTAGGACTAAGTTGGTGAGAGGAGGTGGAGCATCCTTTCCAAATTTTTGCATTACAAATGCCAAGAAACCCACACTGGAATACACTAAAATTTAAATACCAGCAGGTAGGAAGATTCTCTGTCATGATTCACTTAACACTTCCTCAGCTTTCTCCTTAGGTCATGACAACTCTACGCAGCTACATTTAGTTCTGGAAAAGCAAAGAGGGGTTGCTTTGACTACTGCTGAAATACCATCACCTCTGGGACAGAAAGTTACTCTTCTTTGTATAGAGAAGGAAAAAATTGTATGTACTAATGCACCCTGAGAAGTACATGTGCTCTGAAGAGGATTTTCTCACCCCCAGTAGCAAGGGTGGATTTACCCAGAGCCACCCCAAGCCACCTCCTCTGATTCCCCATATGATCGACTGAATGAATCCAAGTGACAGCTGGTCAGGGCAGCATCAATAGCACTTGAAAAGCAGGCTGCAGTCCCTTAGGGAGCAAGGGGAACAGCCTTCTCCTCCCTTATTTCACATGCCTCCCACCAGGCCTGCCGGATTTTTCCCGTCCACCACACCCCACTTGGAGCCATCTGCTCCTGAACTAGGGCACGGGTGTTAACTTAACATCAGCTGCTCAGGCGAGAGATGGGAAGGGGCTTGTGCTGGCCAAGTGTGGTGGGCTGTCCTCAGTGGAAAATTCCAGGAAATTCACAAGAAAGTGAGGGTAGATCTTCAGGGTTGCACTTTCACCCAGGTTTGTGCCTCCTTTGAAGTTCCTCAACTGCTGGTGTACAACTTTTATATTCTCCAGGAGAGAAAAAATGTAGTGAGCATCTGGTATTTACACAGAATCTTAGAGTTGATGGATTTAATTACAAGTGTTAGTAAAACAGGAAAATTGTAGCCAGGCTTTCAAATAGTCACTCGCCTATAACTAACAAGACTTTCCTTTGTGCTGTTGGTAAAGAATTGCTATTTATTTTCCTAGCAATGAGTTTTCATGAAGAAGAGGAGGTTGGTAAAAATAAAGTTATTGGCTGGTAGCTTTTGTTTTAATTTATGGTGTTTTCCTTCTTATACAAAGATCAAGCTACAAACAACATTCTACTAGGCAATATGCTCTGAGTTGTTTTTCCATTAGCACTAGTGGTGATGGATTTTCTCTGTTACCAGTGCTCACTTATAGCTGACAACACGCATTTGTGAAACGACTGGCTGAGTTTAAGGGTACAATAGGAGACCATGAAAATGGTTGCAAATAACTGATCTGTGGGGGGATTAGAGGCTTGACCTAATCTTATTAGCAGCCAACTCTGGTGAGTTTTAGACACTGTTTGCAAAGATGTTGTAGATTATGACAGGGAAGATTAGATAGATGCTGAACAAGTACTGTGCTGAACTAGAAAGGTCAGGAGACCTGGGTTTCAGAACAGGTCCAGTCCCAACGAATTGTGACTTTGGGTAAGTCGTTTTACCTCTTCTTCACCATTAAAGTACATACAAGCTGGGATGAATAATCTTTCTCTTCCATTCCTAAGATCTTGTGATTCTTTCTGCTCTAATATCTAGTTTATAAACAGGGAATAGTCTCTGTCTAAAAAATAATAAAAACATTTTCCTCTTTCCATTTTCTTGGACTTTAAGATTAATTTCTAGGCTGGGCTTGGTGGCTCAGCCTGTAATCTCAGCCCTTTGGGAGGCCGAGGCACGTGGACTGCCTGAGTTCATGGGTTGGAGACCAGCCCCGGCAACTCGGTGAGATCTCATCTCTATAATAAATCGAAAAATTAGCCTGGCATGGTAGCGTGTGCCTGTAGTTCTGGCTACTTGAAAGGCTGAGATGGAAGGATCACTGGAGCCCAGCAGGTCGACACTGGGGTGGCTGTGAGCATGTGTGCCACTGCATTCCAGCCTGGGTGACAGAGTGAGACTCCAACTCAAAAAAAAGATAAATTTTTAAGTAGAGCATACTGTTCAATTCACCTTTTCTACTCCTTATCTTTCTTCCACTCTCAAAGAATTTCCTGATAAATCGATGAAATGTCAGAAATATGCTATGGTTTGCATTTAATCCTCCTAACTGGTGAGTACAATTCAACTTCCTCATCAAAACAGTCAAGGCACAAGTGAGCCTCCTGGGCTCCATGCCGCTGTCACTGGGTACTACAGGGCCATTAAACACATTTGTCAGCTTTGTGTTTTAAAAAACAAAACCAAAAGGGCAAACGTGTCATCATACACTCTTTAATCTGAAATCCACAAGGGAAAGACTTCAGAAAGAAAGAAAAAAAGCACACATACTCTCTCTCAAACCCACACAAATCAGAACCCTGTTAAATTCTAAGCTGGGCTTTGTCTTAATCAGACCATTCCTAGGCAGGGAAATGTGCAGACCACATTGGGATCCAATTTAGTCATTTCTTATTTCTCAGCAATCAAATAAAACAATAAATAGCCTGAACTGGACTTGAAGGGGAAGAGGACCACATGTATTTCCTCTCAGGAATTTTTTTTTTTTAACATGAAAGTTTGGCTTGAAAAGAACTTATTGCATAGACACATGTGGCCTCAATAGGATAGATCTTTAACTGATGAGACAGAGTCCAGATTCAAGCACACAATATCAGGATTTAAATTCCCAGAATTTGGTAATGGAAAATTTGGGTCACATTAAGGGCTGTGGGATGCAAGGATAAGATTTAGTTTTAAATTAGCCTCCTGGGCAGGCTGAGCATCTCCCTAAGAAGCACCATATGTCTCAAATTCCACCTCTTCCCTTCTCTCCTGGCACTTCCCCCTTTGACGAACGAGAAAATTCCTGGCTTCGAATTCTTTCCTGTGTATCTATTGTTGGCGCCTACCTTTAGAATTATTTGTTATTTTGTTTGTTTTAAAGTATTTCCTAATTTGGTATTTTGAAAAATTTCAAACTTAATAGAAAAAAATGAAAGTATAACACCCAAATCCCGTGCTTGTCTTCCTCAATCAGTAATATTTCGCCACATTTCCTGTCTCTCTTATTACCCTTGAACATACACACCACGGAGTACAGTGCCCATTCATTTGCCTATTCACTTAGAGTTTATATGAGGGAAAGGCAAACTCTCCCAGCTTTTCTTCTAGCGCTTTCCTTATGGTTGCTAATCTGAGAAGTTAGCAGCTAAGACTCTATTGGGCCATGTTTACTAGTGGACAGGGTTCTTGTGCTTTGAAAAACCACATATATGTGTTTCAAAAGTCCTGCAAACGCTTGGTTCTTCTCATTTGCCTTCTGTTGCCCCTAGGCCTGGTGATAGCTAAGTTCAGCTGAGGGCCCCTTGGGAGCTGCTCAGGGCTTGGCAGTCAATGAAGAGTAAAATTTAGACTAAAGGAAGGTGGGGGTAGGGTGAGCTGCTTTCATGGTAAATTTATGGCACTTACTAGCACTAGCACAGCTTGCAAAAAGGCTTGTTTTAGAGTACCAGGCATTCGCTCATTGAAAAAAAAGTAGTATTTGACTTCTTCTGTCACTGCTCCTTCATTTATAGAATGGAAAACATACTCAGAGTAGTGAAGGTTGCATATCTCAGAGTTGTGAAGGTTACATTTCCTAGAACATTACCTAGCACATAGTAAGCATTCAATAAATACATCCACGATTGTTGTTGTTATTACCACTACCTGTATGTCTTGTTTCCTCAGGTACACTTTGAGGAGAGCTTGTTGGAAGTGCATTTGGCCATGTTAGCCTCTTAAACTCATCAAAACCTTTCCTTACCTCCAAGAGCTTGTGGCCTACAGTATTTTTTCCTACAGTATACTAAAAACCATTCATTTACAATGAATACTTTAATGAAGTATAAATTATGTGAAAAAAAAGAACGAAACATGTAATTTACCCTTTTGGGGGAACATACAGTTTAGGAGGGAGAGAAGATAGATACATATGTAACTAGAAGGTAGAACTTGATAGGTATCCCAAGAAGCCTCAAGAAAAGTGACCTGAGCAAAAAAGGCACCTCCAACAAGAGAAGTCAGGAAAAATGGGATTAAACTAAGGTGAGAAAATATATTTAAGAGGCAGAACTACGAGGACCAGACAAATGACTGACAGTGGAAAGTAAGACAAAGGTTAATGCTGAGATTTAAAGCTTGGGGAACTAATTAAAATCAGAAACACAGAAGCATAAGAGGCTTGCAGGGGAATATGAAGATATTGCTTTGGACAAAATGAACTCAGAATATTGTGAAGGAAGACTAGCCATGGTTGAAATTTGGTACTGGAATTCAGGAGAAAAGATTTGGATTCATAGATGAGGTATAAATGTTCTCTGCAAAGAGATGAGGGAATGCCATTGCCAAGAGCAAAAGTGTAGAGTGGAAAGAAAACACAGCCTATGACAAATCCCAGTCAATGCTCGTGTATACTGGCCTGGAGAAGGAGCCACAGAGAGAGAGGAGTGACAGCGAGGAATCTTCAGAAGGAGGGGAACTCAAATATGGAGATGCTTTAAAGGCACTGGAAGATAAGGCCTGAGAACAAACTGCCCTGGTAACTTAAGAAGGCTTTGGTGAACAGCAAGAGAATTATCAGGGAATGAAGAGGTTGCATAATAAAAGTTAAGTATGTTCTAAACAAAGTAGTAAGAAAATAGAGCAAGTACATATTGACTGTTTATGAAAAGCGTAATGGAGGACTGGAAAGAAATAGAAAAGTGCACATTTAAGTGAAGTCCATGAGTCTGTTTTAAACAGTCTGCGACAGAGGCAGGGACAGAACACACTACTTCTCAGACTACTATGAATGCTCTTCCTCATGTACTCTCTCTTGCTGTCTCTGTCTCTGTCTCTCTCTCTCTGTATTTTTTTAATGAAGAGTAACCATGTATGTCAAGTTAGTAATAAACTATCCAAATGTCATTTACTTTACATTCATAGACCATTCTGTCCATGGGAAGGTGAAGAAAAGCACAAGTAGAGAAAAACCTTTACAGCATTGTGATCATTCAAAAACAAAGTTGCAAATCCTTCAGCACTTCTCCCCTCAAGAGGTCTGTATCTTCTTTCCTTGAATCTGGAGGGCTTAGCATTTCTGGTTGGGAAACTGCTCAACTCATTGGGAGAGGTGAATCCACATGGCTTTCTAAGGCCAGGTGAGAAGAAGCCTGGCTGCTTTTGCCTCTGTCTCTTGGGATGCTTAAGGGAAGCGCCTCTCAAGAAACTCCTCCCGGGACCCAGATGCCATTCATGTGGACAGGGCTTGTGGAGGTGCTCGGAAACAGCCCCAGCAGGGCTCAGCCCGGAGTCATCCCTGCCAGCCTGGAGTCATCCCTGACACATGCGTTGAGACGCCACCAGATGATTCCAGACTCCAGCCTTTCACTCTCTCAGGCACTGTGGAACAGAGACAAACTACTCCTGCTATGCTCTGTCCCAAATTCCTGACCCAGCAAATCCAGGAACAGAAGAAAAGGACTTTTGTTTTAAAACCATTAAATTTTGGAGTAGAGAACTAGAACAAATATTTCTGAAATATGGATTTTCTGCTTTATCATGGATATTCTCCATAATGAAGCTGTTCATTTCAGAGGCAGTTTCCATGATTGGGGCAGGAGAGATTAATTTGAAATATTTCTGTAACATAGGCCACACCTGAGGAACTTAATAATGGGGCAGAAATTGCCAACCTGAATCACAGGGTGCAAGAGGTACATTAAGCCACATGCCAAGAGCTCTTACTATGTCACTTTTAAGACAATCAGCAATGCAAAAGAACTTGATAAATATTTTCCATAACAAAACACAATTGGTTGCAATGGGATCCAGCTCTGTTCCTCATTAGTCACCCTTCACTACTCAGACAAGCTCCATATCTCATTGAAATCCATTGCGGATTCTTCACAGTTTGTTGGGAAATGTGACTATACATTTCCTTTATATTGCAGGCTTTCTTGAGGCTGCTTTTAAATCTAGAGTACATGCTTAGCTCCCTCTTCCCATAGGAAAAGGAGCTTCAGCTTCAAGGAGAGGTAAAAGCAGGTAACAAGCAGCTGCTTTTGAAGTGGCTCAGCAGCAGAGAAGGTGGAGAAGGCCAGGTTGCCATTATCAGTGGCTACCAGGTGCCACGGGATCACGTTAGGTGATAAAACACTTGGCTGACACCAGAAAAAAGAATCATCACTCCTCTCCTACCCCACCCTCCCTCCCTCGCTCCCTCCCTCGTTCCCTCTTCTTTTTTTTTTTAAAGGAGGCTTTTTACCCTCATTAAATGAAACCTTATCTCTGAAAGACTGCAATCCTCAGCAAATGACAAGTGCGCCTAATCTCATTTTCTGACAAGTGATTCTGACAGCACCTTCCTTTTGATTTCTGAGACATGTAGTTAGACATATATTAATCTGTCAGTCATCATCCCTAGGAAGAATTTTTTTAAAGAGAAAGAAAGAAATGAACATTTGTGAATATGAAGGCTTGACAAGAGGCTAGGACACCTATTTTAACCAATGCCTGAACATTCCTTTCTCAGGGTCTCCCCCTCTCCTGTCACCTCTTCAAGCATATGAAACAGCTGCAGAAGGGAGTTGAAAGCTACCCAGTCAAGGGGCCTGCAGAACAGGCATCAGTGGTTTTAGGTAATGTGGTCCAGGGGAAAGAGCATATGTTCTGGAGTGAGGCAGACCACGTTCAAATCCCCGTCCTACCTCATAAAGCCAGCTTCATGACATAAGATCTTTAATCTCTAAAGATCCCACTATAGGATATGGCTCATGGCATCTATTAGCTATTATAAAGATTAGATATCTTTATCTAATGCATGTGCAAGCATACAGGAGGCACCCCCAAACAGAAGCATTTACTACTGCTGCTACTTCTGCTAAAGTCTTCAAGAAATAGAAGTACACAAGTCCAACTTAGTGTGTAATATATGACTAACACCAATACACAAAGTACAAAGATGAGTTAAGACATAGGCTCTGCTCTCAGAAAGCTCACAATCCAGTACTGGGGCACAGGTATGATCAAAAAAGTAAAATCAGGTATTACAAGTGAGCAAAAAAAAGTCACTGCACAGTATTGTCACTTCACCGGGACAGAATGGGTAATTCTGCCATCACTTGTTCTTATAGTCCCTTGTCACCAGGTGACCTTCGAATGTAATTTGGCTTCCTTAGGAATTGTCCTTCAGGGGCAAATGTGTAAGTTATTCGGGTTGGGCTGGTGGTTACATTCCTCACTGTAAACATAAAGTGTGTTACCATTCAGTCAATATCCCTTGAGTCTGATTAGTGTGATCACCTCTGACTTTCCAGGCTGGGCTGACCCAGTCAAGCAATTGCTCTTCTGTGAGGCGGGGTTTGAGCCACCAGTGGAGTTCCCATGTGATCTTCTATCTTATGGTTCTGTAAATGCTGCAGTAGGATTGTTTTTCCCTGGTACAGAGTTTCTCCTATCCTGGTTTTTTTTTTTTTTTTTTTGTTGTGTTGTTAGTTGGAGTCTCACTCCGTCACCCAGGCTGGAATGCAGTGGCAGGTTCATGTACACCCCTGCATCGACCTGCTGGGCTCCAGCAAGCCTTCTGCCTCAGTCTTCCAAGTAGCCAGAACTACAGGGGAATGCTACCACGCCCGGCTAATTTTTTTTTTTTTTTACTTTTTTTTTTTTTTACTGTAGAGATGAGGTCTCACCAAGTTGCCCGGACTGGTCTTGAACCTGCAGGCTCAGGCAATCCATTCTCCTTGGCCTCCCAAAGTGTAGGGATTACAGGCTGAGCCACCAAGCCCAGCCTGCCCTGCTTTTTAAAATCACACATCCCACACTGTTGAATAAGTCAGTGGCTGTTATCTACTTACTTTCCCTAGAGCTATTGCACCAAAAGAAGAGGGTGACACTGGTCTTTAATGTTTATAATGTTAACAGGTCTCTGGCCAAGGTCCTCCTAATTAACAAATCCAGGGGCCCTTTCTCTCCCTCTCTCTCTCTGCAGAAGTTGCAGACTGTAGCTCTCTTTTTTCCTGGGATTCCATTTAAAAAATACTATTATTATCCTCTTATTTCTCTAGCGATAATGCTTTCTCTTAATATTGGAATTCTTCAAAGTCCCCCTTCAATGTCTAGAAGGAAGTAGGAAGGAAGAAGGAAGTAGGGGACTCTTGCCCATCAATTCCACGGCTTCTACTATACTTTCCGAGTAGAATCTGGAGCTCAAATTGTCAGCTCCCGATTCCTCCTATATTCCAGGTCCATATTTCCAATTCATCAGGTGGAAAGTGGCACTGATTGTCTATCAGCACTGCAAAAATCACCAATTCTAAAAATGAACTCATAGGAATTTTCTCCTGACTGTCATGGGTCTCACCTAGGCCAACCCCCTCCTTCAACTCTTAACCCAGTTCACCAAATCCTCAGGCTGTTCTCTTCCCTGTGCCCCTCACTCACTTTCTCCCTTCCATCCTTATTACAGTGACTTTCATTCAGGTCCTCAACCAGTTGGGATATTTTTTGGTATCTATACTGTCTCTTCCAGCCTAGTGTCTTTCACTTTCTCTTTTTACCAAAGTAAGGACTGTAAACAGGCCAGGCCCAAGGACAGAGCTCTGTGCCAAACCATGTGATACTTCCTTCCAGGTTGACAATCCAAAGAAACAAGTTAGACAGAGACTGGCTTCCAAATTTCCCCTCTATCTCACTAAAACTGTGGGTCTTGGACATGTTATTTACCCTTTCTGAATACAGCTCTCTCTTCAGTCTTGGGGGTGGGTATTACTTGCTGCATCCCAAGCTGACAGAAAACTGTGGGGTGTGGTCCGGTGCAAAGAAGAGCCTCAAAAATATTGGTGTCTTTGCTGAAGGGAAATATGAAAAGAAGACAGTTTTATTTGCCTTGCTTGGCCTGTAGTGCCTAGCCTAGCTTACTGTACATAGTAGGGACTCAAACATTTTATTGCCTT
Source organism: Carlito syrichta (assembly GCF_000164805.1). Lineage (NCBI taxonomy): Eukaryota > Metazoa > Chordata > Mammalia > Primates > Tarsiidae > Carlito > Carlito syrichta. The sequence continues at coordinate 2,077,360 of NW_007249757.1, read as the reverse complement.
TGAAATAAGGAATTCTATTTTAGCAAGTCCCAAGGTGAGGAAGATATTCTATAGGCTGGGGGTATCCTTTTAAGGGATAATTTTCTTTTCTTCATGCAGTAACCCATGAAGAAAATCTCTTACCCAGGACTGACAATCTCTGCCTTTGACTCTCAAATCTAAGTCATTTTTATCAAGTCTGATGAATGGGCTGCCCATTAAATACCTGGCTGGGGGAAAGGAGGCCCAGCAAGGCCAGAAGCCATCTCTGTGAGTCAGATTTGTTTTGTGAGTCTCTACTAAGTCCCCTTCAAGGTGGCTACAATCATTCTGCGATCAGTGCCTGGGCATAAAACAAATAGGTCAAAAACTTTAAAATAGGATTGGGGGCACAGGGTAGAGAGGGGCAAAGTTTAAGAGGATGAAGGTTGTTTATTCTTTTAGTCTAGCAGCAACTCAATAACCGCCCTTGAGAATCTGAAAAGCTATATAAAGGAAGGTCCCTTATTTATGGAAGTGTCAGCCAAGCATTTACTTACTAAACTGTGTTGGCCTGGGCTATGACTGGATGCAAGGGAGAGGCCAAATGTCTTTTCTAGGTCACTCTTAGCTTGCAATTCTGTGACACCTTGTCCATCTGTGGACTGTGTATTCCGGAATCAATTCTCTGGGTAGATGGGTCTGAAGAGCATCCCTCTGCTTTAGTGGCTCAACTTGACAGCAAGAATTTAGCCCCAATTTCCTTTCCTCATTCTATAATAATGGTGACAAATCTTATTCTCAGTTAGATTAAAATTTGGAGCCTTCTTATTCAACACTTGCTGTTTTCTGACACGTGCACGTGAGGATCAGGGCTTATATGTGGATGGAATCAATTATAATTTGATTAAGACAGAGCAGAAAGAAAGGAAGTAATAACAATAATCATTTCATTTATAAAGTCTTCCTTCCCCTTCCAGGCTCTTGGTGTGCAGAAAAGGCAATTAAAATGGGCTTCAATTAAAAATATCATAAAACAGAAATCAAATAAAATATTAAAAAGCCAAAGTGCCATTATTAAATAAGTGTTTGTGAGAGGAGATTCTCAGACAATAACAGAGTCTAGAGAGGCCAGAAAGGTGTCAGTATAGCAGGGAGGACATATGCTTGAGGTATATCTATAGTCAATACTACTTTATTGTTTCAGCACCAAACCTTTGTTTGGTTGAAAAGTAAAAAATAAGGCTCCCCTTGGCCACTCTACACATGTGCAACTCATCTTCATTTTGAATTTCCAATTCTTAGGTGCCCTATGACCCTGGCTGCTTTGCTTCAAAAAGGCACATCCTCTATTAACCTGCATGAGGTACATTGTGCATCTATTTGAATCTACTAATTGTGTTCGTTCTCTTGCCTAGTACAAGGCTGAGGCATCCTCAGTGCTTTTGTACCAAAGAAGAATTGAGTAAGAGACATATAGAATACACAGTAGTTACGGCTATTCACATAATGACTCAACACTCAAAGGAGAGACAAGGAATTATCTAATTCCAATTCTTACTTCTTTAAACATCTGAAAAGAAAAATTATCTGAACACAGTATGATGTACAAAATAGAAAGATTTAGGAGACTTGAGTTTTATTTCTACTTGCGTGACCTTGGGCTAGTCACTTAATCTCTCTGAGCCTTGGTTCCCTCATCTATAAATCCAGGGGACTGGACTAAATGCACTGAAGTCCTTTGCAGCTTTAAAATTTTTTGCTCCTATATGTAAGAACAGAGCACAAGCACTTTCTCTGTTGAACCCTTCCAAGTACCTCTCTAGGGCAGAAGAAAACCAGAGAAACAAGATCCCTAGAAGTATATAATCTGAATAACCAGAAAGGATATAATTAAAATCAGGGTTCTGTTCCCACAAACACACCCAAGGATCTTCCCATAAAAATACTGGGGTAATTAACAAACCTACAAACCACATGTTGCACCCTCCAGGCCCTGCCAGGCTTAGATGTGAGCTTGACTCACGAACTCAGGCTATTGTCCTCACCTCATGGACAGCAAGCTTTGCTCCTGACCGCTGTTCTGGTGTGTTTTAGTCCATGGCTCTTAGTGAGAGGAACATTTTCAAGTCATGCAGGGGCATAAATGCATTTCTGGAATTTTAAAAATCATTACAACAATGAGACGAAAATACAAGGGGTTTGCTTGTATCAGAAGACTCCCTTATCTGGGAATATTCCCAAAGCCTTCTCTTTTCTTTCTGCCAACAAGGGACTGCCACAGAGCAGTGCCAAATTGGTTCCTTGGGAACCTGGCTCCCCTCTCCCCAGCCACCACCACCCTCCCCAGGGAAGTGTGTCTCACTGCCCAAATCCTCCGGGGCTGAGGCATTCCACAGGCTGGGCCAGCCCCTGGCACTGTACTGACAAGAGTGAAATCTATTTTCAGAACTCTCCTCCACTTTTAACACCCTTATGTCATGCATTCACCCAGACTGGCCTTGCGGCCCAGAAATTATATTTGTCCTGTCAACTGGCTAACATGGTAAACTTATAGTGCCCCAGGTCATTTGGGGACAGCCTGGGAGGTCTGTTTTAGCAGAACATGCCTGTCAGGATCCCTAGATAACATCAGGGAAGGGTGTTCTCAATTTCACACTACAAATGAGGTCTAGTAGGAGAAGCCTGAGAAAGATAACAAGGTCTCAGATATTTCTAGAGTAAATTCTCTGAGGGCAAGCACTATGGTTATCTTTGTAATCTCTGGGGGTTTACCACAGGGAGCTGGCTGGCGCTGTGAGGGTCCTTCACATTTGATCATCTAAATTCAATGACTGAAAATTGATGAGAATCTGTACAGCTTTGCTACTCAAGATGTGGTCCTGGGACCAGCAGCACTGACATCACCTGGAAGTGTGTTAGAAATGCACTATCTCAGGCCCCATTTGGGACCTGCTCAGTCAGAATATGCATTTTTGCAAGAGCCCTAGTGATTCTGATGCATATGCCAAAGTTTGGTAACTACGACCTACCATACTAAGAAGGGGCAAAGAGGCAGGTCCAAAACCAGCAATGGCAGCATATTCAGAAATATGAAGTAAGAAAGGAAGATCAGATATGAGCTGCATTTGGATTTTACAAGTTTGGTAATGCTAAAAATAAAACCACAGTGTAAGCAAGACCCCAAAGGTGTCACGAAGAGGTGTCTTCATTAACAAATTCAGCCACCTGTGTTAAGTCAGCAGAATTTCACTTCAAATTGGAAAACTGGATCCCAGTCTTACCAAAGTTTTGAAGAAGCATCAGCAATGGGCCAGTAAGCTATTTTCCACATTCCTTTGGTAACCTGCCAGTTGATCAATTTTAAATGCAAGTTTGTGCTTGGCTGAAGCTTAGCTGAATTTTCTTCCCAGTATTTCCTTCCCAGAAAAGGGAAAGAAACATAAAGGTGATTTCTTTGGGGGCCTTGTGTCAATCTTCCAAAGGGGAGCTTGTAGCTCTCAAATCAGCCCAGTGAGAAACTTCTTTATTGGTTTTGCTTTTTAGGCTGGATTAATAAATCCTGGTTTCTTTCTCAGCACAGGTATATTTTTCATTTGCTGATGATGGTAGAAAACCTCCTGCTCACATCTGTATTATAATAAATGCATTATAAATGAGTAAGTAGGAAACAGTAAGGAAATGATGTTTTACTTTTAAATGCTAATTACGAAGCCCTGGTGCAGTTAATGTGCAGGGTGTTCTGTCAATTTTTAATGTTTATGCCAAGTGTAGTCTTCAATTTAACATGAGCTTTTAATCCTTTGAGTACTAAATTGCCTTTTAATGCTTGCAGAACAACATTGTGTTTGCACAAAGTCAGGTCTGAAAAATGTATTTAGTACAAGGTGTGTTGTGGGAAGGCAGAGAGAAGAGGGGGAAGGGAACTTTTTTTTTTTAAGACGGTACAGCAAAAACAACCAGCTCCCTGCTTCCTCCAACATCATTCTCTATTCTTTCTGAGGTTGCTGGGAATGTTGCTCTCCTGTTGCTGATTTAACCCTGCAGTAACAGCTTCCAGATCCCAGGAACACAATCAGACCTAGGGTACACCTTGCACTGCAGAAAAGACCATAACAGGAATAGCTACAAAGGAGGAGCTGTGGATGTTTTCTGACTACCCTCCTGGCATACCCCAAACTCACAGAAAGGAGTCTCAGGTATTCTTGGGAGTACAGAGAAGTTTCCTACAACCATACATATTTTTCTAAAACGTGTGATGGGAAAACTTGGAATATTTCCTGTAATTAAAAGAACTAGAGATTTTCAGATGGGAAGAAGGGCAGGAGAAAGCATAGGGAGAGACATAATGGGGTGACAAAAAAGTCAAGTACGGTCTCAGGACTGCTTCTGCTCCTGGACACTTGCACAGGTTGGAAGTCGCCAACCTGTCAGCTTTCTCCAGCAGTGAAAATTACACCCAGATCTCTGTCCTAAGTCTCCCTTCCAGGACCTAATTTCTCTTCTACTCCCAGTACACAATACTGACCTCCTCCTCATTGCTTGTCAAACATATTTATGCCTCTGAGCTCTGCATAAAAACAACAAATACTTACATATCACTTAGTATGATGCTGGGCACACTGTTCTAAATACTTTACATATCTTAACTCATTTAATCCCTTCAATAAACCATAACACTATTATTATTCCCATTTTGCAGAGGTAGAAATTGAGGCACAGAGACAATGAGTAGCTTGTCTAGGCTCACACAGTCAGTAAGGGGTGAGTCCGGCATTTGAATCCAGGCTGCCTGATTCCAGAATCCCATGCTCTCAACCAGTTCACAATGCTACCTCCTCAATCTTTCATGAAATGCCCTTCCTGGCACCTTGTCAACTGGGCATCTCTCACTTGTCAGCAAGCTCCAGCTGAGATGCAACTAGCCCCCCGCAGGGCACTTCTTGACACAAACTTCTCTGTCAAGCACATGCATCCTGGAATGACTGGTCATGTTGTACTATTTATGGGTTTGTATTCACATTACAGCTGTCCCTCAGTACGCTCAAGGAGATTGGTTCCAGGACCCCCGAGTATACCAAAATCTGCACCTATTCAAGTCCTGCAGTTTGTCCTTCAGAACCCGTGCATATGAAAATCCAGCCCTCTGTATATGTGGGTTTTGCATTCTACGAATATCATATTTTAGATCCAAGTTTGGTTGAAAAACCCCACATTTAAGTGGACCTGCACAGCTCAAACCCATGTCATTCAAGCGTCAACTACACCAAGTGCTTTGGTAGCTGAATCGAATACCACCCTCATTAAAAATCTGTGACTCTGTTGATTTCAGGGACTCCCTACATGACTATGTCAGAAGTGGTGGGGAAAATCTGACAAATAAAAACCTCATCGGGAATCCAGTTTTGTATTATTTTGAATATGATGAAATTGCTGTTCTGAAGGACAAAAAATGGTTGAATATCAGCACTTTTACATGGCTCAGTGTGTCCCTGTCTAGGTCAGGGTAGGCTCAGCGGCAGCATCTATGCTATCCCATCAGTGCCAGGCCACTGACCACTTCCCAGCCTTCCCAGTGACACTCAACTGGAAACCACAGTTTCTGGAAGAAAGCACTAGTTTCTAAAATGTTTTCCTTTAGTGATTAGGCATTCAGAAAGAACAATGGCCACAAATATACCCTTAGTAAACTGCCTAATGATTAAATCACATATTACTAAAATTTGAATATAAAAAGACCAGCTTTACATGTAAAAGCTAATGGGCATGCTTGACAAACTTCAGTACAGCTGCTCAGGCAGACAGGGAACTAAAAGAGGAGAGAAATTATGAGGTTTCATCACTTTGTAAGTTCAACAACACAAAATACCACACAGAGTCCAACAGCTACCATTTACTCCAGGGGCAAGTGGCCACCGTAAATACAGGTTTTTATGAATCTACTTATTACATGGTCAGCTACATAATAATTTGATGCAAAACTGTGTGTTAGCTTTACAGTTACCAGTACAAATAACTGAAAGGACAAGGCAGGTCTGGAATTATGAAAAGACAATAAGTATCAAGTAGTCTTTGTCTTCTTATATATTTAACACTCTTGTTTACTGCATGGAGCAAAAATGTCAGTAAGGACAGTAAGGAATGTGTCAGTTGCCCACCTTGCTTAAGCTGGGCCTGTCTACTTACTCTAAAGCCCAACAATTTCTGCCTTAGTGCAGTCAGAAAACAACTATGGGGCCTGAGTATTTGGGTTCAATTTCAGGCTCTACCACTGATAACATGATAAGCCAGGACCACATTTCTATTGCTAAAATGAGGAAACTCATTTGGAAATGTGGCAGTGATTACTATCCACTAATTATCTGCCAAACTCACGATCCTTCCTCTACAGAACAGAGTTGTCACAGGTAAGTGACTGACCTCGGAAAGACATTTCCTGTCCTCACTCCATGTTTTCTGCTACTAGTTAATGTCACATGACTAGTTCTTGGCAATGACCCATAGGCAGAGGGGATAAGTGTCATTTCTGAGTCTTATTCCCCATGGCTGGGTGAGTGTGGAAGAGCAGGAGCCTTAAGAGATGGCAAAGTCACAAGATGAAAAGAGCCAGGTTCCTAAATCACTGCAACCAGGAGTTATGTGCCAACCAGGAATATTCATGGCAGGGCTGCTAGATGGGTAAGAAACAAACACTCATTGTATTTAAGTCTTTATTAATTTGGGATACAGGAGTTAGCTTTATTCTAATGAATATATGGAACCTCAGTTACTCTATGAAAAGATCTACAGATGAAAAGCAGCAGAATACCAAGCAACAATAGCAAAAAACAGCGATCTTTTCTTCCACAACTAGGCTCAACACTCAATATTTAGGAGACAAACACCACAACATCAATTTACTTTATCCAAAACGACAACCTGAAACAATTGAGAACCTAGCATAGCTTCCTTCCACCATGCCCTCCGACTGCTATTCCCCCACACTGCTGCTGACAAGGCAAGAGAAGAGGAGAGGCAGAGGTTGAAAAAGAGCTTACTTATACCAAACTTGTAATGAGGTACAGCCCAGAAAGATTTCTTCTTAACACCTGCCTACCCTCTATTACAGAACTTTCTCCTAGGGAAAGGCTGGAGGAAAATGACATTATTATTTCCTCATTTGGGATAAATTGCTACAGGCCTAGGTATGTAGGCAACAGTGCCAGAGGAGTGATTTATGAAGTCCTGTTTCTCTCTCCCAGGCCCTAGAAACTTATAACTCTCACTTTAACATTGGGGATTATGGCTTTCTAATGAATCACTGCCCACACATTATCTTCCAGGTAACCTGCTAGGTTTGGGAATGAGGATCCTTTCCCAGGTAGTAATTAGCATTTCCCTTTCCTTCCTTAGGACTTCTCTGCTTGTCTAGGACCCATGTCCATAAGTTGGCTCTGGGAAGGGCTGGGCAGTAGTGCCTGTTCCAGAATAATGCCCATCTTAGAGTCTACACACTTTTCTAACTGAGGGCCCACACCCAGCCCCAGCACACAGCTGCCCAAACTACACCACCACTGTGCAGTGGACAGAAGGCATTCTGCAGTGGGCTGGGAGAATAATGCAGCCCTTCCCACTCAGAGCCAACTTTCAAAGGGACAGCTGTGTCAGCGGAGCTGCTTAGGCATGTGGGAAGAGCTGGCAGCCCCCACCTGGCCCACATTTCCTGCTTCAGGTGTCCACCTCTTCATGGGCTGCTCTCCCTTTCAATCTGGTTCACCAGGACAATGCTCAGTAAAACTGCAGAAGGTTCCAATTTTCTTCTGGGAAGTGAAGGTGTTACTGGGCAGAGATGAACTGGCTCACTGGGTGGTTGTTAGCACTCCAAGCTTTATCTGTGACCAACATTTCCCAAACAACAGCATCTGAAAAGCCATTTCTCTACTTCAAGTAAAGGGTTAAACCTGAAGTCAGTGCTTGGCATCCAGAGACCCTGTTTCTGCAAGACAGTCTGGGTGTACTTCTCCAGGCTCATTTAGCTTAACTGCTCTAAGCCAGCACCGATCTTCTGTTTGATGTACATAAAGCAGTGTCTCATTTGGACTCACCACACGGAAGACATTATTATTTCCATTTTACAGATGAAGCTAAGGAAGTTGTCCAAGGTCAGTCTGATCAAAGCAAGATTTGAGTCCAAAATGTGTGATCCAGGATCTCCCCACAGTGCCACCCTCCTCCTCCTGGTGCCAGCAAGAATGAATGATTCCCTGTTCACTCAACAATCCTACTATACTTTCTTGCCTCTATTTCAAAACTTGTTGACACATTTTCCAATGGAATGCTTCCCTTCGTTCCTGTAACATAATTCTGCCTATCAAATTCCCCCTCCACTTCAAAGTCCATCAATGAAACACCTTCCTGAAGAAGGAGGCCTCAGGCACTACCAGGCTGAGTTTGTGTCTCTCCTAACACAACCTACATTGTGCCTAGAATTTTAGCTACTTCTGCCTTTGTTTTAATTTCCCTGTCAGGTGATTAGACGACAACTAGAACACCAGCTGATCTCCGCTCAAACGCCAGCTCTGGAGTGAACAGAACAGAGTTCACTCTTTGTGCTTATGTTTTAGTAGAGAAGAATGACAAATAAAAGTAAACAAATAAAGAAGGCAATTACAGAGTGTAATACATATCATGAAAGCTAATTAGAGATAAGAGATGGTCAGGAAAGCTGAGAAAGTTCCACCTGGACAGAGTGTCTTATGGGAGATCAATGACTTACTGAAATGCCAGTCTTTGGCACATAGTAGACCTTCAGCATGCATGTTAGGTCCCTCATAGAGGGAGAATGGTGTAGGTTAAGGGTAAAGACTTCCACTTAACTGCTGTGTAGCCTGGTGTGATACAAACAAATGATAGCATGGCAAAGCCCCAGATCTCTCAAATTTAGAATAGATCAAATTTAGAACAGATCAAAACCTACTTAACCCATTGAAGACATAATGAGAAGACACATGTAATATATTTGGTGTGGTGCCTGTCTCATGGGAAATGTTCTATAATGGTAGTGGTTGACATTAGTAGGAGAAACTGTATTAGCTGTGGGGGAAGAGACAAAGGAAGGGGTAGGGCTTTATCATATTTTACCCTATTGTGCTCTAAATAGATCTTGCCATTCTGCAGGGACTCATGGCATATCTGTTGTATCTGGGGTAAATGAAACACTTGATTATTCCCTCTACTCTCTGAATCTATGCTCACTTTGAGAAACCGTGCACAAAGCTAGCTGCCTGGATTCATCACACAGATGACAACCGAGCCCTGGACCTGGCAGCACGAAGTCTCAGGTCTGTCTCGAGGGAGGTTCTAACCTCAATGGACAGACACATCACACCGAGACCTCATTTATCTGATGTGAAGTGGCAGGCACTGCAACACTGTAGATCTCACCAAGGATGCTAAACACAGTTGCGTGCATCAGTGGGAGCCAGGTACTGCACGTGCCTTTTACGTGTATTCTCTCCTGCCACCTGCACTCTTTCCCTCACCTTATTCTTCTTCATAGTACTGACCACTATCTAACATTACAATAAGTATTTGTAAGTTTGCTTGTTTATCCACTGTCTCCACAACTAGAAAATAAAGTTCCATGTAGGCAGGGACTCTGATCTATCTTTTCTAAGCAGTAACAGTTCCAGTTCCTATAATAGTGCCTGGCCCATGGCAGCCTTTTAATAGATGTAAATAAATCTAATCCTTACAATAATCTCTAGGAGGTAGGTGCTATTAACTTTGCAGTTATTTCACTGTCTTACAGACGAGGAAGCTGAGCTCAGTAACCATGCCCAAGGCCACACATTCAGGAAAGAACAAAGCTCTGAAACCTAAGTAAGTCATGTGAAAAGGCTGCAGGACAGTGGTTCTCAACCTGTAATGAACATAGAATCACCTAGGTGGGAATGGAAAGTTAAAAAACTTAATACTCAGCTCAGACCCAGACCAATCAAATCAGAGTAAGAGTAGGGTCCAGGAGTTAGTATTTTTAAAGCTTCTTAGGTGATTCCAATGTGCACCTCAGGCGGAGAATCACCAGTCTCGGGTGTGATATCTTGCAAGTGCTGCAGGATTTCAGAGGTGGTGATACAGGCTGCAGCTGGGTGGTCAGGATGCCAAGTCTCCCTCCCACTGGTAAGGCCCATATCTCTCCCTTGAAGCTAAGGCAAGCCTCACAGAAAGGTTCCTTGTCCCCCCTCAAGAACACGCAGCAGCCAAGCATCCAAAAGAAGCTTTAAGAATGTGTAACACCACGCCAACAAGTCCCACGGCCCACCAGGGAGTGGACTGGAAAACCAGTTTAGATTCGTGAAGAAGCTGGTATTAAAATCACTGAAGGCTCTCTGGCTCAGGCTGCTATGCGTGTTAGGGCTTGTGAATAATAAAAGGGGAGCTTGTAATTCTACTAAAAAATGAAATTTCCCCATTTCTGCAGAATAAACAAAAACAAAATAATACATTAGCTCTGCAATATGTCTGTGCTTCAGGGCTTCAAACTGTCATTAAAGTTGGATTTTATCCATTACATATTTCTCCACTCCCCTTGCACCCCAAATAAGAAAACATGCAGCCTTACCATGAGTTTCTTTCTTCCTATTTTCTATCTGCATGTGGCTTATTCGTGCTAAACTATAAAGAAAGTTGCCACGACACTGGGCTCCTGTTTGCAATTCTTGGTGCCCTAAAACATCTCCCATGGTGTTCTTAAGAATCTTGTAGGAAAATGTTGAAATAAGCACCCCTCACAATTTAGGGAAGAAAAAAGAGAAGCCCCCAAGAAGCTTGTGCTCTTGGCTGTGTGAGGTAACTCAGAGAGAGTTATAGAGGGGCTGCTGGCTCTGGGTTCAAAGCAAATCACTCCCACGAGGGGCTGTATTCAGCAGAGAGATGGATCAAAGGTTTTTGTAGGTGGCAGCATTCAGAGCCACGGTGGCAGCAGAGCTTTGAAGTCTTTCTCTGAGGAGACCTGGCATCTACCTTCTCTGTGCATAAAGGCATGTGCAAGTGTGTGTTGGTATGGAGAGGTCTTTTGCTATTAACACAGGCACCTCCAGTGCCCTAGACAGATCCCTAGCACCTCCAGGATCGGGACAGTCATTCTTAGGCAGAAAGCTGAGATACTGTGGCCAGTACATACCATCTATTTATAAAAAGAAGTGCCACCATGTCCACAGTAGGCACTTATCAAGCTAGACTTGGCATTCAACTGTCCTAGACTAACGGAGGATCAGGATAGTGGAGGCCAATGGAAAATTCTCCTTATAGTCAATTTGTTCTCATCTCTGCTTTAGCAGAAGTGAATATTTTAGGAAGCATTACTTACGTGGTTTTCCTTGCCCTTCTTCCTTTCCTGAGCAGAGAGTATAGTGCCTCAAATATATCCGTGTGAAGGGGGGATAAGAAAACCACAGAGGCTTGGATGTGCCATATACTGGGAAACTAGTCACTTGCTAAATCCAGGGCTCAGTAGAAGCAATCCTCCAAGGATCTCAAGGGGATCAAGTTCTCAAGTTCCTCCCGCCTGTCCCCAGAAACAGGAGGCTACTTGTTCACACATGGCCAAGTATGATGCGGATGACTAGAATACCAAAGCTAGCTACTCCATACTGGGATTCCTTGACATGACAGGGGTGGAAAAAAGCCCTGATGACAGCTACAGGTTGGGTTACAGCTCAGATCCCTTAGTGAAGGAGTGATGCTAGTGGAAAAAATAGCAGCAAATTAGACGCTCAGTAATATTCCGGAGATGGCTCCACAAGTGGCCTGGGCTGACAGAGCAGCTCACATCTAGCTTTGATATCTTGATAGGTTCTTAACAAATTCTCCTTCAGTTATCCAGCTGCTTAGCTAATCAGATATTATTACCTCCTTTGTGCTTCCTTTCCCAGCTCTCTCTCTGTTTATCAGGCCTGCCTTGCTGTAAAAAGAGCTCCATAATGATCCCTATCTAAATATTTCACTTCTAATACAAAGGTCTGTGTTTTGCGTTCCAGAGAGACTCTACGGCTCACTCTGCTAAGAAGTAGCTCCCCTGCCTCTTTGGGAAAAAAATAAGCTGATTTTAGTTGTACATGATCTCAATGGAATTTTCCTGTATAATGTATCCCTGCATGCAAAGCTGAGTAGGTAGACATTAAGACAGCGGGTTAACTCCAGCTTACACATACCGAGGACAGTGAATGCTGACTAGCAACCATGTCCTGCTCATCCTTAGGCTTTGTCCTATGTTAGAAAACCAGAAGGGACACTTGGGCAAGCTACAAAATGCCATCAGAAAGCACAGAGAAATGATCAGAGGGTCTATCAGTGAAGCACCGACAAGTGCCAAAGGAGAGTAATCAGCGAACTTGGTATTGTCTCCTCTCTTCTTCATCTCTAAGAGCGGGGCTGAAGTTGTTCTGGGACTTTTGAGTATAGATACGACCTGGTCCCAGCACAAACCATGCACCTTAACTTATAGGATATAAATGACATCTGGGTCAAGAAACGCAGAGAAGGGAATATGGGGAAGGAAATCTCCAAAGAAGTCTAGGCATAGTAGCACAGGATGAAATAAGCAGTTGATATGGCTAGGCTATCTGTGGGTATGAAGGTCCTCCTTTAATCCTATTGCACACTGCCATGGAACTGGAACTTTGGTGGCAGAAGAAAAGAAAGTTCCCCAGAGGTGGACTCAGATGGCTGTGAAAGGTGGTGAGACCCAGTCCAAGTCACCTCAGTTTTTAAAATCTTATTTTTTTCATGATAGTTATGGAAAGTATTGAAATAATATGTATGAAAGTGCTTCGTAAGCTATCAATCTCTCTATAAGTATACAGTATTTCAGAGTTAGCTCCACTTTGGCATCTCATAGTAATCTTTGAGATCCTTACCATTCTTAAATAACATCCTACATTTTTATTATATATGTACTGTCAAAAAACCAAGAGCCAATAGTTTAGACCATGAAATTAAATGACACTTAAACTATCCCATGAAATTAAGATTGATGGAAGAGAATGCTTCAAATTCATTTAGAAATTTCAAAATCCTATCTATTCTGGACAAGTAGCATATTAAAATAATATCAAATTGCCATGATTATGTCATTGTACTCCAGTCTGGGTAACAGCGTGAGACCTTAACTCAAAAAAACAAAAACAAATCAAATAATGTATTTTGTGTTGCAAAGTAAAATGCAGACATTGTATGATATGCATATACACAGTACTATGCACTATGAAAAATGCAATTACTTTTGCTAAGGCACTGAGGGCCCCAAATTGGCTACCTATACCCTAAAAGGGATAGATTCTTTGCAGAGGACCAAAAAAGCTGGCTGAGTAGATAAAAAACAGCATCCAAAAGACTCAGCAAGCTGAGAGCCCAGTAAGCATTAGGAAGTCCTGCCAGGCAGAAAAAGCAATGATGGGGAATCAGGTGTCTGCTAATGATCAGGAATCAGAAAAGGCTGTTGGCAATTATTCCAGAGTACTATGCATAGATGGCAGACTCTTGGCAAGTTTTGATTCTTGGGTCAAAGCAAAAGGTGCTCTGACCACCAATGCGGGGGGGGGGGGAGTGTAGGTCAAATGCTGCAGACAAAGTTGGCTGTTCACTCAACAGTCATACCTCTTTCTTCTCTGCCAACAGGACCCTAATTGTGGCATGTGTCCAGCACCAGGAAAGACCATGACTGATAAACCAATCATGACAATCTCATTCCCCAATGCCAGAAGGCAAATGATGCTGTTGAAGACAGCAAGTCCCAAGGGGAAAACCACATGGGGACTTCTGGGAAAAACTTACCCTCCTAAAAGAGAACAGCAAACAGAAGAGACCCCTCTGTTTATTCCTGTCCCTCTTCCTGCTCAGCATTGTGCTACATAAGAATATGACATTATACTTAAAGTTTCAGCAGCCATCTTGCATTCATGAGGGAAGTCATTCACAAAACACTGAGATGGCAGTGAGGGAAGGCAGAAAGGGGCTGGATACTCCATTACAACACTGATCCTCTACTACAGGCTTTCTATCACCCATCTACATACTTCTAACGGGAGATACATGTCTTTACTTTGTAAGCACAGTCACTTGGATTTTCTGTTATTTGCTGATATAACAGGGTAACATTTTTCTTGTCAAGGTGAACACTGGCTCAAGGACTGAACAGGGCCTGAACTCTGAGGGGTCTATCATGGCTCTTGGCTGTGAGAAGGTAGAAGAGCCAAGTGCGCAGGGGCCACTGCTCCCAGGCATTGCCAAAATAAACCCACAGTGTGGGATGTCCCAAGTGCAATGGAACCTGCTGCTGTGATGGTTTCCCACCACAGGCTGGGAATGAGACATTTCTGAATCTGAGTTCTAAGATATACTTTGTGGGTGTCCAAAATCCAGGAACTACTTATTTCAAGTCAACTTGCAGTGCCCTTGGGGTCCTGATTTAAAATTTATTTCACATGGTTGTGTTTATTGGCCTTTTGACTGTCAAGAAAAGAGACTATTACTTCATACAGGAATTTTAAAAGAGAAGTGAATATTTTTAAAGTCATTCTTGGCAAAAGTGCCAAATAAGAAAGTAGAGCCTAAATATCCCACTGAGAAAAACTACCAAGACATAAAATAATGTGCCACAGATAATGCCATCAAAGCAAACTTGCTGGAAGACAAGGTACTTTTCAAATGTCATAATCACCTTTCTTAAATGAATTGGTTTTAGTAGCTATATTTAAAACACAAACAGAATTTAATCTTGTTTCTTATGCTGAGAAAGTCTAGAGACTATTAACCCTGAAATATATATTGAATATTCTTGCAAATAAGTAACAAGTTTATATCTCATAGCTTTTCTTTCTTTGCAGGAGCTCTTTAGCTATTACAAAGGAAGTAGAATAAATGTTATTAACAATTTAAAAAATAACCAACATCATTTACATTCCCATATGTGTTTTATGGCTTATAGCAGACCCTTGGACCAAACCTGACCTACCATCTGTTTCTGTAAATAAAGTTTTATTGGAACAAAGTAACTTTCATCCATTTGTGTACTGTCTATGGCTGCTTTTGTGCTACAGCAGCAGAGTTGCGTAGTTGCTACAGAGACTATAAGGTCCTCAAAGCCTAAAATATTTACTATCCAGGCCTTTACTAAAAAACTTAGCTGACCTCTGGTTTAGAGTAATAGTTATTCTTTTCCCTAAATTGACAGATAATGTTCATTTTGACAATGCCCCCACATCTTGTAGAGTGGTAAAGCACTACAGTAATTCCATAGTTCCTTAACCATTAATAGTGATTTCTAGGTTATTTGTGGACTGTGGCACAGAAAAGATAGGCTATGGGTTACATACAATTTCCTGGTCCTGACTCTAATGCCACCCTTTTCTCTTCATTCAACACAAATCACAATGCAAGAGAGAGTCACACTGGAGTATTAACACGGAAGGATGATGATACGACCATTAAAGGATATGACTGAAGGGAAACATCCTAATTTATGAAAACAGCACACAGTTTGCAAACTTCCGAAGCCTAACAATCATTCATAAAAATCACTGCAACACACTTACAATTTATTGCAATACCCCAGTGGGCCTAATACCATGGTTGAGAATCACTAACTTAAATTAGTCATTTTACAGAAACACATACAACTGATATGAAGATTTATTTATTCCGCCATCCTTTCAACTTATGAGTATCATTTGTGAGTAAGGTCTGTGCTAAGCATTCTGGATACAAAGACGCCCTGAAGATACTAAAGATGCAATCTTGGCTCTTAAGGAAATGCAGGCCAGGAGCAGTGGGTCACACCTGCAATCCTAGCACTTAGGGAGGCTGAGGCAAGAGGACTGATTGAGTTCAGGAATTCAAGATCAGCCTGGGCAACACAGTAAGACCTCATCTCTATAAGAAAAATAAAAAAAGAAACATGCACTTCAAGAGGACAGGAAATAATATCAATAGATTATTGCTATTTTGAGGGAAACAAAGAAAAAGTAGTATCAACAAGAGCTTCGAGAAGCAGCATTTGAACTGGGCCTCAGATATGGATAGAATTTGAACTATCAATGATGGAAGACCACTTAGGGGAGAGAAGTCTAGAGGACCTGAGGGTCATTGAAATTGATATACTTCATCCAATCTCACAGACAAATATTAGAATTAGGACAAGAAAACAGGTATTCAATGTGAGCATTTTTCAAAAGCAAGGCATTTGAAATATACTAAACGGTGGAAATCTAAAAGTATGAGAGATAATGTTATTTTTAAATTTTTAAACCTTCTACTTAATAAGGGGAGGGGAGGGTTGTTATATAAACTATACTGGGAAAGAGTATCTGCATTAGAAAAAGGAATCTGAAACCAGGCCATACGAAATCAACTAACCAACAACAACAAAAGTTCCACCACTGCCAAGAGTCAAAAAAGATCTGAATATCTGAGAGTAAACTAGAATCACCATTAGTTTATCTAATAAAATTATACCAATTCAGGGTGATTAAACCTAAAATTCAGGGTGACTCTAATTTTCTGTGACTCGGCTCATTTTCCAGTTGGGGATGTCTCTTTCAGTATAGTCTTTTATATTTTCTCAGGTACTTGATCTTTAGCAGAAATAATGATTTAAGACCTTATTTCCATGAAATCCTTGTGTTTAGATAATGTCAATTCTTTTCCTTCTAACTGCCAAGTAAATTTAATTTGAACACTTAAATGGTATAAATTTGTCTAACCCTAGGGGAAAAAAAATGACAAAAGTAGTGTTGCTGGTGTTAAGTAGGACAAGTCAAATAGGGGAGGAAGTAGACAGGGTATTATGCTGTGGTTTCATTCTACTTAGTATACAATTTATACTGAAGAGTAACTAAAGACCTTCAGTATTCATCTCAAAATGGAGGTGGTTTGGTAGTCTGGTTACTATTATCCTGTGTTGAATTGTTCTTATTGAAACACGAGGAGATACGTTGAAGGCTGTCAACCACCACTTAGTCAATCATGAGGGGCCTTGAGCCTTTCCAAATATACATCAGGTTATAGTAACATACATGGAATCAGGGCATTGTACAATTATGATGACATGTACAATGTATCATGTGATCATAACCTAGGGATGTCTTCATTATTTACATATATACAAAAATATCCCTTATTTCCAAAATGGAAGAATCAAAGTATGAAGGAAAAGTCATATTCAGTGTTGGTGTGCCCTTTTTCTGTGCGTTTGCCAGTGTTTTCTGGAATCCAGACCAAGTTGCAAACACTTCTGAATTTAGTGAAAACTACCTACATTATTTCCCACTATATTTTGCTATAAATATTCCCTTCAGTTAAATCAATATATAGATTATTTGACTATTTTTGATTATTTGACTTATGATTTTTTGACTTTATTGATGGTGTGAAAGCAATACACATTCTGTAGAAACTGTACTTCAAGTACCCATATGATCATTATACTTTCACTTTCAGTACAGTATTCAATAAATTACACGAGGTATTCAACACTTTATAGGCTTTGTGTTAGATGATTTGGCCCATTCATAGACTAATGTAAGTGTTCTGAACACATTTAAGGTAAGCTAGGCTAAGCTATGATGTTTGGTAGATTAAATGTATTAAATGCATTTTTTTACTTATGATGTTTTCCAGTGAAGACAGGTTTATCCAAATGAACCCTCATTATAAGATGGGAAGCATCTATATAGAAACTCACTTCATTAAACCTTGGACTTTCCAGTTTTATGAGTGTGTTTATAGTAAGTGAGGCTGAGCACAAATGAAGAGGGAAGGCTATGAAACCACGTGACTTAGGGAAGTTCAGCTTTAACACTTACTAATTCTAAGGTCTTGTGTAAATTATTTAACCTCTTTGTATCTCATTATCCTTATATATATATATATATATATATATACAGCAGAAATAATAAGAAAAAAGTAACCTCCATCTCATAATGGATTTTGTGAGGATAAAACAAGTTAAGATACATAAAGTACTTTATCTTAAACAGTAAGTGCTCAATACTTGGTGTGATAATTACTACCATCATTGTCATCATCCCATTTGGAATTCCTCCTCCCTCCTCTCTGCTAAGTGAAATCTCTCCCTCAGGCCTCAAGTCATATACTCAACATGATCCCTCCTTTCCCTCTATTTGAACCCAGGTCATCAACTAATCAGTTGGCACTATTAATTTATGTGTAACTGTCATGGGTATAGGAATAGTTTTCTCATGTAGCCTGGAGACTTCTCGAGGATAAAGACTTGCATATTCTTTCCTTGCATGTAAAATGAATCTGATAAAATTATTGGTTAATGGTTACAGAAGTTAGATGGACATATCTAGATGTGAATGCACATGGCTCTCATTTTTAAACATTATTGATAGCAAACAACAAAGTAGTAGTATCAAGTGAAAAAGAAAAGAGTTTCTAGTTCTAGACTGGCTACTAAACAAGTTAACATTCTTTGAGGTTCAGAGAGGTTAAATTACTTGCCATATTCCTGATCTACAAAGTGGTAGGTCATGCATAATGAACATTTGTATATCTAACCCTGAATTGTATCCCACATCTTTAAAAGAAAAAAGTTAAAAGAAAAAAATAAATCCTAAAAAACAAAGCAAAAAAAGTCATCGGTCAGAATGAATGAGTTTTAAGGTTCCAGCTAGGCCTTGTTGGTTGCTCAGTCAAGAACCTTCGATCACATGATTATATCATTAGCTGTAGAAAAAACTTTCAATAAAACCCAGCATCCCTTCTTGATAAAAACCTTTGAACACCTAGGCATTGAGGGAACATACTTAAAAATAGTCGGAGCCATCTATGATAAACCCACAGACAACATATGGCTAAATGGACAAAACTTGGAAGCATTTCCCCTGAAAACTGGAACAAGACAAGGCTGCCCACTTTTACTCCTCTTGTTCAACATGGTGTTGGAAGTCCCAGCTAGACCAATCAGACAAGAAAAGGAAATCAGGGGTATCCAAGTAGAGAAAGAGGAAGTCAAGCTATCCTTTGCTGATGATATGATTCTATACCTCAGAAATTCAAGAGAATCTGTCAAAAGCTTTCTTGCACTGATAAAGAACTTTGGCAAACTCTCAGGGTACAAAATCAATGTGCAAAAGATAGTAGCATTCTTATACACCAACAACAAACAGGCAGAGAAACAAATAAAAAGCATAATCCATTCACAATAGCCACAAAAGGAAGAAAGAAGGAAAGAAAGAAAGAAAGAAAGAAAGAAAGAAAGAAAGAAAGAAAGAAAGAAAGAAAGACCGACCTTGGCATCTTCCTAACCAAAGAAATAAAAGATCTTTACAATGAAAAATATAAAACATTGCTCAAAGAAATCAAAGATGACACACACACACAAAATGGAAAAATATTCCATGCCGATGGATTGGAAAAATCAACATTCTTAAGATGTCCATCCTACCAAAGGCAATCTACAGATTTAATGCAATACCCGTTAATAACCAGTATCATTCTTCTCAGACCTGGAAACAACAATACAGAAATGCATATGGAATCATAAACAACCATGAATAGCCAAAACAATCCTTAGCAAAAGAAACAAAGCGGGAGGTTATCACACTTCCAGACTTTAAACTTTATTATAAAGCTACAATAACCAAAACAGCCTGGTATTGGTACAAGAAGAGGCATATAGACCAAGAAGACAGGACAGAGATTCTGGAAGCAAAACCTCAATTTCTCAACCAACTCATCTTCAACAAAGCTTTCACTAACAACCACCGGGGAGAAGAGAACTTACTCAGTAAATGGTGCTGGGAAAACTGGCTGACCACATGCAGAAGATTAAAACAAGACCCCTACCTATCACCATATACAAAAGTCAACTCTAAATGGATCAAAGACCTAAATGTAAAATCTCAAACTATAAGAACCTTAGAAAATGCAGGAGACAGCCTTATGGAAATTGGAACTGGCAACCAATTCTTGACCAAAACCCCAAGTGCCCATGCCATAAGAGATAAGATAGACAAGTGGGACCTTATCAAACTGAAAAGCTTCTGGAAAGCAAAAGAAACCATCAAGAGAGCAGGGAGACAGCCTATAGACAGGGAAAAAATATTTGCCAACTATATATCTGACAAAGGCCTAACATCTAGAATCTACAAGGAACTTAAACACACCAAAAAGAAAGTAATGAGCAGCCCTATTAAAAATTGGGCAAAAGATATGAAAAGACAGTTCTCAAAATTTCAAAACAGATCTAGACTCTCTATTTTTCTCAAAGTGATCTTCTAATCCTTCATCCACAGGAATTATTTTAATAAATTCATTTTAGCACACTATTACTATGGACTCTTAGTTCTATGCATTTCTTTTAATGATTTCTTATTTTGTGCATCATGTTTCTATATCTAAACATTCTACTATGGCTATGCTTCATGATTTGGATAGATAAATTCTATTCCAGATCACAAAACTCTCATTGGTATAGACGTAGATAACACAGAACTGTAAACCCACCATAGATGCTCTAATGCCTGCCACTGAAAGCGCTGTGGCAAGACTCAGCCTGCTCCTTTCCCTCCTTCATGTTGCAGATGAGGAAACTGAGGTACAAGAAGGCAAAAGGCCTGGGCAAAGGGGACATAGTGAGCTGATGGTATCGCAGAAGGCAGGTAACTGTGTTAGTCTGGTGGGAGAGGGAATCAGAATGACAGTAATTGTAACAACAACAGCTTGCATTCATCCTGGGTCTAAAACAGGGCAGAAACTATTCTAGGTTCTTCATCTGTTTAATTCATTTAACTTTCACTAGAACACTCAAAGAGGTTAAGTACCATCATTATTGCCTTGTTATAAATAAGAAACTGAGTCAAAGAAAGGTTAAGTACTTATCCAAGGTTAACCAATGCTGAATGTACATGCAATCATCAAGCAGCCATTTCTTGTCCCCTATCACTACACAGTCATGGAATGATGTTTCCTGAATGACCATTCTTGGTAGGTCAGTGGCTTAAACTGGGATAAAACTAATAAATGCAACGGATTTCTTAGATCTTGATTTTCTTCATAACCCGTCTGTAGTTAGAGCACAAAGGATAGTCTGAATTTCAAAGAGAGGCCAATGCTTCATTCCAAAATGTATACAAGCACAGTCCTTACACCATCGGGCTACCTGGTTTCCTAGATGCTAACAGCAGAGAAGAGAGAATGGGTGGAAGGTGGTGGGCAGCTGAGGGGTTAAGAGATAGGTATGATAGAGAAAAATCAGCTTCCCTCCCTACTTGTAGTCTCCTCTGGTTACCAACACTCAAGTCCCAGACAACATACCACAGTGGAGAAGAGATAGTGTGTGACCCAAGATGCCTTGTCTTACATTTGTACTGTAAGGGCTAGCATCATTTTCAAGGAACCATCACTTTATTTCTTGCTTGAAAGCAGAACTTGCCAACTTAAAGTAGCTATTTTGGGGGATTTCATGGTACTTTCAAGCAAACAACTCTTCATAGGGACTGAGGACACAAGCACAGAAAGCTAAAATGGCCTTTAGAGGTCATCTTGTCCAGGCATGTTCAGGGGTTGCAGAGTGAACTGGGTTAAGGCCTAGAGAAGTTCAGCAGCTCATCCTAGCTCCAGCTGCCCCAGAGCCAACCAATGTTTCTTACTGTGTCACTGCTATGTGGGGAAGAATGAGAGGGAAAACTCTCTGTCCTAAAGTGGAAGGCAAATGTGGAATGGGCACAGATTTGAGTTTGGGCTTCTTTACATATGCTCAGGGGGCTTGAGCATGTTCCCCAATATGAAACACAAGTCAGATAGCGAAGAGATCTAATCAGCTGCTGAACCACACAAACTTCTCTTACGGGTCTTGTCTGACTTATGCTGGGAGAATGTCCAAGACTGGGCAACTCTAGGGCCAGGCTAAAGACCTTGCAGCTCAGCCCAGACACAGAAGTGGCAGGATCAGCCTGAGTCTCAAACTGCTCAGCCAGCCTGACAGCTTAACACAGCCAGAGCAGACAGCATCCAAAATGGGCAAAGGTAGGGAACTGGCAGGGCCTTCCTCTGATCAGATTGTTCAACAGCCTCTGAGCTGGCTGCCCTGGCCCTGGCCCTGGCCCTGGCCCCAGGCCCGGTCCCAGCCCCAGCCCTGCTGCCCTGAGCCAGGGCTCTCGTACTAGTGCAGGCCTCGAACAGCCGCCCTACACAGCCTAGATTTCCTGGCACTGCATCGAAGTCAATCTTGCCTACAGCTGTCAGCGGCACAGTCTGTTTGATGCCGCACAAATGGCAATGATTCAGTCATTCCGGTGATGCTTCCAGGGCAATGTTCTTGGGCATAAGGAAAAAGAGAATCCCCTTGGGGTGCTGGAGGCAGTGGGCTCCACTGCCAGCAGGCTAGCTCATCGTCATCTAAACACCATCAAAAGTCTGCCAGGGGTGTTTTTGTTGAAACCTGGCAGTTGAATGGCCCCTGACATTTGACTTGGGATCATCCAGGTGACCTATTAAGTGAGATGCACTCTTGACGGCTGACCTTAGTGAATGTGACGGCAAGCTCACTGCTGCTCTAAATAATAAAAATTCTTCCTGACATTATGTAGGCAAAAAGGGAAATGGCCCCTTTGGTGAAACCCCATGGACTTTGCCTTAACCTCACTGCAGAGGGCTGCTGTTGCAAAGGCTGGTATTTGCCTGCAATCTTTCCCTGGGAAGTAATTAGTTTCCATTTAGAGGGATGACAAATTGATCAGGCAGGAGTCGCACTGAGCTCTGAATTGAAGCTAAACTGTGATGGCTGTGGCTCTGGCAAGTCAGGTTTGTAGGTCTGTCGATGCATTTTACAGTTTCAAAATTCAATCACCCAACAGCAGGAGAGGAAAGACACTGCTCTGAAAAGAGAACCAAAGCCTGCATTTCCTTCTGCAAGTTCATTATCGCCTCGCTAAAGCATGACGGTGGTGTGAAATGGGTTAGACGCACGGATGCCTCTGTTAACGGCCAAAAAAAAAAAAAAAGTCGCACATCATTAGGAATGGAATAAACGATACTGAGGCACAGAGCAGAAATGATTTGATTAGTAATTTCCAGTTTTGAAAAGACCTGGAAAAGTACCAAATGACTATACAGAAGGTGTGATGGAGTTCTTAATTGCTATAACTGCTCTGGGAGACTTGATGATTTGTGACATAGAATACAGCACAGTACGCTAACACTAATAACCGTTAATTAAATGCAGCAATGATATACTCTCAAAATGCACATACAAGTTACCATAATTTCTAGATTAAAAGCTGCACTGTCAGAAGCCAAAGGCAGAGAAAGGTGGAAGGAGCAAGAGACATCTTTCTTGCCTCGTGAGCAGGCCCCATGGTCTACCCAGAACAGAGAGGCCAGAAAACACGATGGGAAAAAAACACACTTAGCTGGAAAATGTGAAATGGTTCCTGAATGAAGCTGCCCCTCTGGAGGGAGAGTTATTAATTCTGAAAGGCTGTTGCTGTACCAGACCATCTGGCGTGTGTGGAGAGTTCAGTGGCTGGTGCAGCTTCCGGTTGGATATGCTTTGCCCCCCGTGACATTTCTCACTTGAACTGTTATGATGCCAGGTCAGAGATGTTCGGGGGGGAAAGAGGGAAGAGAGGGACCTGGTGAGGTCCTGGGGTTCTGCAGAGCTGTAGGTGATCTCCTTTTCATGTCCAGCTCCTAATGAATGAGAGGAGGTTAGAAGGGTTGATAGGGGTGGGAGGGTGGGAGTAAGTCACATGAAAGCCTCATTTGAATGGAAAATAAAAGAAGTCAATTAATATCCCTCCCTTTGGGTGAAGAATGCTTGTGAGCCTAAAGGAAGATGGAGGAAATGCTACAATTTCCAACTCAATTATCTTGGAAATGGCATAGAGAGAAAGCCGGGATAAATAGAGAAAAACAGATAATTCAAATGCTCCTTTTTAGGCCATGGCCTTTACTTTCTCCTTTAGCTATTACTAAAGACACCAGCCTTTAGAAAATACAAGAGACTGGACTCCTGGAGAGGTCAAGGAGCAAGAGAAATGCTTCTGGCCCATCCTTCAGCCAGGTCTATTGGGCACTCACTGGATGACAGAATTAAGCCAGACAAGGAATATGCTAGGGTAATATGTCACAAGATTATGTAACACTTTTGGGGATAAATGTTTCTTGAATGAGAAGGAAGAGGATACATTTAAAGGGAATAACTCTGGGAAGTTTCATGGAAGCAGTAGCAACTCAAGCAAATCTTGAATGAATTACAGGATCTGGACATGGTAACTCTTCAGATAAACAAGGAGAAGGGCCATTTGGTGGTGGTTGGGGGGAAAGCAAAGGGGGGAAGGGTGAGATTGAGAGGGTAAACAGCACAAATAAGTGCCCCAGAGTAGGCAAGTGAAATGTCAGCAGGGTACTTGGGAGAAGTCAAGTCAGCCTGAGTGCAAGACGGATGAACGGAAAAGTGAATGGAAGACAGTTTATGGAGAGCCGACAATGACGGTCATATGTGGTCATTTCTGTAGGAGAAGTGACAGAATCAGGACTCTGCCTTAGGATGATCAAACTAGAAGAATCTGTAGTTCCCTCTGATACTCTTGTCTCTTCAGGTATTTGCTCAAATGTTTCCTAAACAGAAAGTCTTCCCTAACCACCCTCTCCCCAAAACCACTCTTCTATCACTTAGACTTCCTTTATTTTTCTCTTAGCATTTATCACCATAGACATCATATTATACATTAATTTGTACCTTGTCTGTCCCCTCCACCTCCATTTCTATGAGTGACTTTATTTGGTTCATTGCTGAATTCAAAAACTTGGCAGTGGTACTCAATAACTACTTGTTGAATGAGTCAATGGATGGATGGAAGTCAATTGAAGGTGTGGTTCTCCAAGTTCAAAACAGCAGCATCAGCATCACCTAAGAACTGATTAGGAAGGCAAATGCTGAGGTCATACACCAGATCTATTGAAGCAGAAGCTTTGGGTGAGGCCCAGCAATCTGTGTTCTTTAAAATAAACTCTCCAGGTGATTTTAATTGATGCACACTTAGATTTGAGAACCACTAAAATTAGAGGATAAGCGAGATAAAGAGCCATTTAGGAAGTTAAAGCAGAGGCTGTTTGGGTAAAGGGAGGGCCAGACTGGTCCAATATTTTGAGTGGTAAAATACATAGTACTTAGCAAAGGAAAATCTGAGATCTGCTGATTTTGAACTTTGGTAACTGGCTGATTGTGAGTATGGGAGTAAAAAAAGGTTTGGATAGGATTGGGGAAAGAGAGAGATCAGAGATGATACATTTAATTAGTACTTGATAATAAAGCTATTACCTTGAATTTTAAAGGCAGTTTAGAAAAATCCCCAGATCCCTGTCTTAGGATACTGGTGGTTCTGTTTAAAATAAGGAAATCAGCATAGAACACATAGACTGGGGGGAAGATAAGCTCAGTTTGGCACACTTTTAATATTAGGTGCCCAAGAGACACATGGGCATCTTGTTGGCTGTAGGACATATGGGTCTGAAGTGCTATGAATAGGCTTGAGATAAAGATATAGTCAAGTATTATCATCATCCCCAAAGTGGTGAGAACCATGGGTATGGATAAAATCTTCGAGACAGTGAAAATAAAATCTTGGATTATGGCAAGGAATCACTGAAGGAGATCTTAGAGTTATTAAAGAGATAAGATGAAGACAAAGAGAGAGGAATATCACAATGCCAAAAACAAACAAACAATCCCACAAACAAACAAGAAGCGTAGTTGTAACACTTCAAATGCCCTTCAGGGTGGGTCTGGTGAGTGCAGGAGACAGTCTGCTGAACTTGCAGTAATCTCTGGCAAAGCCTGGGCTTGGTGGCTCAGCCTGTAATCCCAGCACTCTGGGAGGCTGAGGCAAGTGGATTGCCTGAGCCTGCGGGTTCAAGACCAGCTCAGACAACTTGGCGAGAACTTGTCTCTACGATAAATAAATAAAAATTAGTCAGGTGTGGTAATGCGTGCCTGTAGTTCCAACTACTTGGAAGGCTGAGGTGGAAGGACTGCCGGAGCCCAGCAGGTCGACGCTGGGTTGGCCATGAGCGTGCCATTGCACTCCAGCCTGGGTGATAGAGTGAGACTCCAATTAAAAAAAAAAAAAAACCTCTGGCAAGCAGAGATTACTGAGACCTCCGTGAGGATAGGTCAGTGTCATCAATGGGCAGAGACAAAGTCAGCGGCAATGAAAGGGATGACAAGTGAATGGGGCTAGAAACAAGCAGCTGGAGGAAAATCTAGGAGTAGAAGGGGGATGACTTTTTCATACTTTAGTAAGAGACAAGCATGTGTATGTGCTGAGAGGGAATAAAAATCACTGACAAGGTAGGATAGAATGGGATGTGGAACTCAGGTACACAAAACCTTGACTTTAGACAGGAAGAGTGACACCTCTTTTGCTGACAATGACCAATTACCTGGTCATCAATACGGACACAAGTAAGTGGGTCAACCAGGTAAGGCTAGGCAAAGTTGAGGCTTTGATGGAGGACATAATATAGTTTTGCTTCCAAGAATGTACATCTGATTGAGGACATAATTGAAAATAAATTCAAGACAAACTCTAGGAAATGCTGTAAAACTTTTAAAGACCTAATTGAAGACCTAAAAGTGAAAAACAAAACTATGACGCAAACAAAAGAAAATGTGAAGTGATCTTTGTGGACTAGGGATTGAGAAAGACTTATTAAACAAGAATTCCCCACCAGAACATAAGTGAGAGCAGAAAATGTATTAGTTTCACTATAGCAAAAAATAAGGTTCTTTTAACAAAGAGATCCATTACAGTTAGCTAATGGATAACAGATCAGAAGAAGATGCTTGAGTGTCTAGAAATAGCCAATGACCCATAGTTAAACTATACAAAAAATGCAAATCAACAAGATGTCAGAAAATCAGAAAATGGTCAACTCATTCCAACACTTTATAGATATCAAAATGGCAGAAACTAGAAAGAGAGATAACAGCAAGAAAGGGTAAGGACATATGGAAATTAGAACTCAAATGCACTGCAAATGGATGGTAAAATTCAGAATAATTCTGAAAAGCAATCTGCAATATTTGTTGAAATTAACTTGTATATTCTTTATGAGCCAGCAATGTCTCCTGGGATATATCACAGAGGAATTATTGCAGAATTTCATAAATGGATATATTACAAGGATTATTATAGTAAAAGTGTTCATCCTAGGGGAAAGTTAGGGGCAACCTTAGGTACCCATTACTAGGGGAACGTGTACTATGGCATACTAAGCATCACCGAGAAGTGACAAACTACATGTGCACCTAGCAGTGTGGACAGATCTTAAGAATGTAATGTGGAGTACAAGAAAAAGAAGATTTATAGCACCTTACCACTTATGCAAACTAAACACACCACAGAATAACACCATCTACTTGACAGTATTACATATCAAGCATATATATGGGTGTCTGAGGGTGGGGTAGCAGACTGGAATAAAGGGAAAAAATTAAGAGAGGCCTCCCACAGATCCAGGATGACATTGTGCTCTGAACTGAAGAGTCTGATTAATTCAATTACCAGGTCCTAAAGCTCATATTTATATTTATTTGTAAAAAAATAATAAAAAAGATTTACGGGAGACATTCATTTCAAGCAGGGGGTCTGATAAGTCTTCCTGAGGTGGTGGATCCTAAAGCTCAAGTTTGTATTTCTTTATAAAACAATAATAAAAGATTTGTGGGAGAGATTCATTTTAAGCAGGGGTGTGACAAATCTTCCTTAGGTGGTAGGGTTCATGTTGCATCTTGACAGATGGGAACTGGTCTTCAATTTACAAAGGTAAAGAGTATTCTGAGCCAGGGGAACAGCTTAAAGAGAGATGGGAACATTCTGGGTGTGAGTGGAAACATCTAATGGACTAGTGTGGCTGGAGCCAGGTGAACTAGAGCAACTGGGAGGTGAACGAGGGAAAAAAAGAATCGAGTATGACTTTGAATGGTAGGCCTGGGAGGCAAGAAATGATGCGGCCACACTGGCTGCTGTGTGGAAGGTCAGGATCAGAAACCTAGGAGCCTAGGAGATGAGACTAGAAGCTACTGCAGCAAAATGGGCAAGATGATGACAACACGGGCTCTAGCAACGAAAAGCTGAGGTTCCATGGCCTGCCTGGTAGACACCAACAAAATTCCAAGGTAGCAGTGCTATGGCTACCATCATCAGAGTTTAATGATGACTTTCTCCAAAAACAAACTGTCATTGTGACCGGTGGAGAAATGTTTTACTGTTCTAGGCCCACACTCCTAGACAAGGGAACCAAGCCTTCTTTCAGTCCTCACCCACAAGCACCGCTAGTATCAATGAAAGCCCCACTGTCTCTTATACACACACACACACACACACACACACACACACACACACACACATACACACACACACGTTCCAAACTAATCAGAGAACTAAATAGTATTTTACCCTAGAGCATCCTGGGATTTCTGTGTCTACTTCCAATTTCTATTAACCTAGCATGTCAGTGCCCAGATCTTATGAAGGGTTGTTTTTAGGGTTTTTTTCCTCCCCCTGTGGGTTTATTTTTCAGAGGATGGCTCAACTTCTTCTAAATGAGTCAAGTGTTGGGGTTCTGACTCTTTCCCTTGAGAGAATTGTAACTGCTAGAAAAAGTTTCCTGTTTCATCCTAGCCTGTCTTCCTACTATCCGGGCCACCATCAACCATTTATTTTTCTTACAAGCACCAAGAAAATGTTTTAAAGTATATTTTCTAAAGAGATGAATGTCATGAGACATATACATCCACGTACTGTATACATCACAGCCTCCCCAAGAAAGAGACCACAGAGATCCCCAAGACACCAAAATGCATCCCATGGGATTAAATCTGCTCCACGTTAGAGTATAAACATCCTTTTTTTTCTTTCTTGCCTGACAGCCTTAATCCCTTAAAAAGATTCAGCCATCATTACAGGAAAGGACATAACTTAATGTTTTCAAATTTTCCTCTAAAACACAAGAAAGCTAATCAGAAGAGTACAACAGAAACTCTGAAACGTGTCACCTGTGATCACACAAACAGTACTGAACTTAGTCTTGTGGTCCCATCAGAAATGGAATGGAGGTGTTTCCTCCCTTTTGACTCCCAATAGGGAAACCGAGGCAAGTAAATGTAAGGGGGCACACTAAAGGTGGCTAAGACAGACCTAGTGGTCTGTCTGCAAAGTCCAAGTGGTGATGACTGCTTCCTTATTTCTTCTGAGCCAGTCTTAGAAGAGAGAAGAAAAGGTTTCAATTCTCCTGGGGTCAGCTCATTTGCTCCCAACTCAAAAGCAATTACCTAGTCCCTTATTGCTGCTGAGAAAATAATATTTTATTTGGTTTTATCTGAAAAACAGATTTTTTATTTTCTTCC
The DNA here is from genome assembly GCF_000164805.1 of Carlito syrichta. Classification (NCBI taxonomy): domain Eukaryota; kingdom Metazoa; phylum Chordata; class Mammalia; order Primates; family Tarsiidae; genus Carlito; species Carlito syrichta. The sequence goes on along the minus strand of NW_007249757.1, from coordinate 2,047,983 downwards.
CTCTAGTGAAAGGGCTATAAAAGAAACAAGAATTTTGGTGTGGTGGTGGCGGCGGCAGCAGGGAGTGGTAGTTGGGGGAGATGCATGAAAAATTATACTTTGACATATATTATGCATTTAATCTTTTGTGGCAACTTTTTTACATTTGTAAGAGTTATGGATTTTAAAAGTCAGGGCTAAGATGGCTTAATGAGCATTCACCCCCCTGGAAGTAGAAGTAGGGTTGATGTGTGTTAGTCAGCTGTTAGCTTTATTGCCTCTCTTCTGTACTAAAAGTGACAAGTTGAACACATTATAGAGAGCTCAGATGTGTTATGCAGATGAAGCCTGCAGCAATATCTGCCTGCTCTCTATTATTTATGATGTCTATATAATACAATGGACTGAGATTTAAGCCATTGTGATGCAGTTTGTTTTCCAGGGTGCTAAAGTACAGCACATTTTACAGAGAATTGCATCTCTGTTACATATTAATCAAATCCATCTTACATGCAGCTCTTACACTGTAAACTAAAGGGAAAAAAAGATTAAAGCGCTTGGCTTTTCCTCAGCTGTCAAGGACTGGCAATAAAATAATAATAAGGGCTTCTAAATAATGTGTGTGTGACAGGCCTATGCTCGCTTGCACAGTCCTTTATGGAGGTTAACTACAAAATAAGTTCCAGTGAGTGATCGGGAACAGGCATGTGTGTAATACTGTAATGCCAATGATGGCATAATTCTTGAAAAGTTCATTTGCAGAAAATTCTCTGACTTGATGAGGCAAAGTTTGGCCTCCTGAATCATTCTGCCACGGTGTGTGGCATTTGCAGAGTTATTCTGAAGTTTACAATCCTCGCACTTTTGAACTTGCTTCAGCTGCAGTCCATTAAAAACTGAGAGCTCCATTCCCTGGTACCCAAGCTGGGGTTTACTGTTCAGGAAGTCATGGGAAAGTGGTTTTATGATGGGACACGTACAAAAGCTGCAGAGTTCTGTGGTTTGGGCAGGACTGAGTGGGGGTATTTTGTCTTTTAACGTGAAGGTGATCACCAAGGCTCACTCTTACTTTGGGTTTTGGGAGAAAGATGGATAACCTTGGTGATGAAAGTTTTCCCTCAAACCCTTCATCCTGTAAAGCATTGCCAGGGCACTCATAAGACTTTTGTGCTTTTATTTTAAACTCTACAGAATGCAGGTTACAAGAGTCACAGCTACTTCTCATTCCTTGGAAAGGAAAATGCCTGCATGTCAACCTGGGCCTAACTCACTTTTCAGCTCAGGGTAATTTCTAACAAAAGGAGAAAAGGCAAATTGCACTTGGAAGCACTCACTCAGTCTGCCAGTGAGTTAACAAAGAACCTGAATTTGTGCCCTTGCAGTTATCAGCAGATACAACACAGTGGTTTCAGAATCTGCCTATCTACCCAAAAGCTCAAAGTACAAGATTTACATTATTCCTTTGCCCACTATCCATACAAACCAACCCTCAAAATGCTCCTACTTAGGGAAATCGCTTAGCCTCTGTGGGGTCTGCTTTTCTTGCTCTAATGTGGGAAGACCAATGCCTACTTCTTCCTATCTCCTAAGGTCTCACCAAAAGGGGTTCTGGAATTATGGGTAACACTATATTCCTTCAGTTTCCTATATTCTTCAACTTTTCAAAAATGAACACCTGTTATCTGAATTATTAAAATTGTAGTGAATGTTATTTTTTAAATGCTTAGTTCAATTCATAAATCTAATAAGCACTTATTGAGTGCCCATGGTTTGCCAAAGCTCTGTGTCACTTATTTAGATCTTATATAACTCTGAATTTACAGCATTTATTCTGAGATAGAAGGGTGGTGGTATATCCAATGCACAGTGCTTTTCAATCCTATCTACACATTACAATTATTCAGAGAGTTTTACAGAAACATCAATGGCCAAGCTCCATATCAAACCAATGAACTCAGAATTTTAGTATTTTTGAAAGCTCCACAGGTGATGGTAAAGCCAGGCTGAGAACCTGTAAAAAGCATAATGGTTAAGAATATGAACTCCCAGTGAAATTCAAGGCCAATAGGAAATCAGCCTCAACTGGGTTAGATATCCTGCTCCACCAAGTTATTTAAACTTTGAGCCTAGTTTTATCTTGTATAAAACTGGGAAAAGACAATCTGTCTGACATAATACGGAGGGGTCACTTCTACCTGGAAATGACAGGTGCTCAATAAAATAATGATGCCATTTTATGTACAAAATACTCTAAGTTAAAAAGTACTTTTGTAGGCATCAATGTAATGTATCCTTACATAAATCATGGAGATCATATATGATTATTCCCATTTTATAAAAGAGGAAACTGGCTCAAAAAAGTTCAATATTTTTCACACTGGGCCTCTCAAAATGTACATGCAAGAGGAAGATTTTTGAACATAGGTCTCCTGATACTTACAGTTTTCACCTCACCATGGCTGCCACAACTGACAACTCTGTCAGTGGATATGATCCATCTAAATGATGGTCAAGATGGATGTATTGCTTTAGAGTAGTGGTTCTCAAAGCACACCAGCATCACATGAAGAGCTGATTACAATACAGATCACCCCAGAGTAGAACTGCTGGGCTCCAGCAATCCTTCCGCCTCAGCCTTCCAAATAGCTGGAACTGTAGGTGCACACTATCATGCCCAGCTGATGTTTTGATTTATTTTAAAGACGAGATCTTGCCAAGTTGCCCAGGTTGGTCTCAAACTTGTGGGCTCAGGCAATCCAATCGCCATGGCCTCCCAAAGTTTTGGGATTACAGGCTGAGACACAGAGTCTGACCTTGGCTATCTCTATTCCTGATCTTTCTGTTAAGTTGTCTGCTTCCTTTGGTGATATACCTGATGATTGCTCTACTGTCTTTTAAAATGCCCTGGGGCATAAATTGCTCAACAGTCTGATTTGATTAAACAGGAATAGATTTTGAGGCCATTCTTTGAAGTTTGTTTGGACCCCAGGAGGGCTCTTCTTAGCTGTCTCTTTTTCTAGTGGACATGAGCATGCCACTGCATTCCAGCCTGGGCAACACAGTGAGACTCCAACTCAAAAAAAAAGAGACGGTCAAAGAAATCTCTGTCAAAACCAGTCATCCCAGGGTGCACACGCCCACAACTGTGCCCTCTGAGAATTATGAAAGTGTTCTAAAAGTGACAGTGGTGAGGGAGGCAGAATTCTGTAAGTATACTGAAAACCATTGACTTGTACACCTTAGAATAAATTGTATATGTGAATTACATCTCAACAAAATCGTTACTATAATAATAATACAGAAAATAAATGACCTACATATTCATCTCAGTATTAGTTTATTAGTTCCTTAGGAAAGGAAAGAACAATACAAACAAAACTAAATGACCTGAATAACAGAAAATACAATGACATCAATTAATAAATTGATTTTTGATGGTCAAAAAAAAACAACAATAATACAGATCACCGTGTCCCATTCCTTCCATTTTGTAGGTCTGGGTTGGGATGCAATAATTTGTATTTCCAACAAGTTCCCAGATGTTGATGCTGCAGGAGCCACACTTTGAGAATACACTGACTTAGAGTTTGTGAAAGGAGGTGAAGCTATCATTTCACACTCTACCTGGACCACCTACTTGTGATACAGCTTCATTCATCCTTCTCTGCCATAATATTGCCTACTAGCCTAGGCCAGATGTCACTGTTTGGTCTCTTCCTTCAGAATTTGAGTGAAGACCTGCTGGAGACATAAAAGACCCAAGTCTACTTGGCCAAATCACTCCTTCCTCCAGAGAGCTGTCGATCCCCTGGCATGATCCCTACGGAGAGCAGTCCAACCTGATTTCATGCCAGAGGCAAACGTACTCATGGAGGCAGCACAACCAATACTTCTCTACTGCTTGGATGTCATTTCCAGACTAACTGGCTGAAAGGTACTCCCTTCCGTCCTCCGGGCACATCATCAATGGCTCAATAAAGTCTCTCCAGGGTCCATCTTGGGGTAGAGTCATTTAAGAGCATGAATAGATCCTTCAGACTATAGTCATTTTAGGCAGAGAAGTTAAAACTTGCCAACAGTGAAAGAACACAAATAACTTTTTCTAGAGGATTGAGAAATATTTTCCAGTAGGTGTCCTCAGTTTAATAGTTGAATAATGCTCTTCTCATCTCCTTCTTTCCCACCAATAACCTCATCCATTCCTATCCCAAGTACAGAGAGACGTGTACACAATATAGGACTTATTGTCACCCTTTTCCTACATAGAAAGCCCATGTCAGGCCACGCCAAGGAGGGGAATGACCCCACTAAGAGCTTTTACAACCCATTACATTTCCCTCTCTGTGCATGCCTCACCCAAATATGCTCAGGGAGAGCTTAGGAACCCAGGCCTTCAGGTCCTCAGATAATTGTCCTTGAAGGTCTGAGATAGGCTGTGAGGAGGGGCTAGTGTCTTACCACGGTTCTGAGGGCATGCAGGAGCTAACTTATCTTTTCTAAAAGGCAGCACAATTTCCTAAGAGAAGCCTGATTGCCATAAAGCCTTCTGCCTTCATTACGTTCAGAAGGCCTCACTAGCAGCCAAGGAGGTAAGTCACAACGTTGGGAGGACACATAGAAGAAACTGTCATGTCCTAGAAAGGGCCCATACCTTTGTGGTACAGACATGAAGAAGAGCTCAAGTAGGTTGCCCTGTTGAGTAATGCCTGGCTAGCCCACAGCAGAAGCCAACCTATAAAATAGCATGAAAGACACCCAGGTACTATTAATTTTTTTGGAAAGTGGAATTCATGAGGTACTTAGATCTTGGAATCACCCTCTTAAAGAGTTGAATAAGACTGCAAAGGTCACTAAGTCCTATCTCCCTCTTTACAGATGATGAGGGAGGGATTGAGGCTCTAGGACTCATTCGAGGGTTCTCAGAAGGAGATCAGCAGCCAGGTGCCAAGTCTGCTGACCCCAAGCCACAACACTAAGCTACTCAGAGACCAAGAATGTCTAGAGGGCAAACAGGGTTTCTGTAATATGCAGCTCAAAATCTGCCTTTGCATACTTTCTTTATCTCACTCTCTTAACCTTTTTGAGAAGAAGCTGCAGTTACCCCTATTTTACAGATGAGGAAGTCTGAGGCTCAGAAGAGCCCAATAGCTGGCTAAGGTCACCACGCTGAATAAGATGGGATGAAGGATGTGGGCCTGAATCAACATGGTCATATTTCTAGCCTGGTGCTCTTTATCTTCATCATAGTTATCCCTCCTTGACACTGAGGCAGGAAAGATCTTGTGTGTGAACAGAAAGACACACTGGATGACAAAGATAATGGGGCCAGGCCAAAATCTCTGAAATTCACACACTCTATGGGTCACAGAATTGTTTGTGCAGTTTAAGCCCAAAGGTCTTCCTCAAGCATACAAAGTCATTACCAAAGCTGGGCTCACCAAACAGCAAATGGGGGATAAAAGGTGGATCTGTAGAAAATGAAATTCCCAAGACACTCAACATTTTGGATCAAACACCACACTTGGTGGCCAAGCAGGCACAAAGTACCTCAAGTTTTTTGTGCTGGCTATTCCCTCTACCTCTGCAGGGCTCACTCCCTCACCTCCTTCAAGTCTTGGCCTACATGTTCCTTTTGCATTGAGGTCTACTCTGACCTTCTATTTCAAATGGCATTCTCCCACTCCAGTACTCCAACCCCTTGCAACAGATTCCATTTTAATCATTGATTATGCTTACTATCTCTCTCTTACCACTAGAAGGTGAGCTCCAGGAGGGCAGGGACCTTTTGCCTGTTTTGTTCATTGATGAAGTATCGAGTATCTAGAATACTCCTGACAACCACCATCCTTCACCTAGATCCAACAATTATTCACATTGTGCCACATTTGCTTTATCTGTGTGTCTCTCTCTGTGCGTATTTCTTTTTGCTAAACCATCTTAAAGTTAAGGAAAGCATGAACTTCCTAGAAAAAGAACATTACCACACCCAGAAATTTCAACTGATGCATTAATCTAACATATTGCTAACATTCATATTTCTCCGCTGTCCCCAAAATATCCGTTATAATATGCTTTTTAAAATTTTAGAGATAGGGTACAATCACCCTATGTGTAAAATGTTTCTTTAGCTGCCTTTAGAGTAGCTCAATAAATATTTGATGGATGAATGAATCGACGTACTATGCTGTGGAGAATCCTCTAGCAATCTGTTCCCCGAGACCGAGGGAGGAGTGGGTGGGACTCTCACTGTGATTTTGCTCTACATTTTTCTCTGCCGCATTAGGTTCCTCTGAGACAGTCACAGGAGATGTGTTTCACAGCTCAGCCCCACGAGGTTCCCTGGACAGTCACTGTCTTGGCATTCACCCCATGAGGGAAGGATGCTGCTCCTGGAGCCCTCACCCCATGTGGGTTTCCATTATCTTCCAATATCAACTTTTCTTTTTCAAAGTATGGGGCTTTCTTGGCTCCCATCTTCTTGTATAAATACAGAGGAAAAAAAATGTATGGTCTGGCTGGTAGAAACCTTACAGTCCAGCTTTAAACTGCCTGTAGGGGCAGGGGGACACTGGTTGCGTGAAGGAGGGATGTTTCACGTCACCAATGGAGCTATGTGCCCTTGGCAGCCTATAGAAGTCTGTTTGCTCCATAAAAGCCAACCATGGCTATTATGATTCCATTAATGGTATGAGTGGCAGGATGCTCAAAAAACACAGGAAAACTATGCTCAGAGAGAGGGCAGGAGGGAGAACCCAAGAGAGACATAAAAAGGCAATAGGATTTAGAAAGCACTCTTAGAAGAGAAGGGCAATGATGACTGAAGTGGAGAGGAATGGAAGACGGGGGCACATGGAAGTGGGGAGGCGAGATTGAGGCAGAGACGAGGGCAAGGTAAGGAGGGAGTTAGAGCCTCAGATTAACAGGGACCTGTGTGGCTCAGTGGGGAGACTTATGTGCCAGCAGACAGCAATCCCAGGACCAGACAGGAGGGAAGGGGCTGAAGAAGTCAGAGAGCAAAGTTAGGAAACTAGAATCTGCCCTCCACTCACTTTCATGTTGAATGAATGAGGGCCAAGGGGTTTAATTAGAAACCAGCAGGGCTTCCCTTGTTCTCCTTTGTGAAATCTTGGCCCATGGTTATGGACCAAGAGGAAACCAAATCCCTTGGCTGCCTTCACTGGGGCCTCCTTCCTGCCTTCTGCTCCTCTCTTAATGCTCTGCACTAATTATTGCCTCACCACCATCCTAACGATGAATGCTTTCAATTGCTTTCAAGTATGGGTACATGTTTTGAAGCATTTACCTAGCAACTTCTTCTTGCCCTGCTTCTGCCCCCTTTCCAGTATCATTCGAGCCTTGAGTTGGTTACAACCTCCACTGTGGATACTGACCATCTAATTTCATAGTCTCCTAGGAGCTCTAAATCCAGCCCCCTCTGACCTGCCAGCGGGAGAGATGACCTCACATTTGTCCTGCTTATCACTTATAATAACCATTAGGGACAATGGCAGTCACTCACACCTGCTGCCCACTAGGACGGCAGATCGGGTCTCCACAGGAGGCCAGAGATGCAAATCTCCTTGTCCTTTTCATCACAGCCTCCCTCGCAGGCATTCTCCCCTATGGTCACACCACCAAACCAAGGGATATGGGAGAACTCAGCCAAGTAGGCAGAGTGTGCCCTGCCCCCGAGCAAGTTAGCAGACACTGGTCCAGGACTAGAGATGTTCTCAAGCAGCAGTATCGATTCAAAGATATTTTGCTGTTAACCCTCTTGCTGCAGCCCAGCCAAGCACGCAAAGACTAAGGTTTGGGGTATGGGGCTGTAAGTGGTGCTGACTGTATTCTCTGCACAGCCATTTCTTTGTGAGGAGTGATTTTCTATAGCTTGGGCATTTTCATAGCTAACCTGTTGTCCCCGAATGGTGCCGAGAACACCTAGGACAGAACCTGTGGCTCTGGGGCCACTACTGACTCCTGGCACAGTGTTCTTCAGCCAGCACTTCAGGTTGTGACCACCCCCTCTTCCATGGTTAAGAAACCACTCGAGGAACTCGGAATTCCCTAAGCCGAACACTCCATTCGACTCTTCCTCCAAAATAAGATCCTTCCCACACAGCCCAGCGTGCCCAACACACACGCAGCCGTGCAGACACGCATGTGTACATGCCTCCCTGCCACCGAGTCGCCAGCCCCTGCCCTTGCGTTCTTTCTGAGGCAAGCCAACAGCCCGAGCAGCCAGCAGCAAGCTGGGCCCCAGCCCTGCTGTAAAGTATTAACTCATACTGAACACAGTTTGTCTCCGAGGACCCTCTTGGCCCCTTCGTCATCCTGTGCTGACATTTTAATCGTGCTTTTGTGGGAGCTGGCTGGCAGTTTGTCATCAGGAATGGCGCGGCGAGGGGCCAGAGCGGGTTGCTGGCTGTGGCTGCTGCTGAGGGAAGCAGCCCATTCTGACAGACTGAGCAATAATCTGAACTTACTGCGTCGAGCCTGTGGGACACCAGCCGGGCCGCTTTATCTTCTTCATTAAAGTGCGCTCAAAAAAAAAATCCATTTTCCTTTAAAGTCTCAGGAACAGATGGAGTAAAATTAATTGCGCCATTAAGTCCCGATAGACAATACCAGAGTGGTTTTCTTTCAACTGTGCATGTGTGTTACAAAGTGCTCTTCGTAAAAGGCAATTACTGCAACATTTGCCATAAAATAAAGGTTGCTTTAATGGGCAATAAACACAGGCTTCAAATTTTGTATGAAATGGGTCTCCAAAGGGCGCTGTTAGAGGCAGCTCAAAGGCACGACTGACTTTAGTATTTCTGCTCGGGCTTCAGCTCAGCTAGTTCCGAGAACAATGATTCCCCACCCTTGGATATATTCTGATAGAATTATGTATGTGATGTTCACTCACTGCATGGGCCTCTACAGCCAGATTTTTCTGGTCAGCAAATGGCAGGCTGCAGAGAAAGAGAGAGAGAGAGAGAAGAGAGGAGAGAGAAGAGAGGAGAGAGGAGAGGGGAGAGAGGGGGCCAGTGGCAAGTTCACTAAGGGTGTCCGGGGTATACCCACTGCCTAAGAAGAAGAAACCAGTTAAAGTGACAGGCCTTATTCATAGGGTTCGGAGAACACAATTTACTTGTTCTCTGCCTTCTAGGTCTGGTGAAGCTTTCTAGTTGATTCCTGGCAGCAGAGCTCAGTGAGAAATCCATATTTATGTATATTTAGAGCCATTTAGAACAGAGATTGGCAAAGAGGAGAAATAGGCTGTGCTTTACAACCAAGAAGAAAATGATGATGAAGGTCTGTCAGCAGACTGACGACCAGGCCTTCCAGCTAGAGCCCAGTACTCCACTCCTCTGAAGACAGTCGTGCAATACTGCTTGAGTGAACCCAGAAAGCATGATGGAATACAAAGCTCTAACAGCACAAGTGGAGGAAGCTGTCTTTTTTTGTGCCCGCTGCCCCTTTCCTCTGGAAAGCCTACATATAAATCTTGCCCTTTCACAATCCAAGCTGCTCAGACATGCTTGGATAGGGCAGGAATGCAAAGAAGACCAGAAATTCATTTCAATCCACTATATTTCTACATTTCAGTAATTACAAAGTTAGCATGACATATAAATGATCCATTAATTGAAATATGGACTACACCAACTCCAATATTTATGGTATAAATCCATATTTCATTAAACAAATCCAATAGGCAAATATATCAAGGAGAACATGAGAGCATTTTTATTTAAGTATGAGATCAAGAGTTAAAAAACCATTTTCTGTCCAAAATATAGACCCACAGCATAAAAAAAAAACCCCAAAAATCTGTTAGCAGATTTGGAATTAGGTGAGGTTGGTGAGACAGAGAAGCTGATAGCGATGAGAATTAACTTCAAGTAAATCCAGGGTCAGCTCACACAGTCAAGGGTGCCACTGGCCACCAGCTGCCATAATCTGAGAGGCTCCAGTCTCTGAGTTGCTGAGGAAGGCAGCAGGGAGAATGGGTTCAGCTTCATGGAGTGCTTTGGCTGCTCTGATCCAGGCAGGGCAGGCTTTTATCTGCGTTTTAAATAGAAGGGTTGGCTCGTACTGAGCAATCTACTCAACCTCTTCTTGCATCAAGGGGGTTCAGTTGCAAAGTGGCATCTGCAGAGGGTGATGTCTATGGCAGCACAGCAAACCCAACTGCCTCACAATGGATTTGAACCTGCCACTAGGTCCCGAGCACTTACCTGAGCCCATGTTCTCTTGGTGCTCATACAGTCACTGCCTTATATCCAGCTGGAATTCCCACTGCCTCCCATTGCCTGCCATCTCTCCTATGTTTCTCCAGCAACCCAGGTCAAAAACCTGGAAATGGTGCTTAATGCCTCCTTGTCCTTTATTCCTGCTATCCTGTTCTGAGGATCCCACCTCCGTGTCTCCAGTTTCTCTACTGCTGTCTTCTGACCCTGATCTTCTCATGTGAATGTAACAGCATCCTAACTGGTCTCCCTGCTCTAGCCTCGACCTCCTCTAATTGCCTCTCAAGATTACTGACCAAGGGCCTGGGCATGGTGGTGGGTGCCGATAATCCTAGTTACTCAGGAGGCTGAGACTGGAGGACAGTTTGAGGCCAGAAGTTTGAGACTAGCCTGGGCAACGAAGTAAGACATTGTCTCTAAAAAGAATTTAAAAAGATCTAAATATGGTGGCACATATGCCTTGTAGTTCCAACTACTGGAGAAGCTAAGGCAGGAGGACTGTCTGAGCCCCAGGAGTTTGAGGCTGCTGTGAGATAAGATGAAGCAACTGCACCCAAGCCTGGGTGACAGAGTGAGACCCCTAACTCTTAAACAAACAAGCAAGCAAACACACAACAAAAGGCAACTGACAAGTGGGCTACAATGAAAGTTCTTATGCACTACTTTTTATCCAGGAAAGTCCTGGTTATTAGATTTTGGGGGGCTGAAGAGATTAACAGCATAGTCTTTCACTCCCAAAGCATCCCAGTATCTATAATAAATTATACTCCTAGCTAAAAAGCATACCACATCCCTTCATCAATAACTCCTGCTACCTTCAAGGAAACTCAACAGTCCTTAAGCTTTAGGTCCAGGTTTTGTAGAGCCTGAACCTTATATAATTTAGGGGCCTTTAAGGGAAAAAAATGCAAAATAAAAATTATTATAAAATTGTATCTTAAATGTATTTTTGCAAATTAAAAAAGCAATAAACCCCAGCATGTGTCCATGCGAAGACATTCATAGACCCTACAAGGGTTTGGCGAGAGCCTGCTGAAGGAGGGACCCTGCAGCTGAGGTTTCAAGAACTTCATGAGAAATTCATCCCACTATGGCACATAAACAAGTTGTTTGTGATCTTGCCTCTGCCTAACTCTTCAGGCTGCCTCTTGACATTGTTCTGCCTGACCCTCAAAGTACTGCGAGGCCACACCCATGCCCTGTGCTTCAGCCACCACTGCCACTTACAGTTAGATCAATGAACCACCATCTTACACACCTCCATAACTGTGTAAAGGTAGGTATCAGCCAGGTAAAGGATGGGGGAAAGAATGTTCAGGCAAACTTCCATTCAACTTTTAGAGTTCAGTTCTAATGTCTTCAGGAAGCCTCTTTTGATGACTCCAAGCAAAGGTCACTATCCTTTCTTTGAAACTCCCATGACATTCTTATCACTTTTATCCCAGCCTTGATTGCACAGCACAGAAATTAATTGTCTTTTCCTCCACTGAGTACATAGCAGATGCTAAATACACATCTAATGAATGAATAAGCAGATCTGAGATCAGAGCATCCCTTTTCGCATTGCATGTGGAATCTCTGGTAAGGCTAGATGCTCAGCTTGGTACAGGATGGGGAATGACAGGAATTGGAGGCAGTCCTACACCCTACAATTCCAATCCTGCTCGCTCTGAACCAAGGCAGTTACCAAACTAGCGCAAATTGTAACTGAATGCTGGCAGGGATAGAATAATGAGCTGGTACTGATAAATACCCAAAGCCTTGGTCAGTAGTTATCAACTGTGCTTGCACTCTAAAAACAGCTGAGGAAATAAAAATTATTTCACTGCCTGTTATCTAGCCCCAGAGATTATTTTTTCTGTGGCAGGATCTAGCCCTAAAAAGCTCTTCAGGGCAACCCCCTCAGGTCCCCTCCCACTATGGGAGCTTTTCTGTCCTCTCAATCAATCCTGCTTCCTCAACTTTTTGGCCATCCATGTCCCTCATTCCTCCTGGGCAAGAGACAAAAACCTAAACCTGAAGAGCTGCGGAAGATCATGGGAGCCGAAGAGCCATGCACCCCACAGGCTGGCTTGTCAACTGACAGAGCCGGCTGAATTGGGAGAGCTGCAGGCAGAAGGTAAGACTCAGAAGCTGAGACACTTCTGGGGGCTGCAACACTCTCTCAGGGCTTGGCTTGCCAGCCCATTAGAGCCAACACTCCTGGGGCTAGGCTTGCCAGTCCATCAAATTGACCCTCTCTGGGGTTTGGCTGACCAACCCATTGAGCAGACATTCTGGAAGTCCAGGCTGACCTGAAAAATCTGTATCACAATGGGAGGCCCAAACTTTACCCATCCTGACTTGTACCCTACATCTTTAAAACAAAAAAGAAATTTTTAAAAAAGCTCTTTAGATGATTCTAGAGTTGAAAAATGATATTGCCAATACCATATTAGTTTAAAACCACCATTTAAAATACTTTTACTCACAACAGGATATGACCATAATTACCAACCTATCTGTAGTCACAACTATACATGGTTTATCATTTATCATGTTTATCACTCTTAATGAAAGAGGGCCTGCTGGTAGGTGTTCTTATAGAGGGGCATGACAGCTTAGCACATTCTTACCTTCTCATTAGTTTAGTCAACAATGCTCACTGGAAAAACACAAAAATAAGACTAGCTCTTATCCTCAGGAAGCTTACGATATTTTAAGTCAAATCACAATGCAAGTTGATAGTAAAAAAACATTCACAAGCTTGTAGTTAATCAAGTGTCATATGAGTGCTGGTGTTAAGTGCTTTGTGCAATGATGTCCCTCCATGGCAGAACTGTGGCTATTGAGAGTTCTGTGAGTCCCTAGATGTTGTACATGTGGAGGAAATAGCAACTCTAACAGCTACAAGTCAGGAAATAACTCCAAAGCCAAACTGAATACTAATTCCCTCATTCCTTCTATTTATTGCAGTAAATGTGCATTAAACACTTAACTACGTATTACACACAATGGTGGGTTCTAGATATACAGGGGAGCAGAAGACAGAGAGGACCCCTTAGTTTGATCGAGTATGTTACAAAAGAGACTCTGATTCATTATGCATCGATGTTCTTAATTGCCACTGTGGTTAGTGGCATAAAGGGAAAGTCCAGGGCCCTAGAATGCGAAAGATGATTGTAAGTCCGGGCCCACAGAGATCTCCTAGGAACACACGAGGTAATGTGCTCAACCTCAGGGGTGAGCCAAGCTGCTAGCTGTGAAGTGGAGTGTCAGGAACAGTCTTGAGAGGAAGCTGGTGAGCTGAGGGGAGCTCAGGCTTAGACTCCCTGCTGGACAAAATTCTCTTTCACTGGCAGAGAGATAACCTGTGGGGACTTACACAGTGCCATGCGCAGATGGGGTTTAATGAATGTGGTGATGATAATGATGATAATTATTCAAATCCTTTCCCATCTCTACACCCCAGGGAGGCCAATGTTGCCTTTGTCATCTGACTAAATTTGAGAGGTGACCCTCCTTCCTAAGTTTATCCTGTAATGCCTTCCCACACATGGTGTGGTGTTTCTCTACCTTCACATCACTCAACGCAGCATATGTTAACAGTGTGCTAGATGGTCAGGAGGGAATGAAAGAAAAATGATGTTGTCAGGAGGTCCCCGGGTCTTCCTGACATGTATGCCAGGGCCAGGAGCTGGGACTTGCCCAGGGACTATTTCATAACAGAAAATATAACGTGTGAGGACCAGATAATGAAGTATATGTTTGTTTATATTTCACCTCTTTAAGAAAAAAAATTTAAGGAGAATTAAAATAGAAAGATACACACAATAAGGTAATTAAAACTAAAATGGAAAATAAAATACCTGGTTAAGGAAAAGAAAGCAAAAATATAACCACAAGAGTTAATAAAGTCAATATAAACGAGCACGGAGTTTTGTGCATATGGGGCAAAATGCAAATAATGGGTCATGTCTCTTTCATTCACCATTGGAAGAAAGTCCCACAGTTCTTCCAGAGAGGCCCATACAGCCCAGGTATTATGCAATACTTGATGTGAATGGTCTACATGTTCAGTAATGGATGATTCTCATAGCACATGCAAGCTATCTTCACATTGATTTTTTAAAATTATCAATAAACCTAAGATATAAACATTAAAGTATACTCTATGAAAGATAATTCTATTGGGGAAGATAAGCTAATGCCATTCACGGATGTACTTCCTGGTAGTCTAGCTTGATGAAGGGAATATCCCGGATAAGAAGTACCTCTTTTGGCTGATCTGCAGGGAACATCACTTTTCTTGCCATTTCAGGAAAGAGCTGAAGAACAGCGGTTCAAAAGAAATAGCAGAAAACAATCTAAGGTGTTGCTCCTTTTTAAAATAGCGCTTAAAGGTTAATCCCTCTGAGTGTGGCGGCTCACGCCTCCAATCCCTGCACCTTGGGGGCAGAGGCGAGAGGACTGCCTGAATCCAGGGGTTTGAGACAGCCTGGGCAACTTGGTGAGACCTCGTCTCTACAATAAATCAAAGAAATCAGCCAGGTGTGGTGGCACACGCCTGTGGCTCCAGCTACTTGGAAGGCTGAGGTAGAAGGATTGCCTGAGCCTAACAGGTCGAGGTTGTGGTGGCCGTGACTGTACCACTGCACTCCAGTCTGGGTAACAGTGAGACTCCAATTCAATAAATAAATACATACATACATACATATATAAATACATAAGTATATAAATAAATTAAAAGGTTGATCCCTATATTTCGGATACCCAGCATAGCTGACATTGTGATAAGAAACAAAGCTGAGGAGCCTGGCCTGCATCCTTGCCAGATTGAAGGCTGTCCTTTCTCCACATGGTAGCAAATCTCTGGTGCACCTTTAGGAAAGTCAAGATTTCCCATAAGGAGTGGCTTTGAATCCACTGACCCCTGAACAAGTGATATGATGATACCATATCAGCATATCATAGTAGAACTTTCTGTGAATAAAATATTCTGTATTGTCCAATACAGTAGCCCCTGTCACATGTGGTTATCACACTCCTGAAATGTGACTACTGTTATCACTGAGGAGCTAATGTTTACATTTTATTTAGTATTAATTAATTTCAATTAAAATAGCCACATGTGGCTAGTGACTACTGCATTGGACAGAGCAACCCAAAAGATCTGAATCCCAGATATGAGCGGAGTCATCCTTACTTTGCAAAGTTCCATAACAGGCATTACGCGTAACCTACCACGGCTGCAGATAAATCTTCAGAGATGCTCTTGAGGGCCTCTCAAGATAAGTCAGAGTCCAAAGTCTCCTCCCAGGCACTTGAATAAACTGTTCTGCTAAATTAAACTATTTAGTATTGACCAAACAAGTTTTGGGGAATGTTTGCCAAACACAACAGTTGTGGCTTTGACATATCTGGGGTTGGGCCATGCTGACATTGAGTAACTATGAGGACCAAATGCTTTCCGAAGCCATTCCTAATTCCCATGTAATCCATGGTCATAAAACACCATCACACACAAGCAGCCACTTTCTTGCTAATTACTATGGCAGGAGGGCACACAGAGAGTTCATCAAAATGTGGTAATTAACTCCCACCTTTAATGGTCTAAAATAAAACACATCTCTATTTTCAACACCTGTGATTAAGATCTGACATGTCTGGATATCATTTTGGCCTACTCCTAACTCTCACAGTGGTAATAAAATACTGCCTTCACAATAGTATCAATGGCCAATGATTCAATGGTTAAGTTTAACCTTTTAGCTATGTTTGGTCCACAAAGAAGGAGGCCAATGAAAGATGTATGAAAGCTGCCAATGGTTCTGGACCCATTTTTCCATAAGTCAAAAGAGTATAACCATTACAAAAATGTTTAGAAATATGAGTTAAGTTTTGTCATAATTCATTAAAGCTGATTTCAGAAAAAAATTGCAAATCCTTTTCTAGTCTTTATTTAATAACAAATATAACTTTGGGTTACTAAAGAACATTCTTGGCAAGCATGAATGAAGAGATTATGGAGTAGAAGTCTGGTGATCCAAAGCTTTCAAGGAAGTCTGGGAGTTAGCAGGACTGCAGTATAACTGAGGGCCTGGGCAGTAACCGTGGGGATGACAGGAGCTATGGAAGCTGGCTAAACGCTGTGTTCTGCTCAGCAAGAATGTATTGCTTAAAGAACAACCAGAGCACTGACCAAAACAAATGCCAAGTCTAGATGGCAGAACAAGTTGAATACTCAGGAACAGAGGACAGTGACAGACCCTTGGAGTAGGAAGGAATACAGGTCAAAGATGAGTTGTTTTTTTTTTTGTTTGTTTTTGAGTTGGAGTCTCATTCTGTCATCCAGACTGGAATGCAGTGGCCGCTCCGGCCACCGCAGCCTCGACCTGCTGGGCTCCGGCGATCCGTCTGCCTCAGCCTTCCAAGTAGCTGGAACTACAGGCGCGCGCTACCACACCCGGTTAATTTTTTGATTTTATTGTAGAGATGAGGTCTTGCCTGCCCAGGCGGGTCTCGAACCTACGGGCTCAGGCAATCCGCTCACCTCAGCCTCCCAAAGGTGCGGGATTACAGGCTAAGCCACCGAGCCCGGCAAAGATGAGTTTTTAAAAGAACTTGGAGAGAGGGGATTATGTGAGAGACCACATAGAAATGAGATTGCCTGGACATCTCCATTACAAGCTTTGCCTGAAGAAGTTGGTCGGAACACTTAAGAACGACTATGCTACAGCAAGCCTGCCTATCTTAGTGTTACAGAACAGTTAGCAAACCTCTGAAGTGGTCCACTGCATTTGCCTTAGTTTGTGCTTGGCCTTCTTCCTTAATCTTTGCTTTTGCCCTTATCCAATTCATCATCAGTTTACAAATAAGTGGAACTAATTTTTTTTTGTAGGTCTGTGTTTTTCAATCAAATATCCTACATGAGGAATGCTTTCTTATCTACTACCTCCTCCTTACCCTCCCAAGAATCTGGCTAAGATGGAAAACGTAATCAGAAAAACTGAAATGTCTGTAGTTTTGAGGAAGGAAAGGGTTGTGCTTTGGGTTAATTCATAGAAACCTACACATAAGGAGAAAGATGCTGGGAATAATTTGGAAAGAACTGAATTCAGTACTCAGAAAAAGATTTAAACATGGCTCAGGTGGCAAGCGATCTCCTCTATGTTGTAATTATTTTGCAGTGACCAATCCAATGAGACGTGGGAAAAAAGGGGAGAACTCCCCCATGCATACAGCTTGAGACAGTAGTCCTGGACCTGAAAAGTCAGGGGAAGAAGCCTATCTAGGCAGCACGCAGGGGAATGGAACATGCAGAAGTCACACTGTGGGCAAAAATACCCAACCCTTCCACGTGCTATTCATTGGCTTCAGGGAAGGGGAAGGAAAGAAGAGATTTATGTGGACTGGAGGTTTTCCTTTGCCTTTCCAAATTAAATGAGCTGCTGCTCTTTCTCCACTCTCTTGGCACTATACCCACTCCCCTCACCATCCCTCCTCAAATCCTCACGGCCCTCCACACACTCTGCTCAGGCGCTGGAGTAATGGTAGAAATTCTCCTATTGCTGCTCAGCTGCCGGTTTGGTCTTCTGGCCATGGCTCTTCCCTGCAACCACTCTTCTGGCAACCGTCCTCCAGTATGTCCCAGTTTCCCTTCCTGCTCCTTAGTCCAGTGCCAGAAGGGACGAGTAACAAAAAACAAAATAAAAAACACTACAAAGAGGCCATGAAGCCAGTGCCAAGAAGCAATGAGTGGGAGAAATAGAGCCCAGTGGAGTTCTTCTCCCTAAAGGAAAATTAAAAGACAGAAGTACCATCAACGAGCTCCCAGAAGTTCTGCCTGGGGCCTAAATGAAATAAATGAAAAGGGTGAGAAATCCTAATGAAATCACCCATCCAGACAGCACGTCCTGAGGGTACTGAGGGTCAAGGTTCATGACAATTCAAGGAGAGGAAGTGAAGGCCACTGATTTTACAACTCAAACCCTGGGTTTGGCCGCACTGTACAGGAGAGCCAGGGTCTTGGCCTCTTCCTTTCCTCTCACATCTCCAGTGGTAAGCATGGCACGCATGAGCACCAATGGACTGCCACAAGGTGCGCTCTTTGGTGCAGGACCCCTTGAACAGGTAAATCAGGATGTGGATACGTGCTCTGTTAAATGATTTCTCACTTTATGAAAGAACTGTGAACTTAGGCTCCTACACTGGTTAGTACATGGCATATCACTGTGTTTTCAGCTTGTTTTTGACTGATTCTTGCCAATGCAAAACTATAGACTACAGAATTCTGTCTGTCAAAAATCCCATTTACATGCAATTTTCCAGGACTGTGTTTCATAAATCGAGGCCACTGGTGTTATGTGCTAAGAAGAAGCAGAGAGGTACATAAATAGACGGCTCCAAGAGCCATGCGTCCTGCCCTTGCCCGCAGCACCCCTAGTCCCAGGGGATGTGCACAGCTGGGTGGGACTCCGCACCTCTGTGGAGTGGTGTAGAGAGACCAGCAGGGTGCTAAGCATATCTCAGCGGCAGTGCTGTGCAGAGGGCCTCTGTCACTTGTCTTTAGCATCTGCCTTGCCATCCAGTTCTGCAGCTGGGACCCTTCTATCTGATACTGTTAATGGGCCCCAGAGTAAGTCCATGGTCTGAGGCAGGCACCAAGAGGCTGCGCCATTAGCAACTGAATCAGGAAAAGAGGGAAAGGAAGAAAGTGATAAAATAGTAGCATTTCTGAAATGCTGACACAGACAAATTCCTTTTTCTACTGCTCAGGGTCAAATCCTTCCTCAGAAAAGGCTGTTCTTCCTCGCCAACTTCTCCTCTGCCACTGCTCAAATGCTAATTATTACATAAGGGTCAAACAGCAGCCAGGACAATACATCTTAAAAAACAAAATGCTGAGGATACATAACAAATTTTTTCCCTCTTCTCGCTTCCTTTCTCTCTCTCTCTCTCTCTCTCTCTCTCTCTCTCTTTCTCTCTCTCTCTCTCTCTCTCTTTCTTTCTTTCAACCTTGACCAGCACTTCTAATTATTTTAGAGAGAGGAGGGAAGAAAGAAAATCAAAAGATCTGGCTCAGAATGCAGCTCTCTCTTCCTCCTCCTGGGGTGAGCTTGTCTCCTGTGAGATAACAAGCATGAAGTGCATGGCAGGCCGCACACACTCCCCAGACAATGGCCAGGCACAAAAAGGAAGCAGCTACACACAGGAGGCAGATAACCTGCTGTCAGCAAAGGGTTAAAGCCCACAGCATCCTCCAGCGCCCTGTCTGCCTTTCCATGAAGAACACAAAGCTCAGTGGGGCAGGGAGGAAACTCCCACCGGGTCCCTATTAAAACAGATCAAGTCACACATGTCGATAGCCCCATTTCATAGATGCTCTAATTTGTTTGACAGGAGTGAATCCTGCTGATCCAAGTCAGGGCAAGGGGAAAAAAAGGTCTGCTGGAAAGGGAGACCCAGGGAGGGCCTGGTGGCTTTCTATATCTGGCCTTTATAAGAAATTCACTAACGCTTTGAAAACAGGGTGTGTCCCAAGTAGAAAACCATCCTTAGACATATACGTATGGTGTGTACACACACACAGTGTATTGTTCTGATCTGTGAGATGTTAAAAAAGGTACAATAAAGCTTTTCCCTCTCCCAGTGGAGAAGAGGATCAAACCCAGCTCTCCCTCCAGTAATCCTGATAAATGCAGCACCAATGTTCTAACAAAACGCAGGGCTGCTGTTTGAGAGCCTTTCTTTCCCTCTTGTTCTTTTGTGTTTTTCTTTTTCTTTCTTTCTCTTGCACTCTCTCCCTGTCTTTCCTTCTTTTTCCCTGTCTATGTCCCTTGCCAAAGGCATAAAAAGAGATGGGAACCACTCC
Source organism: Carlito syrichta (assembly GCF_000164805.1). Taxonomy (NCBI): domain Eukaryota; kingdom Metazoa; phylum Chordata; class Mammalia; order Primates; family Tarsiidae; genus Carlito; species Carlito syrichta. The sequence goes on along the minus strand of NW_007249757.1, from coordinate 2,027,916 downwards.
ACTGAACATGCGGGGGTCCTAATCCACTGGCCTTGCTTTGCTAGGGAAGCAGGTTTTAAAAAAGGCCCCTGGCACAAATGAGATGAGGTTAGTGATCGCAGTTTAATTCTTAATAGGGCACAGCGTGCTCTGCAGATATGAAATATACAATATGGGGGGGAATGGAGTCCTTTTTGGAATTGGTTTTTCCTCTTAGTTAATGAGGGGCAGAGGAGAATGAAGGCATAAACCGAGAGCTAAGTAAAACCCAAGAGACACTGCTGGAGAGGGACCAGGGCTGCCTTCACGCTCCCACAGGGTGGCTGGAATCACAGAAGGTTAGAGAGGAGGTTAGGAGCTGAGAGGGCTCCTGAAGTCAGCCAGGCTTCCTTGTTTCACAGCTCCCCACAGAGGTAAAGTGACTCGCCCAAAGAGGTAGCAAAAGCTCAGGCCACCACTTGGCCTCTCGATTGGTCTCAAAGGACCAGCCCCAGCCACTGCCTGACTTGTTCATGCCTTGTTCTCTCAACCAGTGAGAATACAACTGTTAACTGGTAAATGAGCACACTGGTAGATGTTAAAAGCCTGGTCTAAGAGGGAGAAAAGGATACAAACTTGTTTATCGCACAGCTTCCTTTGAAGGTTCTTCATAAATCTTAGGTGGAATTATTTTTGCTTAGGTTTGTTTCCTCATTTTACAAATTGTTAGAGAAAATAAATTTCAGAAAAGCTAAAGCAGGAAGACAATCATTTTAGATGGAGATACTAGACAAAAGCAGCTACTGATATAGAGAAAAATTATTTTTGTTATGTGCAAATGGTTAAATTTCCAGGGGCAGGAATAGAGAGAGAAGAAAGCAACGAAAAGGACGTAAATTTCAGCAAAAGCAGATTTCACAAAACTATAATATCCCAAAACTTAATGAAGTTCTAGTAACTCAAAGGTGAGTAATTTAAATTTCCTCCTCTCTCCCTCCTCCTCTTCCCACTTCACTGAGTTACTTAGGTATCCCACACAAACTTATTTTATTCATGGTGAGAGAAATAAGCTCAGCAGAGGCTTGGATCCCACTAATCCTTGCACCCCATTGTCACACCTGAAGGAGTGACTAATGGTCACTTAGTCCTAACCACTTCATCAGCCAGCAGAGTAGGCTGCACACAAAGCCAGTGTTTATAAGGACAGCAAGGACTTTTCTTTGAATGCAAACAAGATGCTAGAAGTTGCAATAGCCATAGTGTGGTCATGAGAGAAAGGCCAAGAAAATCTTGAAGATGTTAGTGAGTCACTGAACCAACACCATTGGTCACCTAACTGTAGCTTTTTAAGAATCATGATCACTAGTCAAGTTATTACGTGCAGCAGAAAGCCCTTCTAAGCAATCCATAGTCCAGGCCTATGGATCCTTTCTTTCTCTCTTCACCTCTGGTCTCTAAGGACGAAGTGCCCTGTTTCTGCTAATGAAAATTCTTCTCTGCTCTTAACCCTGTCTCTTAAGATCTCCTCTGGGACCTTGTTCCATCAATCCCTCTCCAATAATTTTGACTGCTTGGCCTAAAAACATGCTTAATTTTCTCCAATCTTAAAAAAAGGCTATTTTATAAGCTATTTTGAGGATAATTTGGGGGGGGTTGGAAAGCACATTTACTTTAAAGATATGTAATTTTAACCCTGACTACTCATTTATTCTCTTTTTCATTTGGCATGTACTGAAGACATATGGCATACAGGGTACAGCATCAGGCATTGGGGATGCAATGTTATGTAAAATAGACGTGGATCTTGCCCTTGTGGAGCTTAGAGGCATCAGATAATCCCACCATATATGCAAAATTATAACTGCAGTACACGGCAACACACATGATGTCACTGGCAACCACATCAACTCCATCAGCCATTAGAGTCAATCAGGATATCAGTGTGGGGTCTTTAGGCCAGCACTCAGGTTTAGATCCTGGTCCCTCCGTGTTGTAGCTATGTGGTGCTGAGAGGCTGTAAGCCAGTGGCCTTCCCTGCCACATAAGGCTGGTAACCATGTTCCCTCCCTGCACTGTTGTCAGGAGGAAATGAAACCCCCTGTGTAAGAGTTCAGCATAGAAAAAAAAAAAAAGAGTTCAGCATAGGGCCTATACTGGCTTAATACTTTCTGCTGTGCTCTCCACTGGTCAGTGAACTCATTAACAGAATAGGGAAAATCTGAAGAAGCTTTACAGAAATCAGCACATTCATGCCTTTTCAGAGAAATCTCTCCTTTAGCTACCTTCTGATTAAATAAAACTTTCTGAACAGAACATACTGTCCTTTTGCCTTGTTCCCAATCTCATTTTAGAACACCTCGTGAAAGCAGCACAGAGCACCTCTACCTATGTCAACTAGGGGCCCCACACATGTTGGTGTGTGGATGGCTCCTAAGCAATGTAAATGCTTTTCCTACTTTTAAAAAAAGCAGAGCTCATTTTTTGGTAGACCAGGTAGGAAAATCCTAAGCCTACCACAACAACTGAGTAAACTCTAGACTAGCTGGGCGTGGTGGCTCATACGCGTAATCCCAGCACTTTGGGAGGTGGAGGCGAGAGGATTGCCTGAGTCCAGGGTTTCGAGACCATCCTAGGCAACTTGGCGAGGCCTTGTCTCTACAGTAAATAAAAAAATTAGCCAGACATGGTGGTGCATGCCTGTGGTTCCAGCTACTTTGAAGGCTGAGGCAGAAGGACTGCCTGAGTCCAGCAGGTCAAGGCTGTGGTAGCCGTGAGCCCATGTAACTGCACTCCAGCCTGGGCAACAGAGTAAGACTCCGATGGAAAAAAAAAAGAAAAGAAAACTCTAGACTCTTTCTGAATCTTAGAGAGCAAGGCAGTGACTAAAGATGTTGGTTTTCTAGAGTGGCCTCTTAGAACCCTGTTCCCTTGCTGCAAGATTCTGGCTCAAGGGAGAGAATTCTTACTTCAACAGAAGTTATATCTAACATAGGTGTGCTGGAAGGTATGCTTGAACAGAGATTCAATGATCAACCATTTAATTTTTTCCCTCCAGGCATTTTCTAACAAGTACTCACACATCTAGGATTACTGGTGGCTCTTCCTCCACCCTCTGTCATTCTTGCCACCCGTAATGCCTACCCTATCACCCATGGCAGATATACCAACTCCTTTCCAACTATAGGAGACAACTCAGAAGACATTTTCTTTGTGTCACTGACAGAGCCTGAGAAAAGAAAAAGACAAGGAGAAATGATCCCATATTAAACTCCAGTGTAGCCAGCCAATTGTTCACCCAGCACTCATGTTTTCTTTTATTTCTAGACAGCCACACTGACTCCCTGACAAGGCCCAAGTAGATGAGTGCACTGTCTAAATTGTGAGTTCAGTCAGTGTCCAGTCTGGAAGGCAGTGAACAATGCATGTGATCCAGAGCTGGGCTGCCTGGGGAGCTGGTGCAGGTTGGCTCTGCAGCCGCCTGGCCTCTGGGCCCCTGCCAGGCCGCTGACCTGCCAGGGGAAGTGAATGTGCTCAGCACGAGAGTGCCAGCTGGCTGGGCTTTCTCCCTGGGGGGAGGCTGTAAGCACAGATTACCAGTGACTTTGTTCAGTTCTGCTTCCGTGCTCCCTGAGGAGAGAAACATCACAGACCAGCGTCAGTACTAATAGGCCCTGATGCGCCAGACCCAGGCTAAGAAGGCCAGCGTGGGGGGTGGAAGATAGGGGGTGCAGCAGAGAGGAGGACAAAGGCCACGCCTCCGAAGCCATCAACTGGCTAAGAAGCTGACAAGGAAGCACTCTCTGCAGCATATTCCAAACCCTGCCTCGCAACACGAAGGAATAATTTCATCACTTTCCCATTATTTACTGTCCACACCAAAAAGAAACCCCTACATCTCCACTAGCCCCATCATAGGAGTCCCTAGAGTCCAATAAATTACAGAGGATAAACTAAAACTTTCCTTTGCTTCATTCCAAGGGCCTGTGACTGTGAAGTCACATGAGCTGATACATCCCAGACGTTGTCATGGAGACAGTGGTGGTTGCATAACTGATGTTGGTCCCCACTTTCATAAAAAAATGTAATTTAAATTTATGTACAAGACCAGTTCATTAGACTGAGAAATTAAATTGATAATTTCTTATTTTTTCTCCTAGAGGAATTTCAGAGGAGAGGTGTAGACTAGCTTATGCAAAAGTTTGGTGGGATTTTTGCAATAAAACATCAACTGGCCAGGAAGGATGTGCAGGATTATGCAGCCAGTCACATCTCTGACTTGAAACTGGTTTATTCCAAGAAACAAAGATGGCTCCCTTACTAATCTCACTTCCATGGTTCCCTATTCAGCCTGCCACCCACTATCCCAGATTTCATTTGTAGTGTGCTGCAGTTCATTTGGAGCCTGGGATTTTTGTCACTTTTAGGTAACATTTAGAGACTAATCTAAAAATCAGTGTAAATGGATGCGACTGCATGTTTATAAAACCATAGGCAGGTGCACAATGAAGCCCAATTTTACTACAAGGGTGATTAACCAGTCACATCGCTCTGACTGGAAGACTCCAAGGAGTCAAAGAGATAATGTTCCAGCTAATCTCGCTTCTCACATCTATGGGTCTTGCTTTGTTCCATTCCCTTCCTATTTGGGAGCCTGCTCTCGCCCACCTCTCTCTGATTGACATCCAGGCATCCTCTGGGTTCAGCAAAGAGGTGCCTCCCTGTTGTCCTTCTTCTGTCCATCCCTGGGGTCAACACTGTCACAATGGGACTTACCGAGCCAACCACCCTCAGAAACCCTCCCCTCTGCTCTCCCAGGGCCCGCCTCTGAAGTCCCCAGCCTGGGAGGAGGGAGACTTAATGAGTTCTCACCAGGGTCAATCCCTAACAAAACACACCTAACACAATACCCTCCTCATCTCCTTTCATAATATGTAGGCAAGCTGTCATCAGAATCTACTGTGACATTCCGAAAATCTAATATTACTTGCAAAAGAGCATTCTATATTCTCAGTGGAAATGTCTCTACAGTCTTGATTTCAGTGGCTCAATCTGGAAAGGGATGATGTGCTTTTAAGGCAAAAAACACATACACACACACATATAAATGTATATATATGCCTCTCCAACCTTTTTTCCTCTTGCTATTCTGGGGCTTGTCTTTAATGAGCAGCTCCAAATGACAGCTTTAATCACTGCCTCTGGCCACTGAAAGAGGCCGCTAATGATAGGAAAGAACATAGGGCCATTTGCATCAATCAGCTCCAGTCTAAATCACTTTTTATGATAATGCACCCAAGCGAAGAAGAAAGTCTCTGATGTCGCCTGCATGATGATGTACCACTGCGCTGTCTCCCTAGCTCAGACCTCCACATAAATCTCTTAAAGAGGCACACACCCCACCCTGGATTGCCCGCCCAGCACTGCCCTCATTTTCTACACCATTAAATGATCCACCACCAGGGCAGACTCATGAGGGGCTAAGCAATCTGTTCCTTAATTCCCATTCTTGGGATATACCCTCTGATTAAAACAAACAACGACAACAACAACAGAGGTAGGGGAGAAGAAATAAATCCTAATCTGTTTAGAACAGATTTGTTTGATGACACCATCTCATTTTGTTTGTTTTTTAACCTATCAAATTAAAATATGAAGGTGGATACAGTGCCAAAATTGATATTTGTTAGTCTCCTTGAGATGCTGTATGATGACAAGAACAATGAGGTCTGGATTCCAGCCCTGGGCTGCTGAGGCCCCATGTGACTTTGGGAAGATCTTGTTGAATTTAACCAGGCCTCAGTTTCCTCGACTTAAAGGGCAAAACTAGATCATCTCCAAGGTTCACACCCAGTGGTAAAATCCTCTGACTCTAACAGGACTGTCAGAGGAGCTGATCTCTGTATCTAGAATCCCATCCTGTTTCAAAAAAAGGTTGACCCTCCCTCTTCTTGGATCAGAAGTCTGAACAACCACAGCTCAAGATGTCAGATGCAGCAACTGCTATCTCTACAGGGGTTATCTATAATAGAAGTATGGAGATGACTTCCGATATTTTGCATCAACTAAAAAAATTATTAAAAAACTACACAGTCAATTTTAATGCTCAGATGGTTTGAACAAGTAAGTTTTTAAATTATTTACTCATTATAAAGTAAAGAAGCCTATGGTGATTTTCTCCTTTCTCCAAAACGGCAAAGATCTGTTAGCAGCTATTAACTTGGGGTCATTTATCCCCCTTGTTATTGTCAGAAGAAGATATTTTCTGCTATTTCAAGTATAACAGCCAGTGCATGCATACATCCATCATACATACAGACACACGTACTTCAGAGGATTTATAATTTTATCATTTGTATATTTGGAGAAATGTCGAAAGGAAGCCCATTTCTAAGGGTCCCTTTGTAAAAAATACTACTGCTCAAATGAACGTGACTCTCAGCATACCACTGAAGTCACTATTCAAGTGTGGTTTGGTTGCCACATGACAGACTAATCAGTAATTACTTTATTTTATTATGCACAAGGATGTAGTGGCATTTTGGTAAATGCTAGTTATAGCACATTCTAGTGAGTGAGGGTGAGATTTTTATTCCTCTGTGCTTTGTACCTTTCTGTACTCCACAGTTAAGTGCAGATAGTTATCCATTGGGACTGCATAATTGTAACAAAAAAGACTTCATATAAGAAATGACTTCTAAATGGTTAGAAACTTAGGAGGGCGAGTGATAGCTCCTATTAGAGCCATTTCCCTACTGGATAAGTTGGGATTAGGTTTGGCTGCAAGTGATGGACAACCTAAAATAACAGTGGCTTAAACAAAAATTCTTTTTTCCACATCAAAGTCCCAAGGCAGGCAGTCTAGGGCTGGTTTGGCATTCTATAATGTCAGGGGCATAGGAGTTTTCCCAGATACGTTGCTGTTTCTGCCTTTTGCTGCCTTCATTCCCAAAGCTTATCATAGTCCAAGATGAAACTGCAGCCCCAATCATTATGTCCACATTCTAGACAGCATAAGTAGAAAGAGGATGAAGGGGCATGCCCTTGGCCCTTGAAGGATACACTCTACAAGTAGCACCTCACTCTTTCATTAATATCCATTGGCTAATAAATGGTGTTAGGAAAACTTATCTCTTCAATAAATGGTGTTGGGAAAACTGTATATCCACGTGCAGAAGAGTGAAGTTAGATCCTCATCTCACACCATGTAAAAAATCAACTAAAAATGGACTAAGACTTCAATGTAACAGAGTACCTGAATCTGTGAAACTACTAAAATAAAATGTAGGGAAAATGTTCATGACATTGGCAGTGATTTTTTTTTTTTATATCTGACATCAAAAGATGTCACAGGCAACAGAAACAAAAATAGACAAATAGGATTGCAACAAACTAAAAAGCTTCTGCACAGCAAAGGAAACAATAAAGTGAAGAGAACCTACGGAATGGGTGAAAATATTTGCAAACCATGTATCTGACAAAGGGTTAATATCCAAAACATATAAGGAACTCAAACAACTCAACATCAAGAAAACAATTAACATAATTTAAAAATGGACAAACAACCTGAATAGAAGGCATACAGATGAACAACAAGGGTGTGTGTGTGTGTGTGTGTGTGTATGCTCCACAACACTAATCATCAGGGAAATGACATTTAAAATCACAATGAGGTATCACCACACAGCTGTTAGGATGGCTATTATCAAGATAGCCAGAAAAGTTTTGGTGAGAATGTGGAGTAAAGGACACCCTAACACACCATTGGTGGGAATGTAACTTAGTACAGCCATTATGGAAAACAGCATGAAGGTTCCTCAAAAAATTAAAAACAGAACTACCATATGATCCAGCAATTCTACTTCTGGGTATATATTCAACAAAAGTGAAATCAGCATATTGAAGAAATAACTGCACTCCCATTCTCACTGCAGCATTCACATTAACTAAGATGTGGAATCAATCTAAGGGTTCATTGACAGATGACTAGATAAAGAAAACGTATACCCCCAAACACTTATATACACAATTGAATGCCATTCCGTCTTTTTTTTTTTTTTTTTTTTTTGAGTTGGAGTCTCACTCTGTCGCCCAGACTGGAGTGCAGTGGCCGCTCCCGGCCACCGCAGCCTCAACCTGCTGGGCTCCGGCGATCCTTCCGCCTCAGCCTTCCAAGTAGCCGAATTACAGGCATGTGCTACCATGCCCGGCTGATTTTTTGATTTATTGTAGAGATGAGGTCTCGCTGCCCAGGTGGGTCTCGAACCCACGGGCTCAGGCAATCCACTCACCTCAGCCTCCCAAAGGCGCGGGATTACAGGCTGAGCCACCGAGCCCAGCTTGCCATTCAGTCTTAAAAAGAAGAAAATCTTGTCCTTTGTGGCAACATCGATGAACTTGGAAGATATTATGCTAAGTGAAATAAGCCAGGCACAGAAAAACAAATACTACATGATCTCATTTATGTGTGGAATCTAAAAAGTTGAACTCATAGATGCAGAGTAGAATAGCGGTTATCAGTTGCTGGGGTGAGGGTGTTGATCAAAGGATAAAATATTTTAGTTAGATAGAAGAAATACATTTTAGAGATCTATTCTACAACATGGTGATTATGGCTAATGACAATGTGTTATGTTTTTAAAAGTCACTAAGAGAATAGATTTTAAATGTTCTCATAAAAAAATGCTAAGTTTTTGAAGTCATGTATATGTTTAATTAGCTCAATTTAGCTATTCTACAATGTATATATATTTCAAAACATCATGGTGTACACAACAAATATAACAATTTTTATTTCTCAATTAAAATTAATTTAAATTTTAAAAATGGCCACTAGCCAGGACTTAGTGATATGACAGCACCTAGCTACAATGGAGGCTAGGAAATGTAGTCTTTATTGCATTTAATTGGGCCAGTTGCCCAACTAAAAATCAATGGTTTGATTAATAAGAAAGAAGGGGAGAATGGATATTAGAAGCCAACTAACATGCTTTGCCACATCCACTTTCCTTCTAAAGCAATACTCCAGGGGATTGTCCAATGTCATCACTCGGACCCATACCAGAGGTTCTGAATACCACATCAACCTGTGACTGAGGGCAGGGAAGCTCTAAGTACTTCTTCCTTCCATCTGGGTGTTCCATCTGTTGGGTCCATATTAAATACTTTTAATTTTCCTAAGGGGGCAGAGAGTTGCTCTGAAAAAGTCATCCTAATAAGAAACTGGAAAGTAAAATGTGTTCTAGAAAAAGCATTTTAGTCTCAGAGACATATTTTCAGGGTCAAGCGTGTTGTCTCATGCCTGTAATCCCAGCACTTTAGGAGGCCAAGGGAGGAGGATTGCTTGAGCCCAGGAGTTTTGAGACCAGCCTAGGCAACATAGCAAGATCCCATCTCTACAAAAAAAAAGTTAGTCAGGCATGGTGGCACATGCCTGTAGTCTCAGCTATTAGAGAAGCTGAGGCAGGAGGATCACTGGAGCCCAGGAGGTGGAGGTTATTGTGAGCCATGATTGTGCCACTGCACTTCAGCCTGGGTGACAGAGCGAGATCCCGATGAGAGAGAGAGAGAGAGAGAGAGAGAGAGAGAGAGAGAGAGAGAGAGATTGATTTAGATATTTCCACACTATGGGAAGCAGCATTTTAGAACCTCCTGGACAAAAACAAGAGCACACCAGTTTTTGTCTGTCGACTTGCCAAAGACTAACAAAAGAGAAATAGTCAACGCTGGCAAAGGTCCTTCAGACAGGTATCCTTGTATGCTGTGTTTGGGGGTGCAAGTGTTCCTACTTAAATCTTCATGAAAAAGTCATATAACAATTTGCAGAAATAAAGGTATTAAGTTTCTTAGTATTACACATTGACCACCAACATTTCACATGTGGAATTCTTTGCTGGAAGTGATTAACTTTTAACTTTAAGTAAACTTGGATAGTAGCAGACATTCTACAATTTTACTTCTACAATGTATAACAGATTTTCTTTAAATGGTCTCATTTTTTTCCCTAAATATAAGTGTCTGTTGAAGGAAATAACAGAATTTTAAGAGAGCAATTGTGTACAACTTCACATAATCTTAATCACATGGGCAATATCATGTGTTAAGTTAATCTCCATCTCAACTGCAGCTACATATTACATATGTCGTTGCTGCACCACCTGGAGAAAATGGCATGAGTATTCATTACTACCAAGGAAGTCGTGCTCATAGGCAGAAAACACCCAAAGCCCACCAACGCCATGGTTTAATCTCCCAGAGTTCCCAGACTCTTCCTTTGCCTCATCTGTATCATGAGTTATCTTGTCTCTTGTCTATACGTGGCTTTTCTAATACCTAGCACCATATCGACTGTATCATACACCTCTACTAGGTTCATTTTTTACATAGGCTTGGTTCAATGGATTTTGCCCAAAGGTTTCAACTGATTATATATCCCAACACAGAAAGACATACCTATTTCAAAAAGAGTGAATTCCTGTCAGCGCTGAATATTCAATAACTACACTCTATGGTTTTCTTACACATGGCAAGTTCCACACAGCTACTAAAGTAACTGTAATCCTAACAATTCCCCTCGCCCACCAGCAGAGGATTACTGAGAACAGTTCTTCCTTGTTTTCAGAAGTAGGTGGGCTGGGTATGATGTCTCACACCTGTAATCCTAGCACTTTGGGAGGCCGAGACAGAGGACTACTTGAGCCCAGGAGTTTGAGACCAGCCTAGGCACCATAGTGAAACCTCCTCTCTAAAGAAAATCAAAAATTAGTAGGGAGTCGTAGCATGTACCTGTAGTCACTGCTAGCTACTAAGGAGGCTGAGGTGGAGGGATCATCTGAGCCTAGGAGGTTGAGGCTGTGGTGAGTTGTGAGCGTGCCAGCTACTCACTGCACTACAGCCTAGGCAATAGAGTGAGACCACAATTCAAAAAAAAGAAAAAAGAAATAGTCCAGGGCCAGGCATGGTGGCTCCTGACTGTAATCCCAGCATTTTTGCAGACTGGCATGGGAGGGTGGCTTGAGGCTAGGAGTTCTAGACCGACCAAGATGAGATCTCATCTCTACAAAAAATTTCAAAAAACAAAAATTATCGAGGCATGGAACATGGTGGTGCAAGCCTGTAGTCCCAGCTACTCAGGAAGAACAAGGTGGAAGGATCTGTTGAGCCCAGGAGTTCGCAGTTGCAGAGAGCTATGATGGTACCACTGCACTTCAGCTGGGGCAACAGAGTGAGAACCTGTCTTTAAAAAAAAAAAGAAAGCCGGGCTTGGTGCCTCAGCCTGTAATCCCGCGCCTTTGGGAGGCTGAGGTGAGTGGATTGCCTGAGCCCGCGGGTTCGAGACCCGCCTGGTCAGCGAGACCTCATCTCTACAATAAATCAAAAAATCAGCTGGGCATGGTAGCACGCGCCTGTAATTCCGGCTACTCGGAAGGCTGAGGCGGAAGGATCGCCTAGCAGGTCGAGCCTAGCAGGTCGAGGCTGCGGTGGCCAGGAGCGGCCACTGCACTTCAGTCTGGGCGACAGAGTGAGACTCCAACTCAAAAAAAAAGAAAAGAAAAAGAAAAACAAGTAAAAAAGTAGACCAAGTACAGAGGGACGGTCCCTGAGCCTAATCACGAAGAGTAACACTCCAAATCACTTCAAATCATTTAGCTATACAAGGTAAATCTAACTCTGCCCAGGTGGGACCTGGGACGCTGTCTCTAGTATTTATTAAAGGTCTCCATGATTAGTTGTCTTCCAATTACACACAATAAAGTTTTTAATGTGCTTTACATATGTGTGTGTGTGTGAATCAGAAGTTGTCCAAGAAAGACTAAACAGAGGATTTTGAAAAGCTTCTGTACATTGCACTGTAACATAAGCTTCATGAAGATAAAAGCGATGTATTTTTCCAGTACTGTATTCTCAGCTACTAACACATTACCTGCACAGAGAAGACACTCAGTAAATATTTGTTGACTGAATGCATGAATTACACTTCCAGACCAAGAACCAAGGAGGTCATTAAGGTAATTATTGATGGTCTGCAAAAATAATTGTACTTTTAAGAATCATAGATTATTAGAGTGGCAGGGAACCTCCTAAATCCTAAATTATCTAGTTAATCCATAGGCTTCAAGTAGAACCTCTCACAGCTATGATCTGGATGAGACTCACTTTTAAAGGCTGGAAGTGGTGTAATTATCTCCTTGGATAATCCAGTGTCCAAAAAACTTTGTGAAAGTTGATTATATGAATTGGGTCATTCTTGTCATATCCAACTAAATCTGAGTCAAGGGGCTGGGGGAGAAAGCACTCAGAGCACCCAGCACCAAGAATTGACTTTTCTGCAAGCCCAGTTGCTGAAACAGTTCACTATAACCCTAAGACCAGTTTTACCTACTAGCTGCTGAAATGACGTGACATGGCTCTATGACCAAGTTTACCTACCACTGTCACTCATCTATCAGAGATTGCCAGCTTCCAAAAGTTTCTCTAGAGTTAGTGAGCTTTCTTTCAAAATGATACATAACATTTCTCTTTCTAATAAAACTCCCAACCTTCTCTTTGTTCTTTGAATATACCAAAAACCACCTTGTTCTGTGTGTATGCCTAAATTGCAGTTCTGTAATTCCTAAATATATGTTTAATTGAGAGCTTCTAAATCTACATATTTTGACTTTGACACCTTTATATGCCAATCCCACAGGTTTTTTGTGGGAGAAAAAAACCAATGTGCCTGGCTACTAGTCCTCAATAAATATTAGTTACTATTATCTCTGCTCCAGAGGAACTGAAGGAGGCTGGGGAATCATGAAATGTATACTTCTTCATTAAGAGAAGAAAGTAGCAATTTAAATTATTGGCAAATTCATCTCCCTAACAATAAAGTATTTGCCTCTTGTTCTTTTTCTTTTATTGGCAAGAGAACTAACATTTGCAGGCCCCTCTTACAGAGCCAGGATCTTTCATGTTTGTTATTTGGAAGATACTAGTTGAGATTGTGAAATAACTTCTTACAGTGACAGCCCTTTGGCCTTTTTTTTTTTTGAGTTGGAGTCTCACTCTGTCGCCCAGACTGGAGTGCAGTGGCTGCTCCCGGCCACTGTAGCCTTGACCTGCTGGGCTCCGGCGATCCTTCCGTCTCAGCCTTCCAAGTAGCCGGAATTACAGGCATGCGCTACCACGCCTGGCTGATTTTTTGATTTATTTTAGAGATGAGGTCTCGCTGCCCAGGAGGGTCTCGAACCCGCGGGCTCAGGCAATCCACTCACCTCAGCCTCCCAAAGGTGCGGGATTACAGGTTGAGCCACCAAGCCCGGCTTGGCCTTTTCTGAAGTACCTGTCCTCTAACTTTGACTTGGTATTTCTAAGTACTGGGAATAGGAGAGAGCAGGTTGTAAGGGGGCACACTGCAGAGACCAAGGTGCCAAACTCCAGAGATGTCACTGGAGCCTTCACTGGTGACATTTTCTAGACTGAAGCACTTCCCCTGGTATGTTAGTCTGGCCAAATAAGCCTCTTGAAAGGTGTGGCTATGTCCAGAGTTTAATCAATCAGGATTATCAACCAAAGGTGACAAGGTATTTGGCACACAGACACTGGGAAGAATGTGGGTGAAGAAATTTTTATCATAACCCTCTTACCCAAAAGAATACTGAGAAACTTGCAGTTTGCTTCTCTTCTGCCTGGTTGGCATTTAAAAAAAAAAAAAAAGAAAAGTAAAATGGGGTAATAGGTAAAATGCCAACTTTGCTCAACCTGTCACCTCCAATCCGTGTCTATGATCCTAAAGAATTTTTCCACTCCCCGATCTTAAAAAACAAAGAAAAAAAAAGTGTGCAGAAATATTCTATATAGATATAACTAGCTTTAAAGAAAAAAGCACATAAAATTCTGATTTACAGACATAATGAATGATTAGAGGTAGAATAACTTGTTTCATGACATAATTCTTTGCTTTATTAGAGGATTTGCTTTTTCTGAGCACATACCCTTTGTGAAATTAAAATAAGACTCAAAGGATGTGACCAACACATGACTTTTCAGGACATAATCTTATCCAAGACAGAATATATGTTAGAGAGTTCAGCTGTGGACAGATGAAAGAAAATAATGATCCAGTGTGTGAACTATTCAGTACATAAACATCCTGGCCCACTCTTTGAACTCTGCAGTGTCACAGTTTTATGTAATATTTTAGAAACAGTGATCAAAATACTCTAACTATTCTTCAGGCCATGAAAAGGCTCTTGGAAGAAACTGAGAATTTAAATACATTCAAGAAATATTCTAATACTTCAACCTCTCTACATATCTTTGAAACACTTTTCTTCAGTGAGACTCAGGGTGATCTCACAGCATTTGGAATATATTTCTATGATGAGACACACAGTTACAATACCAAACAAACATGAATGTGTGGTATCAGGAGACCCTGAACCTCCTGGGAGAGGATCCACTTAAAGACCAAGAATCAAAACATCCCATCATTAATCCTTAGCAAGCTGTAAAGTAAAACTGCCAGATGAAGACACTGGGTCAGGTATCTATGGACCAAGGGGTCAGGTACTGGTCATGTCATGGTCTAATCCGTGACACTAGCCAAGTCACTTCTAGGAGCTTTGGTTCCTCCCCTGCAAGGTTGACAGAGCACTTAGTAAGTTAGATGGCATGACACAAGTGTAAGGTAGCTGTCTTGTTAATACAGGCACGGAGGCCCTAGCTAGGTGAAAGCACGACAAAGGTTTTGCTGTTTTGAAATTCTTTTGCCCCAATATGTCATAGTCAAGGTGTGTTACAACCATAAAGAGAAGTTGCCCGGAAGCCCTGAGGATTTGCCTGATCGTCTCAGGTCTCTTGAGAGAGGCATCTGCTATGGGGGTTGGGAGAGATGTGGCACCACCATCATGAAATCTGCTAATAAGGAATGAGAGACTACTTAGGGACACTTGCAAACTTTCTTCTCACCCGTGATACAGAGTAAATCATACTCTTCAAGCATTTGCTTATAGAGTATTATAACCAATCTTTAAAAGCACTCTGATAAATAGCGGAGGCAAGTGATTTTTTTCCAGATGAGGAAACAAGTGAATTGCTTCACCTTGCTGAGGCTGATAAGGGACATAATCTTGAAAGAAATCCTGGGCCTTTGAGGTCCCCTCTTAAAGGTGTGTATAACCCATAAAATAGGAGTGCTATGTGGAAGGTCCACCCACAACTTCCTGCCCTCCTCCTCTACTTGTTTCTCATTCTCAACATTCTCAGTCTTCTACACAGTCTCCAGTCTCCACAACCCTATCACTCACTCTATACCATCAACTCTAACAATGTCTTTCTATAACATGAATGGTAATACAATGTGAATCTCTTCATGTTAGCCCTTGGCAAAGAGGGTTCTGTTGTCCTCTTCTTTTTTTTTAGATTGTCTTACACCTAATAAGAACTTTCCAGTGGGTAAAGGTTACACCCTAGGCTTTCTTTTATAAATCCTAAAGCGTCGGCATAGGACTAGACACAGAGCAGACATCCTTAGGAATTCCTTAAGGAATACAGGCTTCCCTAGAAAGGATCTAAACTGGCATTTCTCCAAAGCAGATGTACAAATATACAATGAAAACATGAAAGATGTTCAACATCATTAGTCATTGGGAAAATGTAAATCAAAACCACAATGTGATTTCACTTCATATCCACTAGAAAGGTTATAATAAAAAGAACATATAATAACAAGTATTGGGGAGGATATGGAGAAATTGGAACTCTCATACATTGCTGGTGGGAATGTCAAATGGTGCAGTCACTTTGGAAAACAGTATTTTACATATATATTTTTTGTTTAGTTTCAAAAAGCTAAACATGCAGTTAATATATGATCCAGCAATTCTACTTCTAGGTATTTACTCAAGAGCATTAAAAAAAAAAAAAACTGAGCTGGGCACAGTGGCCCACACCTGTAATACCAGTACTTTGGAAGGCTGAAGAGGGAGGATTGCTTCAGTCCCAGCTCCTCGGGCAGCTGAGGTGAAAAGATTGCCTGAACCCAGGAGGATGAGGCTGCGGTGAGCCATGATCATGGCACTGCATTCCAGTCTGAGAAGCAGAGTGAGACCCTGACTCAATAAAAAAGAATGGACTGGGCTCAGTGGCTCAACCTGTAATCCCAGCACTTTGGGAGGCGAGGCAAGTGGATTACCTGAGCCCCCCCGGTTCGAGACCAGCCCAGGCAACCTGGCAAGACCTAATCTCTACCTTAAATCAAAAATTAGCCAGGTGTGGGAGTGCATGCCTGTAGTTCCGGCTACTTGGGAGACTAAGGCAGAAGGACCACCAGAGCCTAGCAGGTTGACACTGGGGTGGCTGTGAGGGTGCCACTGCACTGCAGCCTGGGCAATGAACTAAAAAAAAATTTTAAAAAAAGGAGTACTAACACGTTGCAACTTGGATGAATTCCAAAAACATTAAGAAACAAGACATAAAAGCCATATATTACATTATTCAACTTGTATGAAATGCCAAAAATGAGCAAATCCACAGAGACAGAAAGCACATTAGTGGTTGTCAGACTTTGGGAGAGGGTCATATAGTGTGACCGATAATAAGCATGGGATCTCCTTGGGGTGTAATTAAAATGTTTTGGAATTAGTGGTAATGGTTGTACAACCTTGTGAATATACTAAAAATTACTGAATCGTACATCTTAAAATAGTGAATTTTATTGAAGACAGAATGTAAATCATATTTCAATGAAACTGTTATTAAAAAACAAAACAAAACAAAAAAAGGCTACCTTAGAGCAGTGGTTCTCCAACTTGGGCATACAGGATCATCTGGAGAATTTGTTAAAACACAGGTTGCTGGGCCCCACTCTTACAGCTTCTAATACTGTAGGTCTGGGGTGGATGTTGTAAATTTGCATCTCTGATGAGTCCCCTGTGCTGAAGTTCCTCTTGGTCTAGAGCCCATTTTGAGAACCACTGGCCTAGAGTAGTGCTTCTTTCAACTTTAATTAAAGCATGTTGTGGACATTGTGATGCACTATCCACATTCCTGTCCACTGAAAGACTTGCTGCCGATGACTAGGTTTGCTGTCAGCAGGGAGTTTAAAGGTTGTCCATCTCTGCCCAATATGGAACAGCTCTGAAGGCCAATCTAGCTCTGCAGCTCCCCATGTGGTTAGAGGCAACTGTCACTGGGCCTGTATTACAACTTGACTTCTCCCTTTGCCTATCTATTTCAGTTCCTTCCTTCTTCCCACAGGTATTGACCCTAAGGGCACTCAATACATATTCTGCTCACTAAACTCCATCTCAGAGTCTGTATCATGGGAGAACTCAACCTGTCATAATGCATATGAAAAATCTGGGGAATATGTTAAAATGCAGATTCTGATTCAATAAATCAGGGAACAAATCTGAGGTTCAGCATCTCCAACAAGCTCCTAGGTGAGGCCAATGCTGCTGATCCATTATCCACATTTTGAGTAGCAAAAGACTAGATGACCTCAAAGTATTCCTCTGATTCCATAAAGGGAAGACGCTATGAGCCATCAGGTACAGTGTAAAGGGAGAAAGATACTACATTTAATAGGCCATAAATTTGACCCTGTCCTTGAGATTTAGACCATGGAACTAGGTTATAGGTGTGTTCAACATAGGTCTTTCAGGTACTTCCTAACTAATCCCCTTGGACAGGGGCCAAAACTAACTTGAATGTTACTTTATTCTATGCTCTATTGTTTTGGTATGGCTTTAGGGAGTTACCTGGACAGAAGTGAGTAATCTGCATTGTGCAACCAGAAGACAAGTGGTGACTGATACCCACTACACAGCCTATTCAGGAAACCTAACACTGAGTGGGAAGGATGATGAAAAAAAGTAGATGGGGGCAGGGTGGTAGCTGCCATCTTTTTCAGCACTTTGTCCTCAGACAAATAATGCATTCCAGGAGTACGAAGGTCAGTGTGTGTCTTGGTTCCAAGTTGAATTATTTGATTGAGAGATTGGAAATCTGTTTTTGACCTGATTCTGTTTCTAATTTACTGGTAGCCCCATAACTTGTCTCTCAGTTTTTCTATTTGTTCAAGCTGATTTTAGATAAAAACATAGGCAACAGACTCATAGCAGATTATGAAAAGAAAAAAAGGGAATTTGGAATCAAATCTTAAAGATGTTGTCACAGAAGGAAACATCCATACCATCCCAACAAATACCCACTTGTCAGAAAGAGAATCTGGGGGTAGGGTGAACATTAGTGCCACACTAGGGCAGCGCTGCTGAAAGGACAGCAATCCTTGATCCTCTTTTTTCTGTCATCTAGCTATTACAACAGTTGGCATCCAGGTGTTCGAAGGACTGTGAATGCTTAGGGAAAAAGGGGCAGTATGAAGTTGTAGTTTTTAATAATTAGCTCTTATGAAAAGTTATGAAACTTGGCAATTTATCATTCTTGAGTTACAAGTCTCAAATTTCCACCCGTGTTATGTGTTCAAGCATCTGCCTGTTACACAACTTCATGAACAATAAAAGGAGTAGGCGTCTGCTGTGCCTTGTGCAGAACACAAACAAAAAAAGGAGCAGGCACCCAATATAGTAAACCCACATCAGGAAGCAATGGCTCTGGAAAAACAGTTTTCTACAGTTTTGCTAGAGTCCCATGGCAGTAATGACAAAATGAGGCTGGAGGAGAAAGGAAAAGCCAAAGTAGGTAAGTCCTCAAAATTCTGGAGAGTAACATTGGCACAGCTTCAAGTCACTTCCATGGTCTATACCTAGGAACCTGCATAGCACCTGGAAGGGCTGAAACTGGGAAACCCACACAATACAGCAAACATCTTTCCTCTCATTAACAAAGTGCATTTATGAACAAGTTTCTAAAGTACCTTGCAAACTTTAAAACGAATACAATATCAAAGATTCATTGCCCCATCACTGCCACTCGCTGTCTCTTCTAGAGTGAGATGGTTCTCCCTGAGCCCAGTTGTGCTACGCTAGCTCTCTAGAGCAGGTAATTTCGATTATCCTGCTGAAAATCTAGACTTTGCATAATCAAGGAAAAGAAGTCAAAGTACAGAGCAACATAAATATTATTATTTGAAGTGCTAATTATCTACCAGTGTACTCAAAACCTAGTGATTTCCAAACCTGCTGGAGCTTCTTATGGAAATAAACACATGCATCCCAATGTAGGGTTAAAAGGATTCCCAGAAACTTACACCAAAAATACAAGTAAATTATCCTCTGAGCAGGGATTTCTCTCCAGTTTCACTGCTTCCCACAAGGGGAACAATTTCTTGAGAACATAATAGTAAAGGAAACAATGCACCACCAAAGAGGAAAATAACATCTTTATAATTACAGATTAGTTCCCAAACAAATTGTACACCTACACACTTACTCTGCTTTGAGGCCGAATAACTTCGGTGAAGCTTGCCTATCCCCTTCGGCTATCAACATTTACAGCTTAACAGCTCAATCGCAAGATTTTCAATACAGAAACCCCAGACAGCAAAACCACTCTCAAATGACCCACTCAATTCATTCTTGGGAATGCGGAAAATACAGTTACAAAAAGCACAGATCGGGGTTAATACCACTGCAGGGGAGCACTGAGCTTTGCTGTCTTAGAAATAGCCCGATTTCGGTGTGCCGGTGTCAGAGATTACCTCATAATTTCTAAGTCATCAGATTTTATCAGACAGGAATTAGCAGCTGAAAGTCTTGCTTGGCCCAAGCTGGCGCATTCCTTTATCAAGAATTAATCTAAGCTCGCATTCCTTGAGCAAGGCATCCACATTTATTTAAACTCACTGGTTACTTATCCATTAAATGGGTTTCTTAACCATTACACTGGTTATTGAATTCCTACCCCATGGCTCCCCCAAGAAATAAAAAGTGCACTATAATTATATAAACTCTTAATTAAACGGAAGAATTCAGTGTTGCCATTACCAGTCAGTAATTCCACTCAATTAGGACAATAGACTTCCATTTATTACTGAACTCCTAATTGCTACTCATTTTCCTGGTTAGTAATTGCCAATCCTACCAGACAATGTGCTTAAAGAAAATTCTGCCATGAAATTATATTTCTGTCTATCACAGGGAAGGTGGAATCAGAGAGTCCTTACGTGGTCAAGTTTGGGTCCTCTTCTCCAGCCCCGGGCGACTCCAGGCTTGGGATTTTAAAGGCTGGTGCGCCCCAGGGCTGGTTACTGGTGCTGCGCTCCACGGGAGACTTACCCACAAAGGAAAGGCGTATCCAGGTAGCCAGAGAATCCCAAAGCCAAAGCCTCGTCGAAGAGGGCTCAAAAACAAAACCCACCGACGCGGTCTCCGGATTTCCAGAAGACGAAATTCAAAGTCTCCAGGAAAGGCACATTTTAGATCTTTAGAGGTCGGTCCAAGACAGAGGGCAGGTTCGGCATTTACCCGATCTCAGCTACAGGAGACCCAGGAAGAGAGTACCAGGGTGGTAGCTGCGCCGCTCCCGGGCTCCGAGGCAGGTTCGCAGGCAACGGCAGGCGCCCGGCCCGCCGAGGTCCCAGCGCCCTGGGAAACTTGCCGGGCCGCCGCCCGCCGCCTCCAGACGCCCCGGGGCCCCGCACTGGGGCTTGAACGGGTCCTGGCCGTCGGCTCCCGAGAGCTCCGGGCGGCGAGGAGACGCGGGCGATCTACCCGCGACTGGCAGATGCCTCGGTCCTGGGGCCGCGCGCCGCCCGGCCCCGCCCCGCCCCGGCCCGCGGAGCGCCCCGGCCCGCCTCGCTCCTCATGGCCGTCTTCCTAATTAGCCCAGAAGACAGCAACCCGCCGGCTAGCAAAGACACCCGCGGTGGGGAAACTTGACAATTTATTCCCGGGCCCGGGGGAGGTCACCCGCAGTGCACCAGCGGATTGGCTGCGCGCGGGTGGCGGCAGAGCGCGCAGGAAGAGCGCGCTGCTCGGGTCCGCTCCGCCAGGCCGGCCGGGAAGGGCCAGGCGGGGCTGCCCTGAAGCGGCCCGCGGCTCCCTGCGGTGTGAAAGAGAGGGTGTCGCCCCCACAACCACAGAACTGCCCCACCCATCCAGGTTGGGTGCTTTGGAGGAAATGCTCTTTGCTGTTTGGGTTTTTAGACGTCAAGCTCTATTTGAATCCTCCAGTTGGCAGTGTGCTCAAGCCATTTACAGCCAGAGAGGTTCCGCATCACACAAGTATTTACTCCAACTTCATGTTACAGGGGAGGAAACTGAAGCTGAAAGGATGAAGCAGCTGTGGAGGTGAGTGGGTGGAAAAGCCTGGCCTGGGCCTCAGGTCTCCTCCCTTCTAAAGAGACCAGGGCTGCCTAGGGCCGCCTGCCCTCCAGAGAGCTCCACCCTCAGGGGCATTCCCAGGAAGCCAGGGAGGTGCAGTGAGAACTATGCAACACTGAGGGTATGTGATTAGGTAGGTCCAGCCCGCAGCCTGAAAGGTAAGTCAGAGAGCATTGGCTCCATCGAAAACTGAGGCTTGGCATGGTTCAGAAACCTCCTTGCCCCTGCTGAGCTAGTGAGGGAGTGGGCATGGAAACTCAAGCTTCTACAGTAATTCCTGGGTTTCGGCCACAATAACTCAACGCTTCTTGACCAAGGAGGTGTGTGGGAGAAAGGAAATTCCTAGCAGGCCCAGCCAGAAACAAGTGACTGAGGATGACACTCTTGCAAATAGCACCAAGCACCCTAACAGTGGCAGCTTGGTACATCCTACTCACAAAGCAGCTAGTAATAATTCTTCTTGCCCACTCCATTTTAGTGATTCCTGCCACATTTACCCCTCATAAGTCAAAACACTGACCCACCCCCACTTCCCACTCCACTCATTGTTTCTGTTCTGGCCTTTGCAACCTCCACCCATAGAAATGCTGGAAACCATCAAAGTGGGAAAGAGAGAAGCAGCAAGCTACAGAGAATTCTCTTTTGGGCTCAGGACCTGAGAGCTGCTAAGCCCCTCCCTGATCCTTGAATGCAGAGTCAAAAAGAGTTCCATCCTAGTTGCTTTGTGGAACTAGGAATTGGAATCTGTAGAACTCATCATTTGAACCATCCTGTCACTTTCCGGAGCGGGCCAACTAAGCCTGCCAATGAGAGCTATCAAATCACAGGTTCTCAATGTCTGGTCTCTCCACCGGCATCATCCAGGAACTTGTTAGAAATGCAAATTCTTGGGCCCAACCCCAGATCCACTGAATCAGAAACTCGAGGGGTGGGGCCAAGCAATCTGTGTTTTAAAAGACCAGCCAGGTGATTCTGATGTACCCTCAACTTTGAGAACCACTGCTCTAAAAAGCTACTTCCCATGGTCACATGAGCAAAGTAAAGGTCAAAGTGGGGGCAACTCAGCACTGCACATCAAGAAGTGCCTCCCCTCCCCTCAGCCAGTCAGAGCTCCTCTGGGGAGGATTCTGAAAGGAGGTGAATAGAAAGAACTGGGGCATTGGATTCTTTTTCTTTTCGCTTCAAACTTTGAGGATCACTGGTCTAATCCCATCCTCCTGCCATCTAGACACTAGTGGACACAAAATCAAGGTCTGCCTGGGCCAGACTCTGCAGCCCACGTTATTTTGTCCTGGGCAGAATAATATTCTAAGTTATATGATGCTGTGATGGCCTGGCTGGCCCCTGAATTGAAGCCTTCTGGTCAGAGTCCAGGGCTCACCTGTATTTCTATAGACTCATTCTGAGAGAGGTGGGAGCTGTTCAAGTGGCTGGTCATTGCTGTGAAGACATCACAGTAGCTTGAGGGAGCAAGTTCCTGCACTGGGGACACATCTTGGTGGCACTGAACCTGCAGTCCAATCCCACCAATGGGACTCAGCTTTCCCATCCACTCAATGAGAAGAACATTCCCTCACTTACTTTCATGGTTGTTGTGGGGACTAAGTATCACTTTGTGATTTAAGGAGAAAAATAAAGCATGACTGAAAGTATAAGGGGCTTGCTGACCTCTCATAATCTCCATTAATTAAGAGACGGACAGTGATAGTCTCGGATTCCATCATCACCAGACTAAGATCTGGCCTTGGTGCAAATAGTGAGGCAGGTCTTTTGGCCTTGAGCACCACTGAAATGCAGGTCTTCTGGGGTGTGCCTGCTCTTCCAAGATGTATGTGACTGAGGACCTGGGGGAGGGGAAACAATAGGGGGGTGATGCCCCAGCTTCTGTCCCCAGTCTTTATGTGATGGAGGCCGTATGCAGAACATGGAATCATAGCTCCTTGATTTTAAAATGTTATGTTTTTATTAAAACATGGTTTTAAAAAATATTACCAACTTAGATTCCTGAGTGCTTACTGCACACCAGAAAGCATTATTCTAAGTGCTTTTTTTGTGTTAATGCCTCAAAACAGCCCTATGAGGTAGATACTATTATTATCATCCCTATTTTACAGATGAGAAAGTGGAATTATAAACATCAAATAATTTTTCCAAATTATCACAACTAGCAAGTGGCAGAACTGAATTCAAACCAAGGCACTTGGACTCCAGAACCCAGTTCCCTCCCTAAACTTAACACTGTACTGCTCATGACAAAAAGTTGAGAGGAAAAAAAGATTCTGCCCTTGCTTTTGGGAGTCACACTGAAAAAATACACACACACGTAAAACATGTATCAGTGGCAAGTGTGAATATTTTTTCTTCATGTGTTGAATTTTCTTAGTTTCACAATAAGCATGTATCACAATGATAACCAGCCTAATTTTTTATTGTTCATATTATTATAGACTAGTATTTCTGCTGAGGGCTCAGCCATGAGGCAATCCTTGAACCTCCTGGGAAGCCTAGAGGTTTGCTTCTACATGTCTGGTGGCTGCAGAGTTTTGAGAGTCATGCTAACTGCAGTGCCAGCCAAACTGAGTAGTGGGGGATTACCTACTCAGCAGACAGATCA
Source organism: Carlito syrichta (assembly GCF_000164805.1). Lineage (NCBI taxonomy): Eukaryota > Metazoa > Chordata > Mammalia > Primates > Tarsiidae > Carlito > Carlito syrichta. The sequence continues at coordinate 2,004,081 of NW_007249757.1, read as the reverse complement.
GGGTAAGAGAAGAGGAAGGAAGCAAGTATGCTGCAGGTGGGGGAAGCATGAACAAAGGTATGGGACATTTTAAGGAAACAGTGGACAAACCTGTTCCCAGGAACCAAGACTTCCTGCCAAGAAGCGGGCTGGTGTGGGTCTCAAAACTTTCTTTTTTTCCTGCAGCAAATGGGGGCAGCATGGCCTAAAACCCAAAAGCTTTGAAACCGGCAACCACATATTAGAGCTGCCATTCCACATCTGGTGAACACTGGCACGAGGTCACATTCAGGAGTGCCTCATCTTTCTTATTTGCCTTGGGACGCCTGCAGTCTGGGCAGGGATGGGCAGGGCGGGTTTTAGCAGCCTCTCTTTTGGAGGTTTACTCAAGTCACATACAGTCAGAAGCAGGCCAAGATGAGAATCAACATTTTCTGTCTTACTTCCGTACTCTTTTGTCACCCCATGTTGCCAATGTAGGTAAATTTGTAAATCTGGATGATGACATGTTAACTACAACTTCCTTTAACCCTGGAACGCTGTTAAATGAAAATAATTTAGCAGGCATTCCACTTATTAGAAGTGTTATGAATATCTATACAATGAAACATTTTAAACTCATAGAGTTCTCACAGAAAAGCTACAGTACATGAGAGAACTGGCATGGGAAAGGCCATTATTTTGCTTACTGGGTGAGTTTTCCATTCACAACTACTTGTGTATTTGCTACAACTGGGAGATCTGCTATGTTTTGTTGACAGCTATTTCTACATTGCCATCATATCACTGGGAGATTTCCATGCGCAAGAAAAGAATACTTTCATGTATTTAGTCAGCAGGGCTTTTAGTATATTTATGATTTAAGAGAAGCTTCTTTTTGGTCATAAAAGTATACAATTATGGTGACTGGCTCAAAGGTTTGGAAACAAGCTTACCTTACTAATCCAACAATGCTACTCTTGTCTTCAAAATAAATCCTTGTAGCTGCTTTAACCAACACTGTGTACCTAAAGAGTTCTTGAAATAAACAGTATACCCCCAATAGTTCCGACAACCTTTAGGGAGGCAGAGGATGGTAAGAACAAGGATTTTAGAATCAGAAAGATCTAAGTTTGGAGGCCCACTTGGTTACCGGCCCCCTGAACTTGGCACACCACTTCATCCTCTCTAGCTTTCAGTTTCTTGAACAAATGAGAGCCATATCCCCTCCCTGTAGTGTAGGTTGTTGTGAGGACTAAGTGCAGTACCCCAAGGTGGTCATCAACAGCTGCAAATAATTGCCCTCTAACCAGTGGTGGTTGTTAGTACTTCTTTGGGGCCAGTGTTCCCTTATTTTAGAGACATACATACACACAGATGCAAAAACAAGCCTGTGGCCACTACCTGTGAGGTCACTATTAACCTGAGTATAGTTGTTTGAGAACACATTTGGCACAGTTTAAAAACACACATCTTCATGATCACTTGGGCCTTCTCTGCAGACTGCTCTTACTTCCGGGGAGGAAAAGAAATGTTCCTGGGTTTTGTGTGACGGAATGATGGGAGTGTTTTTGGGGGAACGGCATGAGAGGAAGCTGGAGTGGAAGAAGATGGTTTTCTGAGACGTTTGCCAGGTAGGCCTGAGAACAATCCTGGCTCCTCCCGCCCCCTTCCCAGAGTCCCCCTAGAGCTTGGGGTGATAAGTTAAGAAACTATAATAGAAGCTGAATAGAAACTATCAGTCATATCCCCATGACTTTCTAGGTCATGCTTTCCCACGGGGTTTTGCACACAAGAGGGCTGCTTTTGATTCCCTGTTGGACCAGGCTGCTCCTCAGTGCTCTACCACGCTCTCTCATGAGGCCCCACTTCTGCCCCCTGGGAGAGCTCTCATTTACTCCCCACATGGGAGGAGTGGAGAAAGAAAATTCATTCCACAGACCCATTCTCCTTGTGGTTGGAAGGAGCGAATTGCTCAGCTCATGTCTAGCAGTGCACGCTTGAAAGGCCACTGCTCCACTACCACCAGGAAGCCAGTGCCAGGGAAAGAGCCCCCACTGTGTGAGTAGCCGCCTTTTTACAGCTGCTGCCACTATAGGAAATGCTCTGAAGGGATTTTGGAGAACATGGGGTGTCCAACAAATGTTTCAAAGTAGATGCTTCACTTTCAGTGAACATAAGCTTTGTAACCCCTGATATATAGATTGGAGTCTGAATATGCTTAGATCTCAGAATGGAAGGGTTTCTAAAGAAAAACTCCAGAAATACCCGAATTCAGATGTTAAAAAAAAAAAAAATGTGTGAGAATCAAGAACAAAGCCAGCGAAAGCAGAGGGAGTGAATAACCTTTCATTTCAAGCTGCTTTCCCCACTAGAGACAGTCATGATCTGTGCAGCACTATTTGATGCAAATGCCTCTCAGAAAAGAGCCAGTGGATAATAGATAAAAAGATTATCTGTGACATTATGAAAAATGAAAGTTTAAAAATGGCTACAAGTCCCATAAAAAAAATCTGAAACTTTATTCAGTCTTGTTGAAAGGCAATAGCAGAACTGTGTTTTGTTCAGCCCCTGGGGTCCCTGCCTCTTCCGCCATTGTTCTAATGCCTTCCACCAGCTCATCAGTTTTCAAAAATCTTTCCTGCTGGTTTCTCTTTGCTAGAAACATAAGGTCCAAGAAACTATCACAGCCCTGCTTCTTTTTCCTAACTTGACTCTGATGCTGGAAATTCAAGTGCTGTAGCTCCTGCCCCTCTCTCTTTCCTTCCCTGCCATCCCCCTGTGTGCTAAACCACTGGCTGCACACTTGATTTAACAGATGAATTACAGATGCAAGGCATGGGTTTCCAGGGCAGGGAAGAGTCTGATTTCTGTCCAGGTCTCTCTTGATTGGCTCAGCATGGAAGTCTTTCATTTAATGGGCCAGGTCCTGCTGAGAACACCTCTGCTGGCAACACACCGATTTCTTTCTTTGCTAGAGAGAGGAGCAGAGATCCTAAAGAGAGATTTTCCATCTTCCAGATTTCTGGTGTGCTCACTACATACCACTTCTTTTAAACAGAGCAACATGAGTGTGACCCAAGACTTCAGGAAACATTTCATTCATTTGGCCAGCCATCTTTGATCTCAAAGTTGGCTGAGGTGTTGAAGAACCTATCTGAACACCCAGGTCACAAAAATATGCCTTCGTCTTCCACCCAAGGAGGTGGCACAGTACTGCAGTGCAGTGTGAGGGTCTGGAGGGGGACTACCTGGTTCAAATTTCCACTCTGGCCCCTGCTAGCTGGGCTGACTTCAAACAAATTTCAATGTCTGAATTTCTGCATTTGTAAAACGAATCCAGTAAGATTACTGGATTGAACCATATAGAATTGCTGATATTTGACTGTTTTTGAAGACAATAAGATTATTAGATTGAATCACGTGCAATTACTGATATTTGATTGTTTTTGTCATACAAAAATAGCAATTTCATATGGCTTATCCTAGTACCTGCCTCAAAGGGTGACTGTGAGGCTAGAAGGCAGAAAGCCATAAAAAGTGCAGTACCAAAGTACCTGGGACATAGTATATGCTCAATAAAGGTTAGCTATTGCTGTTATTGTCAAGGGTTTTATAGGAATCACTTGCAGTATACCGATCACTGCCCCAGATATCTAAAAGTAAAATACTCAAGTTAGTCACCTACTTGCCAAAGATTACCTGTCCAAGTGATGCAGTGCAACAAACATCATAAAGGATAGACTGTACGCTCAGACCAAACTCTATGTCTTCCTGACTATTTTTTGTCTCATTTCCTCTTGAAAAACTCCTTTCCATTCTGGGGTCATTTTATCCATTTCTGGTCACTTTCATAGCCAGTTGGTATGACAGAAACTAGACATAAATTTCCGAAAACTGATATTCCAAAAATATGTTTGAAAATATACATCAACTACAAAGATGCTAAAATAATGGTGAAAAGGGTGTGTGGGTCCTTTCTTTGCCTAGAACCACAGCCTTCTGGAAGTTGGACAGTACTGAGGTCAGGATTAGATTCAGTTATGGTGTTTGCAGAGAAATACAAGCCTAAGAGCACAGTGTCTCGGGCAGAAATAAAGCTTCCTCAAGATTCACTTATTCCAGAAGGATTCCCTCATATCTCCACATGATACTTCTTTGGAACTTTCTCCAAGGGAGGCTAAGGAGTTGGCTGTGGTTCTCCAGGCTCTCACCTAAAGGCTTCCCCTAAGACTCTTTGTGCCTCCTTCCTCTGTATGCTGCAAGTGATAGACAGAAAAGATCTGAGTTATTGCAACTGTTGAAGTGAGAGGGAAATAGATAAATTATGAAAATCTGTGAAAAAGTGCTGACCTCAAAGACAGGAATGGTAAACGTCAACCTACGAACTGAATGTGACCAAACAGCAGACTCTATGGAGGCCAATCTACCCAGAATGCAAACATGCAGCTAGCTTTCCCACATCAGATTTTAGGATGCAACCCTTCATTTTGAATACTCCTAGAAACATCCTGTGCCAAGTTACACTCTGTCTCTTTCTGGAGCCACTGTCTACTAGTGTTCTCCCAGTGGTAAAATGCAGAGTTTCATTCATGCTCCCAATCACATCATTTCCAGTAGCAGTTGTTGACATGCTTGGCCCTGAATATAACCTCCCCCTTCACTATACTCCCCTACCACTTCCCACACATACATTCTCCTACTTTAATGAGATCATTCCCCATTGGCCTAATCAGAATTGTCCTGAAAGTCTATTTGCTTCTTTTTTTTGAGTTGGAGTCTCACTCTGTCGCCCAGACTGTAGTGCAGTGGCCGCGACCTGGTGGGCTCCAGCGATCCTTCCGCCTCAGCCTTCCAAGTAGCTGGGACTACAGGCGCGCACTACCACGCCCGGCTAATTTTTGATTTATTGTAGAGATGAGGTCTCGCCAAGTTGCCCAGGTGGGTCTCGAACCTGTGGGCTCAGGCAATCCACTCAACCTCAGCCTCCCAAAGCACGGGATTACAGGATAAGCCACTGATCCCGGCTTATTTGCTTCTTTTTCAGTTATGAAATATTTCTGAACTACAGAAAAAATAGAGAATATAAGAATATATGTAAGGAAAACCTATAGACCACCATCCAGCTTGAGAAATACATATTTCAGGTGTCTCCCTATAGGGTAAATACTATCATCAATTTATATTTATCACGCACAGTATGGTATTTATACTTTTGCTATATTTGTCCATAAGTACAAACATGAGATGGTATTTTAAAAAGTATTTCACTGGTTTTGTTCAGTAGGTATCCTTCTGCAACTTTTAAACAAGGTATTCTAATTTACTGGGCCCATTATTGTTTGGTACTTGCCTTGAATAAACTGGTTAGGTTGTGGGCGATAGCTAGGATGACCATACCATGTAGAATGCAAATTAGTATACTTCTAAGAGCGAAGTTAGCCACTCTTAACAACTACAGTAGGTATAAATTGGGGCTGTCTGAAGTAAACCACGATAAATGATCATTTTAGTGATGGCAGATCAGTGCCTGCTGTAATATGGTATTAGTATGACCGACTGGAAGCCTTTTGCATCACATTATCTGACAGGCCTCTCAGAACGAGTCTGTTCTTACACGCCTCTTTTAGCAGAAAGTCATGAATGAGAATCTAAGTTTCCCCATTAGTAAAATGGGAAACTTGGAAGATGAGGGAGAGTGTAGCTCTAGCCACCCTCTTAGTGGCTGTTCTGTGTCAGGCCTGTGTTGTAAGGTGCTCAGAGCAACGTAAAACACCAACAGCCCTACAGAAAGTCATAGCACCCCCCAGAGGACTACAGTCTCCTTTCTGTGTGTCAGTCCAGCTGTTTCCACATCAGGGCAGGGACAGATTGCCCCCTGCAGGACCCCTAAAAGCTGACTGGCCAGGGCTCTCTGCTGTTTTTTCATGCAGCATCTTAATTAGCCTGTTTCTATGGAAATGAGCTTACTGCTACTCAGGTTTTCTCTCAGCTCCCAACCCGTTACTGATGCACCCCTCAGATTTGAAATAGTGCTGAATTAGATGCTTGCTAAGTAAGTAAATAGAAACCAAAAAGAATATCAGAGGAGTCAGTAATTTTGGTTTCCTTTTGAAAAAAATAATCAGCCCCGAGCTTACTCAACACCTTGAAAAGGAGAATGGGGACAATGAGAACCTACATGCTCTTGGCTAGGCTATGCCAGGGTCATGCCCTGTCCAGAAGCCTGAGTGCCAGAGCATCTGAAATGATGATAGAGTCAAGGAAACACCAAGATTTTTGATCACTGCCACAGCACACGCCCTTTGCTTTTGCCTGGCAGGGCGCGGACTCCTGTTTGCTCTCTCTTCTTCAGAGTCAAGGCCAGTGCTCACAAACTTGGAACAGGGGACCTGCCATTTGCAGGGGTGCTCTGAGCCTGCACTAAACATGGCTTTCCAGGCCTGTCTCTGCAGTGCCTCCAAACCTGGCTCTGGTTCACTGTCTGTTTTGGCTGAAGTCTCAGCATGCCACCCAAGACGCCTTCTTTATTCTGTCTCTATATTTAGGCATTAAGATGCACAGCCATTTTTATCAAGGGTTGTTCCTCCTTCCAAATTGCATTTGACCAGTTTCATTTCTGCCTGAAATTAAAACACAGAACTTATAAATCCCAAGCTGTCACAGCGTGAATGAAACCCTAGAAATAAATCCAGTCTAATGACAGAGCGATCGGGAGACCTCAGTGGGAAACAAGATACTTTGTTTAATAATTATCAGCCTGCTTTCAGGGCCTGTCTGCCAAAGCAGTGGTGTCAGAAGCTGCACAGAGAAGATTTTTTCCCCCAGATTTCACCCTGGGAAAGACTGAAGCCATTTAAAACCAGACTGGACGCTTTTGATTTACATTTCCGATATTAAATGCAGAGCGGCTGTCTGCATTTATGCTACAGGGCATTACTTCAGTGCAAAGAAACAGGGTGGTGGCAGAGATCCAGTTTACTAATGAACAAGCTTATCTGGAGGAAAACAGCTTTTCACACCGTAACAAACAATGAACACCTCTTAGATAACAAATTCAATGGCAAAAATATAGCATTGTACATGTCACAGTCCCGTAATTTAATGGAGGCACTTGCAGCATTAGTGGTTTACATTAATTTTTAAAATTAATTTTGTTTGGCCCGCAGGGAAAATATTTTCATTTTTGTTTTTGATATCCTGCAGCTCATTAACACCGCTTACTGCTGCTCTACAATACTATCCATAATCGTCCACTTGGTAGCCAGAGGCCATTTTTAAAAGAAGAAAGCTAGAAGAGAGACAGAAAGAAGGCTTTTCTGCTTCCTTCCACAAAGGCTTGCCCAGATGGACAAAGCTGCTGAGCAGAGGCCTGAACTGTGTGGATGCAGGTTTCAGCTGTCACAGTGATGAGAGGGCAGCTTCGGATGGGCCAAAGGCTCTTTCTTCTCTCACTCACCATCACTCTCCTAAAGCAGTGGCTCCCAAAGCTGATGACTCTCAGAATTACCTAGGCAGTTTTTGTACAGATATAGATTATTAGGCCCCACCTCACACCTATGACTCACTTCCTCTGCCTCTGCCCCTCCTATGAAAGGGTTAACTACTGGCTACTTAGAAAACAGGCCCCCCCTCCCTCTGCCTGGGGCAGGGAGATCAGGGAATTCACTGCTAATCACTGCGGTTGTGATTTCTGATTTCAACTGGCAGCAAAGAGAATTGAACTGGAGTCCCCTGAGAGCAGCCAGCTCCACAAGGCAGACCTTGAGCTTGTTAGGCTGTGGTGCTGCCATGCGATTATCAATTTTAAATTAATCTCCCCAGTCTCTTTAAAGTGGTTGCTAAAAATGTAATCTCTGGGATATCTTACTGTAAGACTTAACTAAAGGGAAAAATTTGGATAATAATTAAGTGCTTCCCTCCGTCTAAGCTTCCTGTAAAACACTTCTGGAGACTTGGTTAATCCACTGGCAGCAGGAAGGCCTGCCAGGGGCAGTCTCAAGGTCTGAGTGAACTGGTTTATAAGTTACACACTTTCCTAAATAAAACTTAAACAGCCAATATGCATTTGGACAAAAGGTTAAAGATACAGTACTACACTGTATTAAAACAAATCCTTCCCTATTTTTAACCCAAAGAAGTTTGGGAGGGAAGGCCAAAAAAAATTGTCTAGACATACTTTTGCTAAGCTCATGAGGGAGTCGTTACAAACTCACTTTATAGGGACATAATCTAGGTTATATATACAACACTTTTTTAAAAGGCAGCAAGATGGTGGGACAATATGAACAAAAGTGAAAGGGGTTCTTATTCACAAGAAAGGGGCTCTCTAAGGAAACATCTCTGGCTCTTTAGAAGGCTCAAGTCAAAAGCAGACACATTTTCTAAAAGCTACTAACGGGAATGATGAGGAAGAAAACAGTAATTCATTAGCAAAACTCACCATTCTACCCACAATCTGCAGCTTTCTGCCAAATGAAAAGATGCTTCTGTACCTAGAATTCTGTGAAGGGGCAAGTCTTAAGTTTCCCCCGAGGGGAAAATACCCATGGTATTTTTTCCTCTTCCCTTCCCCTGACCTTCCTATTTCTTTGGGCAACACAGTCGGAAGACTGGATAATTTAAAGCAAGAGCTCTGAACAAATATATGTACTCGCTATGTGTAGCCAAACAAGTTTGTGAATACAAGCTCCTGGAGGGTCCAGTGGGAACCCACTCTGCAGGGTTTAGCAAGAAACATAGGATGCTTTGTATACTGTTTGATAAGGAGGAAAGGGGTGGGGCGAGGGAGAAGGGAGAGGAAGGAAATGGAGGAAAGGACACAGCTCTGAAAAGGGATGAGAGGATGGCCTTGCGGGAGTTTTTCATATTTCCACATCATGCTTTCTTTTAGTGATAATGATAAAGAAAATCCCAACTTCATAAAATTCTATTAATTCTATAATTTTTTTTCTTCGATAAGAGCAAAGAATAAAACAACTCATTACCTTTACTACCAACTAGATGTTTGACCTTGAAAAGGCTACTTAATATCTCTGGTTTAAAAAAAAGCAGGTTGAGTAACACAGCTCTAAACTTCTGATTTCAATATTCTGGGGAAAAACAAAACACAACAAAAAAGCCTTGCTATAAACAGGCCAAATCTCAAATTTTGCTCCACCTTTGGCCAAGTGATAAAAAATTAGAATGGAGAATGGTAAAATAGACACATTTTCACTGTATGAACAATATAAGACATAAGAGCTTAAAAACAAAGCCAACCACACATTAAAAATGCCTGAATGAAGATGAAAATAACAGTGATAGTAAAGTCTCTTTTATGCTTGTGAAAGATACCCTAAACCATTCGTAAATGGACATATGGCTCACTGGGGACCGGGGTCTGTCTTTGTCAAGGCTAATGTTAGGTCTGGAAAAGAGGCTCAGGATGGCGAAAGTACTTGTGGTAGGTAAAAAACTGGTATTTTCAAAGACGACTTGTGCATATTTAACCTCTGCTATAGCCCAGTGAATCCAACTTTTCTGGGAGTCAGAGATTCTACTTGAAAACCTGATGAAAGCTACGAACCTTCTTCTGAAGCAAATGTATAGGCACACAAATAAACAAAACTTTAAATACACTTTCAGGGATTCCTGAGCTCCTTAAAGCTTATTTGCAGATCCTCTAGTATCTATTAATCATAAGATAATCACAAGTGAATTCCCTGGTCTCCTATTCTAGGTCTAGACACTGGAACATCTATTTGCTCTTCCATTTGCCTCGAAGGTTTGTAGTGTTCCCATTTTCTCAAGAAAAAAATTATTTTTCAATTAAAAAATAACCTGACTCCCTGCACACCCAAGCAATTCTGCAGGGAGTCTGGTGTTCTTGGCTTGAGAGCAAAAGGTTGACAAACAGAAGACCTGCAGCTGTAGCCCTAATGGCCTGAGCACCTTCAGAGCTAGGGCTTGTATCCCAAGGCTTAATTCGGAACCCTTTTGCCATAGAGAGAATTCCTACCAGCAGTAAGTGAGCGACCCCTCCTATTAGAGACTGCCCTCTTTCTGACCTATTTCATCCACACTTTTGGCCTTCCTTCCTTCCTGAAGAACTAATAGGAAATGCAGTACCTGGTGAGGGGGAGAACCAGGAGGAAGCCTCCTGGAATGTCAATGATGCTAGGGCACGCATATCCACCCCATTCCCATTCAGCAGGCAGTCCAGCTATTGCGCAGGGCACATCTGCATAGCTTAAGGTCAGTATGAAGCCAGACTGGCTTCCATCTCTGAAACTACACTGTTCAGGGTTGCAAGAGTGAAATTGTCTACTACGTCCATTCTAATTGGCACTGCGCTACTGCATGACAAAAGATGGAAATTTGCTTTGAGGCCCAGTGCACTTTTAAAAAGTATGATTCCACCAAGTCAGTGCTGGTTGCTTTCAAAGGCACTGTGTTGAGAATACCCAAGTTGCTAAAATGGCCAGTTTCTCAGAGGCCTGAATCCTGATCTCAAAGACATCTCAGAGTCTGTCCTGCTAACGTAATCAACTTCACAGCAGCCTGCTTTTCAGAGCAGTTGGTCATCCTCTGTCATCTTCCTGCTTCTTCCTGGCTGATTATGAATCATGTTTGAAGTAGAAAGAAATGGTGGCTTAGGGGCAGGTTCTCCTGTAGTTCCCACTCCAGCCAATCTCCCAACTAAATGGGTCCAAAAACCTCTTCTCAAAGAAGTGACAAATGAGGCATTAAATCAGAGGAATTGTGAATTCAATCACTTAGCCTGAATAGAGAGAGCCCTACAAGATGGATTCCATCACATTAAATAGCTTGACTCATGTCAGCAGAAAGCAGTCTATAGACCACTGGAAGAAAGGCTTGAAAAAATGACTTATTAACTGCACCCACTCTCTCCTATCACTGGGAAGGGCAGGCTTGAAACTCATGTCTCCAACATTTAAGAAGATGTAACAGAATGTTCCATCAGTAAATATGTGAGCAAGACTGCTAACCTGATTTCAGATGAACCAAAGCAAAAATGAAACAAACAGAACAGCACCAATTTTTTGTTTTTCATTAGCAAACTAATTGCTTAGGGAAAAGAATCCCATTGTCTCAAGGAAAAAACAATCCTTAAGCGCCAAACTGTTCCTCCCAATTTCATCTGCATTATTATTTGAAAGGATTAATATCTGTTAAAGGGACATTTCTCAGCATTGCATAATTTCATACTGTGATAGCAAAAGTCTAACATGATATTTCTAAAACGCTCCCCTCTCTCTCTTTTAAGAGAATCTAACTTAAGAGTCTTAGACCTGTTGGTCTGGCTTTGGCTAGTAGCATCCTTTATCAAATAAGTGCCCAAGAGAAATGAACCTCCTGGAGGGTGCGTCTCAATAAAAGTCTTTTTTTTTTTTAATGGAATCGTGATAATATGGCTAAGTATAGACAAGTACAATTTGGGTAGGTCTGAGTATAGAACAGACCTTGTTTCTTAACCGCTATAAGAAACTGGAAAACAAGACAGATTCTAGGTTCTGGTTTTTATTTTATAATGATTTCAATGGCAGATCTAGAAGAAACAATTTTTTGGTGCTCTAGTTTCTAACTTTTATAGTTGGAAGAAGAATAATTACTTCAGCAAGATGGGGTTAAAAAGAATCTTGGACTCAGAATAAAGACACATGATTTCTAGTGTCATCTCTGTCTCATGTAACTTCATTGGTCAAAAGGCAGAGACTGAAAACGTGCAGCGTGCACACTTCCTCTACTTCATGCCATGCTCATGGCAGACATTACTAATTGATTCAGCCTTTTATTCTTGCTTGGTCCAGAATCCTCAATGCAGACTCCAGAGGAGATAGCATGACAATGGAAACCTATTTTCCATCCCTAGAATAGATGATCTTTAAGGTCCCTTTTATCTTTATAGGATATCTTCTGTAAGTTATTTTCATATCCTACTAGGAATCTACTGAGGACAAAACACGTATGAACAAAAATGTTTTATGACCTTGCTGCCACAGTGGGATAAAAAATAGAAAACATGGCTTAGTAAATTGTTTCATACTTCAATGATTACATAAACAGAAAAACAAGGACTGCCATACTTGAGAGTCTCCAAAGTCAAAAACAATGTATGTCCTGGAACTAAATAACTCTTACCATAGCTGTGGTTGCACATCAACTGCATATCAACCTTGTTGATCAGCCCAAAATGCCAATATCAATAGATCAATTAGGTAGCTAAGGCTGTCAATAGGTAATGTCGTGTATTACATATTCCCTGGTCTGGACCAAAAGACATTTAAGGTAGTTTTAAAAAATAGTGAACGTAAAAAATATTTTTAAAATTTTTAGTAGAAAAAAAGAGGCCAGGCTGGACGCGGTGGCTCAGCCTGTAATCCCAGCACTTTGGGAGGCTGAGGCGAGAGAATTGCCTGAGCCTGGGGTTTTGAGACCAGTCTGGGCAACTTGGTGAGACCTCATCTCTACAATAAATCACAAAAAAACTAGCCGGGCATGGTGGCATGTGTCTATAGTTCCAGCTACTTGCAAGGCTGGGGCGGAAGGATTGCCTAAGACCAGCAGGTAGAGGCTGCAGTGGCCATGAATGTGCCACTGCACTCCAGCCTGGGTGACAAGAGTGAGACTCTAACTAAAAAAAGAAAAGAAAAGAAAAGAGGCCAGGTGTAGGGGCTCACACCTGTAATCTCAGTACCCTAGGAGACCAACCCAAGAGGATTGCTTGAGACCAGGAATTTGAGACCAGCCTAGGCAGCATATTGAGATCTTGTCTCCACATTAAAAAAAAAGAAGAAGACAGAAAAGAAGAAACAATAAACAAGGTAAGGAATGCACAGTGGAGATAGGAATGAAGTCTGTCTGCCAATCACTTAACCACTTATCGTTAACAGGTGGACCACAAAGCAGGATCTAGGCTTCTTAACAGCCATGGTAAAGAGAACCTAATCAGTTGTACAGTTCAAGGGGCTATAAGATAACAAAAAACCAATTCTTTGGAAGAAGTTCAATTATTCCTGACTCTATAACCAGACAGTTATTTCTCTTGAGGATCTACTTAAAGAAAACAACATACAATGTACGAAATAATATTTTTTCTACATTCATTCCAAGGTCCCAGCAATGAGTTTCATAGGGCTATTAAAGTCTCCACCTGGGCTGGGCTCGGTGGCTCAGCCTGTAAACCCAGCACTTTGGGAGGCTGAGGCGAGTGGACTACCTGAGCCTGCAGGTTCAAGACCAGCCTAGATAACTTGGCGAGACTTCGTCTCTATAGTAAATCAAAAATTAACTGTGCAGGGTAGCTTGCGCCTGTAGTTCCGGCTACTTGGAAGGCCTGCGCAGAAGGATCGCTGGAGCCCAGCAGGTCAATTTTGCAGTGACCATGAGTGTGCCACTGCATCCCAGCCTGGGCAATGGAGTGAGACTCCAACTCAAAATAAATAAATAAATAAATAAAGTCTCCATCTTCACAGCTTGTGGTGACATTTCAAAGCAAAATGCAGTAAAGTCTCACTCTCTGG